>NC_141151.1:75264130-75622630 GCF_053477565.2 Lygodium microphyllum | reverse complement strand
TCACTACCTTTATTCTTGTTCTCAGTCTCTCTGATTAAATCTATTTAAGGTTTTGGAGTTGCTTGTGCAACAAGTCTATCATTGTGCTCCACCTGCCCTGCCACTTCTTCATTCATTCTAGCATCACTATCATGGGATTTAGCTTCTCCACCAGGTGGAACTTGTTGTTCTATTTGAGGGGTATTGCCTCTCTCTCCTCTTTTTTCATATTTTCTCTACGAGGTAAAATAAAAGTCTATTAGCTATTACTTGGAGGAATTATACATTACATTGAGATCTATCTTATGATTACTCAAATAAAATGTATCTTTAAGTGAGCAATTCATTTCTGACTTATTGAGAGAGTCCCTAACAAAGGAATCGCTATAGCTTCTCATGTGATTGTACTAGTAATTCCCTAACTTATATTTCTTGCACAACTATTCCCAATATAGATTTTTCCTTATTAGATTAAAAAACAATGGATTTGTTCTATTTTTAAGTACTCAAATTTTCTTGAATTGCCACAAGCGATCTCCTCCATGTCCATTTTTTGAAGAGTGTGCCTTCCCTTCTTAAGCAAGATTTCCTTGTTGAGGAGTGCTAAATGTAGTTCAAGAACTTTACTCTTCTCAAGGCTTGAAATGCACGTAAATAACATGGGCCCTAATGTTACTATTCCTGGTGCTTGTTGAATCTACCCACCCTTTAGAGTTTGAGTTCTTGAGCTTTCATTTGGACTTTCTAGTTGAGTTTCTCCTTTTGTATTTATAAGTTGGCTTCATGCATAAACCCTCATGATATTTACCAATTCTTCCATATCTCATTCTCACACATAGAAGCAAATGAAAATCATTTTTGACAGACCCCTTTTGCAATATGTGCTCTATGGTCTCCACAAAGGCCTGAAGATTTGAAAATTAAAAAATGACTTCCAAGTATGGATCAATTTAACAGTGGTTAGCATTCGTCTCTTTGGTTGACACCATGTGGAGGTTTAGAAGGACAATTGTTTGTATTCCATTGTGCTTAAGGTTGCATCAAACTGATCACAATAAAGGGCTCATTTTGCATTGACTTGGCAATAGATATGTTTGCATCTTTGGATATTTCTTGTGAGACCTTGGGAGGACAATTAAGAGTTCTCTTAGATCTCCTATACATGAATTGATGATGCAATTGAGGATTCACTTTTGGAAGAGTTGTATTCTACAATAATTTTGTCGCACTAATGGACTGCTGACCAAAAATTATCCAATAGTCTTATGTATATCTTCTCTAGCAAGTTTGTCAAGGGGAAGTTTACTAGCATGATTAAGGGGCATCAATATTGCAAAAATCTTATCTTGCTTTGTGGATTCAATGAAATTTAGTATTAGAATCTTAATCCAACCTTCATTCAATCATCTGTACACATAGTTTGAAGGAGTAGGGAAACAACTCATCACATCAATGCAAAAGACATCATATACACCACAAGGATAATAAGCTTACATGATTTCAAATGAATCCATTACATTGTTATCTTGATTTGAAGCCTCCACTAATGGTAACTCCTCATGAGAAACCTCAACATCTTTTGGACCACTTGTACTTTGAGTTTTTCACTACAAGGATATAGGGGTGACACATATTAATGGCATCTCTATTTGCGTCCCAAATGTGACACAAATAGTGACTGTACTTAGAGAAAAAAAAAGTGAGCAAAATACGAGCACATCATTTTGCCGCAAAGATTTTGAGAGAGAGCGAAAGAGATAGTGCCTTTGGGAGGGAGAGGGAGAGGAAGAGAGAAAGAAAGAGAAGGAGAGTTTCTCACCACCACCGTCCTCGATGTTTGCGAAGAAGAGGAGGAAGTGTACGAAGGAAGAAGAGGGGCCATCACAAAGAGGAGACAAAGAATCCATCCTCAGGCCTTTTTAGTGAGTACATTGCCCCCTCTTGGTTTGTTCTTGTTCTTTCTTATTTTCTTTTGTTTTTTTTAAAATTGAGAATGAGATGCATTGAGGGAGAATGAGAGGAAATGAGAAAGGGAGAAGAAGAAATGAAAGGGAGGAGAGAGAGAGAGAGCGAGAGAGAGAGAGAGGGAGAGAGGGAGGGAGAGAGGAGAATGAGTGAGAAAACACGAGGGGGTGGAGAGAAACAAAGAGAGGATTTGTCACAAAAAGGAGATGAACAATTCATCCTCCTCTTGGTTTGACGTTCTTGTTCTTTCTTTCTTTCTTTCTTTTCTTGAGAATGAGGTGCCTTGAGAGAGAAAGAGAGGAAATGAGAGAATGAGAAGAAGAAAGAAAAAGGAAGAGATAATAAAGAGAGGGAGAGAGAGAATAAACATGAAAGATAACAAAGAAAGAGAGAGAGAGAGAGAGAGAGGAGAATGAGTGAGAAAACACGGGGGGGTGGAGAGAAACAAAGAGAGGGTTTATCATGAAGAGGAGACGAAAAATCCATCCTTCTCTTGTTTTGTTCTTGTTCTTTCTTCATTTTGTTTGTTTTTTTTTAAAAGAATGAGGTGCATTGAGGGAGAAAGAGAGAAAATGAGAGAGGGAGAAGAAGAAAGGAAAAGAAAGAGAGAATGTGTGAGAGAGAGAATAAACATGAAAGATAATAAATAAATGGGGAGAGAGAGAGAGAGAGAAAAATGAGCGAGAAAACATGAGAGGGCGGAGAGAAACAAAGAGGGACAACAAAGAAAGAGAGAGAGAGAGAAAGAAAGAGAAGGGGGAGAGAACATAAAATGAAGAGTGCAAAGAAAGGTGCAAAGAAAGGGGGGGGAAAACCAAGACTTTAGTTGACATTAATTTTGTTGAGTTATAAGAGAAAAAATCCCTCCTCAAACAAATAAAGAAAGAAAAAGAGAATGAGAACAAAAACCAATTGTTTGTTGTAACGTAGACAAAATGGAGAATAATAATGGTCGTGATGTTCAATATCGCGAGGCGTATCTTAATTAGTGTGCCCCGTGTCCTTGCTCCTAATGCAAGCTAACAATCCAACAAAAGCATCATTTTTCTATAGAATACATATGACACTTCGACAAGTTTCAATCGGACATCATTGATCAAGCGATCTCGGACTTTGAGCAAACGGTAAGAAAAATGTGTATCAATTATCATGCCTTATATTCGCAAACTAATTGAATATCATATACAAAAACATTAGACGTAGCCATAAAATTTATACAAGGAGGTGATGTCTCATCCCACGGAGGAATGCACCTATTGGGACCAGTTAGAACAGTTCGTGGATGTGCAATGGATGGAGTGCCTGAGCCAATCCACCACTTGGAAGGTAGGACCTAGTCCATACTGTCAATAACAAAGGAGACAGGTAGCCTTTCAAACTTTCCTACAATCTTGGAGCTTGAGATAGAGACAATTATTGATGTATTGATGCCCATGGATGTCGAGACATCTAATCTACTAAGAGAGGAAGCATCCATACCATCATATGATGGATGCCGAGTATCTCGTATGAAGACATTGCTTGCACTCCTAAGTATATAAGTAAAATATGGGTGGAGCGATGCAAGTGTGATCGAGTTGTTTAGGTACCTTCTATGTACACTTCATTGATTTCTTTTTGACACCATTATAAAAAACAATTGCACTTTTTCAAGGTATTTTATGATTTCTTTGCAAGTTACTAAAGTATCATATATTACCACTTGAAAATACCATGCATGAGTCTTGTGATGATACGCGACATGTTTTACAAAATCTTGGCATGGACTACAATAGCATCCATGCATGTGTCAACGATTGCGTGTTGTTTCGAGGAGAGTACGAGACTATGGAGACATGTTCAAAGTGTGGTGCTCACATGTATCAACAGGACTTGCAAGGGCAAGTCATCCCTTAGAAAGTTCTTAGACACTTTTCACTCATCCCTCGTATACGTCATATGTTTCCTACGTCGGGCATGGCGAGCTTGCCAACATAGCGTGTACATAAGAGATCCACAAATGGAGTCCAATGAATATCAGCAGATTTACGCATATGGAGTCACATTGACTCTACATTTCCAGGCTTTGCACGAGAGCCAAAGAATCTTTGGCTTGGTCTTGCTATGGATGGTGTGAACCCATTCGGTCTCCGCTCAACTTCTTACAGTGTGTGGCATGTAGTCCTTGTTAACTATAACATCCCACCATAGCTTTCTACGTAGAAAGGACACTTGATCCTTAGCATGTAGTCCATTAGTCGATGAGCTTAAGATTTTGTGGGAGCCATGGAAGATATAAGCAAGCCGATGGTCGACGATCCGCCAATATACAAGCCATGTGGACCATGCATGGATTTTCGGGATTCAGGGAGCGCTCAGGTAAGTAGGCTTTCGTTCTTGTTTGTCATACTATAATAGCTTGTTCAAGTTTGCGATCACTAAATAGAGGTGTTGGGACAGGTCTGGTTACCTTAAGTTATCATGCATGTCCATTTTTTAGGCCACCACTGTTAGAATCCTAAAGGTCACAAATCATGAAGAAGATGGTATATCAAGGACACGCCTCTTTCTTCTTGGAGGGTCGTGAACTGAGGGAAGGTTTTCTTGGACGACCTCCAACATGAATGAATGCCCAAAGTTGGTACGAGTTGAAAATGGTCCACACGGAGTTGTATCCAAACAGAATGCGATGGTTCTCTATTTTCTACGAGTTGCCGTATTGGACCCACTTACAGATCAACCACTTATTGAATCCTATGCATATTTTCAAGAATGTGGGCAGCTTACTCTGGGACCACATCATAAGAAAGAGAGACATTGCATGGGCACAAATGGATTTGAAGGAGGTAGGCAAGATGGAGGTGCTTTGGCCACAATCGAGTGTTGATGGTCATTGCAACTACCTTGAGCTCCTTGGGTTTTTTTCACTAAAGAATAGTGCATTGTGAAGCAAATTATCAGGTCTATCCGCACTCCGATGGGTATGATGCATTCTCTCAGATCCACTTTTTCTAAAGACAACCAACTATCAGGGCTAAAATCCCATGATTGGCATAAGATATGTTAGGTTTGTACTAGAAATGGATTGTTAGAAGACAGGCATAGGCATAGGAATCCACTGTAAGCAAGGGAGTATAAGGGCAGATGAGTGTGAATAGCCCTAAGGGTAGGGGAAACCCTAACCCTAGTTGGCAAGGGCTATATAAACAGCCTATGGGTCACTATCAAGTGTGAGAGAGTGTACCCAAGTTGTACTCTAAGCAACTTAGTAAGTAAGATTTCATTCTTGTACTTTGAACTCTCTTCTCCCTCTTGTGCACACACTCCAATGCTGCAAACTCTAATTTTCAACATGGTATTAGAGCCATCTCTGATCTCCTCAGCTTCCCTCAGACTCAGCTATCACTAAGTGCACATGAGCCTCTATCTCCTTCATCTTATCTTCTTTCCTCCATAGCTACCTGCAACCTACCTCCATTGGAGGACTTGGGGATGACAAAGGAGGCCATATCTCCCTCTGATTTCTTCTAGGGATTTCTTGCCTATCTTAGGGCGAATCAGCATGGCATGATAGACATCAAGATTAGTCGACGGCGTGGGCAGCATTGCGTGAATCTCAGAAACATGCACAGTTTCTGACAGTGCAGAATTCGGGCTACTGTACACGGAGCAGGCGGCTCAATCCATGCAGCTATCTTGGGGCTTTGATAGCCCCCCAAGTGGGCTATCCTCAGCTAAAAGGGTTCCTGGAAATTCCTCTCACAGAGAGAGATCTCTACCAAACCCTAACTGTGTTTTTTTTGGGCAGCCATAGCCAACAAGCTCCAAGCTTGACATTTTGTCATGTTTTCACTCTGAGATTCATTAACAATGATTCTAATCACTGAACCAGAGTCTTTGAAGCCTATTCCAGATTCTAAAGCTCTTGGGCATGCTCAATAGACATCACTAAGCATCGGGAAGCTGACTTCCAACCGGGTTCCATTCAAGCACTTCACTAAGCTTGACAATAGTGTTTTCTAAACACTAATCATGAATCATCAGGTTAATTGCTTGCTAGGCATTCACTAAAACCCAGTGAGTTTTTATTCCTCTTCATATATTATTGTAAGGTTACGTGTAAAATTAACACATAGACCATCATGCACTAGAAGTGTATTGCATATCGTGAGTGACTTTGTCTCAAGTACATTGGTCAATGAAATCAAAAGCATGAGTGTCATTGTACTCTCCTCGGAATCATCAGCAACAAGCATTGAGATCATAGACAAACCTTGTCCAACACAAGCTTCATCCACTAAGCCATACCACAAGGAGGAGCCTGAAGTCCAGTCTAGATTTACTTCATTAAAACCTAAAAAGACTATTAAACCTCGGAAGAAGCTTGCACATAAGAAAGGACCACCAAAGTCATACTTTGAAATATTACACTTATATGATTTTCAGTCTTTCTCTTCATTGCAACTTTGATTTCACATTGTCTAATTTACTTCCGCATTCAGTGGAAAGTTTGTAAGGGACTAGACACTTCCCTTTTCCTAACAAGTGGTAAGACCTTCCCAATGACCATAACATATGCCGATGTCCGTCCTCAAATTCGAAAGTTTGATGGCAAAGATTTCCACCCATGGCAAGTACTTATAATATACAAAATGATGGAAAGAAGGTATTGGCCTCTCATTCAAGGCAGTAGAGATATAAACTCTGCAAATATGATTGATATAGAGGATGACCAATGTGCTCAAGCAATCATAATGCTACACTTAGATAAATCCCTGATTCATCATGTTGATCAACTAAACACTGCTAAAGAAAAATGGGATGAGCTTGAAAAGCTCTATGGAGCCACTGGCAAAAATACTAAAATCTTTCTTAAAATTGAATTCTTTAGCTTGGAATATCGTTCAGGAGAAGATTTGGGAAAATTCATTTCTTATATGAAGGGACTTATGGCACAGCTTGCTTCTGTACAAGCTCCAATACATGAAGAAGATGATATTGCTATTCTCCTAAAAGTTGTAAAACAGGTGTTTCCTACTCTTATAACCACTCTCACCAACATTCTAGATCCTACTTTGGCAAGTACCATTCAATCCTGTTTGGATGAAGAAAAGAGGAACCACAAAGAAAGCAGCAATAGTCAGGCAACTTCAAATTCCTGTGAACAAGTATTGGTTCATACAGTTCTCACTAGATGTTCTTTGTGTAAGAAAAAAGGGCATGTTGTAAACAACTGCTGGAAGAAGTATCCCGAGAAGATGAAATGTAACAAGTGCAAGAAGACAGGGCATATCACTAGTAAATGCCCCAACACTCCTGAAATACCCAAAGAATTGGTGGCCAACTATGCCTCCAATCCATCTGAAGATCGATTGTTTTAACCATTTTAAATCATCTACCTAAAACAACCTTGTAAGCCTGATTTATAAAGGCATCCCAAAAAGAGGGGGAATCTCTTACATGCTTTTTAATCCAATGCCACCTTGGCATTCAAGGGGGGTGTTAGAAGACATGCATAGGCATAGGAACCCATTGTAAGCAAGGGAGTATAAGGGCAGATGAGTGTGAATAGCCCTAGGGGCAGTGAAAACCCTAACCCTAGCTAGCAAGGGCTATATAAATAGCCTATGGGTCACTATCAAGTGTGAGAGAGTGTACCCAAGTTGTACTCTAAGCAACTTGGTAAGCAAGATTTCATTCTTGTACTTTGAGCTCTCTTCTCCCTCTTGTGCACACACTCCAATGCTGCAAACTCTGATTTTCAACATGGATTGTAAGTGGCTTGCATATTTTGCTATTTGGAGTCTAGTCGCTGTTTGTAATGCTTCTTCATTTGTAGCAATTTGTACTACCGATCATGATCGTAGGATGCCTTACTCTAGAAATACGCGGGACGATTTACAAGTTGTCAAATTTAGTGCAATGGATCTCACAGAGGGAGATTAATACATCCTCTATTGAGTGTGCAAGGCAGGGAGTAGTAGAGACAGTCTCTCTCTTTGAGAAGTGCTCGCCCACCAACATGCTCACGATACAAACCAACCTCCTGGTGCATCTTGTAGATGAAGTGGAGATTATGGGACTTGTCCATACGCAATGGATGTTCTTCTTGAAGCGCTTCATGAAAACCCTAAAAGGCTTTGTGTGATAATGAGCTCAGCTAGAAGGTAGCATGGCTGAAGGTTGGATTGTGTGAGGCGTTAGTGCATATTTCATAGTGCCTACCAACAGTGGATTCAAACAATAGTATGCTATGGTTGCTGAAGGATGATAATAAACTGACTGGAGATGTGGTGATTGAAAATGGGGTAGAAAAAATGATGGATGCTACAATGGAGGAGAAAGTGAATTGTTTTTTTATGTTGCGCCATGCATCCATGGAGACGTGGCTCGCTAGGTACGAGCAAGCCAAGAAAGATCAAGAAGAAGTGTGATTGAAATTTCAACGCAGTATGCGCCATCGAGTCGATTCAATATCCTGAGGGCATGGAGGATGCCATCGATCGATTCAATATCCCGAGGGCATGGAGGATGCCATCAACCAATTCAATATCCCGAGGGCATGGAGGAGATGCGGTGATTTATGTCTATGCGATGGTTACATGGAGCTTTGATCGCAACCTCTTGTGAATGGGTGGAGGTCTCTACTGAGGAGTGGGAATTCTCAAGGGGATGCAATCCAAAGGTGACCACATGTTTTATAAGCTATTGTATCTAGATTTTATATGTGACAACTAATCTAACTCTTTCAGTCTACAATACAAAATATACAGTGCGGCATGGTCGCACGAGTGGCATTTTTGTGTCGAGAGTGCATCGACAAAATGCACTCCACAACGGATTGTGGTGTCATGGCAAAGTTCAAGCAAGAGAACCAACAGCGAGCCATGGATCCAAACATCGTTATACATGAGATGGAGTATTTTGGAAACTTGCAAAGTGTTATCATGGTGGATTACCATAGCTTCTCCATCTGGATTTCTCAAAATAGATTTTGAAAAAATATTGACGGATCTACACGACACATTTGTCTTACTGGCCCATTTATGTACATGAATGGTTTTTCTAAATTTTATTACGACATGGTATATGTCACAAATATTGAATCTCTCGTATGTGATTTTGAACAGGTAAATTTTTATTCAAACCCTCGACAACCTCGATGGTGGTATGTTGTGCCTTTAGCTCTCGAAAGTGCAAGAGTGTATAATGAAAGCAATGTTTCTAGAATAGATGAGGACAATATGCAGATGGAGGGGTTGATATTGCAAGGGGTGGAGGTCGAGAGCATGCAGAGGAGGTAGAATCGGGTAACAATGACAGAAAGACAGGAGGCTACGTCATGACATGTGGCTTCTCGTCAGCTCTCTTGCTCAACCTTCCAGTGTATGTGGAGTTGTGCCAGGAGATTGACATGGGACCATAGGCTACATCATACTTGCAGCATCTGCCTACTCAATTCATTGATGAATCACTTAGAAGGGTACTCTAGAATATGCATTTTAAGTAACATCGTTCTTTTTAGAGTTATATTATCATGCTTTGATTGAATCTTTATATTGATTATGCTAACATTACTTTTTGTCTATGTGTGCAGGTGACCTTTGATGATATTTGAAGAGCACAATGAGTCAAGGGATGAGCAATAAGGAGTTGCAAGAGATATTCACACACATGTATCTAGATTAGATGGCTTGATTCAGAGATATGGTAGACCAAGGGATGTCTCAGACACCATCAGGCCATTCTATTAGATCTACTTCGGCACACTCTAATGCTTTGGTTTCCAATAGACGAGGTCAACACTCCAGACTTAGGGGGACGGTGGGAGTGGTTATGGGGGATGCTTCAGAGATGTAGATGCAGTGAGCCTGCAGTCGGCTTGAAATATAGGTGCTACTTCTTACTCTCATGCAGGTTCAAGAGAGGGTGGCTCAGGTGGTTGTTGTGGAGGCACCAATGCAATGTCTCCATCTCGTCATTCTAGTGGAGTTGTATCACCTGTAGGATTTGTCATACATGTGGGGACATCTACTTCAATGACTCTAGCTTTTGCTCTCAGCCATGTGTAGATGGCACCCTTATGGATGCTACTCCAAGAGATACCACCCTCGTGGTGGGTACACTAGATGTATAGGGATCTCCTAGTTATGCCCATGAGTGCGGTCGTAGGTGAGAGAGGACACATTTTAGACATATCCCAAAGGGGTATGGATACCTTCTAGATGAGATGATAGGAGCCGTGATAATGAATGATGAGGAGAGGAGGGTGATGGCTCTTATGAGAGAGTTGTGCCAACAAGTTTTTTGACACAATGTCTTAGACCATTGGAAGAACATACCTGAGGGGAGAAAGGATTACATAGTATCATCCTTACATGAGGAGTTTATGGTACCCACCGTGGCAGAGAGGTTTTCCATAGGCTGGATGATGGAGTGCATGCATGCGTACATGTCAAACAGACGATTGGATGCATGCAAGGCACTCAAGAGTGGCGCCTCAAAGCCTGAGTGGCTAGATGCAGATGACTGGTAGAGACTCAAGGAGGAGGCTACAGATTCTCCAGGACATTAGAGATAGCAGCGCAAGGCAGTGAGGGCATGATTGGAGGTAGGGGTGGTCCATCATCTTGAGAGTGGTAGCCATAGGACTTATGTGGAGGAATTTGTAAATTTTTCTTTTGTTCTTCTCGCTTTCTTTTTGGCAATATTGCTTGTATTGATAATTGTGTTTCTAACAGTTGTATTTTGTTTTCTTTGCAGCACTCCATTATAAACAATGATCCCACCACCCTAGAGACTTGATATGCAGAGAGACACAGCCTCACTACATTGATCGATGAATTGTATGCACGCAGCGGCCCAGTAAGTCACTCATCTTTATTGTCCATAGTTACTATATTTATTAAAATGCATTATTATGTATGGTGGATTGATGTGTAGTTGTTGTTTTTTTACAGACTCCCCTTGATGCTCCTTTTTGCATCGGGAGGAGCTTTTGGATGGCAAGGATATATAGCTAGTGCTTGGATTTGTGGAGCGCACATCCACTTCTTTTTTGGTCCTGTGATTTATGTAGGCATCTTCTATGTACTATATTATTATCACCCTTTGTATCTTGCCATGATTCCATGAGTTTTCATCAGTGATCTTGTATTTATTCTATGTATCAGTCTTGTGGGTTCAATTACATTTTGCACTCATTTTGACGACCATTGTATACTTAACATGTAATCCATTTGTAGAATTCAAGTACCACATATAGTGCTATATGTGCCACAATTTTTTTTCTCTATAACAATCGCTGTTAGTGTTGCAAATTTACTGTATGCGTCACTATTGGCATCGCAATATGTGTCACAAATCGTCACTATTGGCATCGGTATCTATGTCGTTATTTGTGTCACAACGTGAATAACGATGCAAATATCGACTCCAATAGTGATGCCAATAGTGATGATTCCATGGAGACGCTAATACCAATGCGTTTAACGTGACAGAGGCAAATTTTTTAATGAACATTTTTGTCTCTTTGAACATCGGTATGAGGCTTGTATCTTGTAGTGTTTGCCTCTTTGATAACTTTTCTTGAATGTGATCATTTTAACCACTTGCACTCTTCCTTTTTATATGTTTGATAACTTTTATTGAATGTATTCAATATTACAAGCATCCTTTTCCTTTCTCTTCTTAATCGTGAGTGTTTGCATCTCTTGATTTGGGGAACTTTCTTTGCCATCACCTTCAATTTAATTTACATCATGCACTTTTGGCACATGATTGCTAATAGCTATTGTATTGCTGCTAGAATCCAATCCTATGAAAATAAAGGATTATTTCAAGATTTACAAAACATATTGGCTATTTAAAAACTCTCTAATTAAATTCAGAATCTAAAAATAGACAACTTCAATGGAGGCTACATCTTGTGAGGATTGAAGTTCAACCATGTAGATTTACCTAGTATTAAGATTTTGCCTCACTTTCTAGTTCTACCCTTGTACATGAAGATGAGACTCAAAATTGAACCTCACTTCCTACATCTACACTAGCATATAGAGGCAAGGCTCAAAAAAACTGTTGAGCCCCACCCCCACAAGCTCTAGTGTAGCACATGGAGTTGAGGCTTGAGCCTCACTTGCAAAGGGAAGTGAGGCCTAGACTCAAGTTCATGCCTTAGTTGCTTACAACCACATAAAGAGAATGCTCTATTGAGGCCAACAATTTGGCTCTACCCTTGACCATGACTATGAAGCTCAAACTTAAATTTGAGCTTCACTTGTTACTATTATGCTAGTGTATGGAGGTAAGGCTCAATATTAAGTTTGCGATCTTAAGTTTGAGCCTCACTTGAAAGCTTTATATTTGAACATGGAGGTAAGGCTCTAGCTCGAGCCTCACTTGCTAGCTCTACACTAGAATAGGGAGGTAAGGCTTGACCTTAAGCTTGAGCTTGATTTGCTGCCTCTAGAGTAGTAGAGGGAGGTAAGGCCCAAACTAAAGATCGTGACTTAGTAGCTAGAACTACACTAGTACATGAAGGGAATGCTCTATGTAGAGGCTCACTTTCTCACTCTGCCATTGACCATGAATGTGAGGATGTTGTCTCACTTGGTATTTGAGAGCGGAGTTTTGAGCCGGGATGTGTCTAAAATTTGTCAAAAAATCCGAAATTTAGGGAAAAAATATTTAACATCAAAGGGGGCGGCTCCAACTAAGACGATTTTAAGCACCAAGTAAAAGATGACTTTTAAAAGGCCACGATTTTTCAGAGCTCGATTTGGAGCCCGGACGGGGAAATGGCCACAAAATGGTCAAGATATGAAAAGGTGGACACTTGGGAGACCAAAATTGGGCATGCCTTTTGAGTTTGGACCGCCCCTTCAAAATTTTAAGCATACAAGATGAAAAAACTTGGAGAGAGAAGATGAAGGAGGAGATGGAGGCGCCATCATCTTCACGCCAAATTTTGTGCCCTCTCTCCTCTCTCTCATGATTGGGGGGTTGCATACAACCCATGGAACAGATCTTGGGCCTTGATTCCCCCCTATGGGCCGAGCATATCGCCGTCTTTCACTCGTCCAATGGTGGCATGAATGGAGAATTCTGATTTTAGTATTTCTCTCTCCTCCCTCTCTCTCCCTTAAGGGGTTGTTCTTGTGTGGAAGAAGACAATGAAGAATGATGGAGGAAAGCTTATCCAGGTGAGACCGGATTGCTTTCGGATGGATGAAGACATGAAGAGTGCCGTTCTTGAAGATGCTGAGTATTAAATGCATGCTGGAAATCAGTCCCATAACCAAGACCAAGAAACCGAGACCTGAAAATAAGCGGTAATGCTATTTTTACAAAGGAAAATGATCTTTTTATGCTATTTGCTTTATGAAACTTTGTTCATATGGGATGAAAGTTCAGTATAATATTGTTTTCCATGAGTTTCAACTGTTTGCAACCTGAAAATCAAAAAATATAAGGCTACGTGGCTGGAATTAGTGTTAAAATACATGAAAAACACGTGTTTTAAGGGTAAAATTGGATTTTTGCTATATAAATGAGAAATATGATATGTCACAACAACTAAATCTGAGTTTTTGCTATCAATGAACTTAAGGGCCACAGCCCACAATCAACTTTCATTTTCAATCATTATTTATTAAAGAAAAATAGGAAAAATTGTCAAAAAATGAAAAAAATTGGTTTAAAATTGGGAAAAATAGAAAAAGGACAGAGAAAAATTAGGGAAAATTATATCTTTGTTTGTGCAATGTATAATGATGGCAAAGCATGACATTGGCCGTCCCCCGTTTCTATGTTTTGTGCGTATTTATCGGGTTTTTAAAAGGGAGAAATGCATAGAAACCCTATCTAACCGATCAATGATACAAAATGCTAAGAGTTGGATGAAGAGGGGCTGAAACGCTGAAAGATAAATAAAATATTTGATTTATGCATTGCGCTTGGTATATAGGAAACGATTTAAATAAAGAGGATGGTAGCATGAGCATATGGCTCGGTGCCTCCTTTCAACGCAGTACACGCTAGTAAAATTCATGGAAATAATGCTTTATGCACCATGCACGATGTTGATCTTTCTTTAATCTAAGCATATAGCCATACACGATTTGCATTAAGCATAATAATTAAAAGGTATCAGAAAAACCTCCTGGATGCATGGCACCTGTCTTCCTTAGGTTGTGACCAACGATGAGCGTGAGAGGATGTCCTAAGCTGTAGGATAGTCGTTGGGTCCTAAGGCAAAATTGTAGTGAGGAATGGTACATCCTGGAACGTAAAATATTGGTACCTTGAGAGGAGTTTGTGCTCGTTTGTGTTATATGTTTAGCAGCGCATCAAAGGGCCAATCCCTGCAATGTAGGAGAGCTGCAGTGGGGCTCCGACTATTAGTCGGTAGAGTGCCTTCTATGTGCGTGTGACGAGGCGTTATGCCTATGTACTTTGGGATCTCCCTCTGAGGAGTTTAAGGAAAACGTTGGACTATAAACTATAAACGCATGAATTAAGCTTTAGGGCGGTTCGTCCTTTAGCATTAGATTGATGCTCCTGGTCCGCGAGGCTGTGAGGGTGTTTGTGTGCCATGAGCATGAGGTCCGGCTAGTGCTATAGCCATTGCCGGCCCATTTTAGGTCCCATCAATATTGCTACTCTAGCATATGAGGGAAAACCTCCATCTTAAGTTCGAGCCTCACATGTTGATTCTACACTTGCAGATGAAGTTGTGGTTGGACAAGCCTAGCTTATTGGTTTACACTAACAATTGAAGGTGAGGATTTAAGTTACATGGTTATTAGCACATGGAGTGAGGCATGAACTTAAAGTTCAAGCCTATTTTGTAATTCTAAAGTAGTTCGGATTGGAAGATTCAAAGTTAGGTTTTATATTTGGGCTAGTTTGATGCCTTAATAATGATAATGTGTTGTTGAGGTGCATACATAGGCTTGAGTCTCACTTGATATTGAGCCTCACTTTCTAGTTTATGATACCTTAATAGAGGATAAAACTTGTGAGTTTGAGCTAGCATTGAGAGGCTGAAACTCCCAAGACTCATTTAAAAGTGTAAGGGTGCTAGTTGTGATTACCTAAAAGCTAGTCATATAGTGTGGGAGCTTCACAATTCTATGTTATCATAAAGACTATAGGAGTCAAGGAGATAAACCATTGGAATTGAGAAAGCATCCTGAAGAAAAAAATGGCACACACTCTATATACACTCTATGTAACCAAGTAAGTTCTTTTGAAGGTGTGGTTCTATTGGTCCAACCGTGTGAGGCCATAAACTATGGCAAACTAGGGGAGAGAAACTTGGGTGACATTCTGAATGATCCTTGGATCCATCAAAACCATGTGAAATGGATGTGTTAAGTTTGAATTTAGATAGATGGCCTATTAGGCAAATCACTTTTGAGAATGGTGAACCCTTGAGAGATAGGAATCCATGTTCTACTATTCACAGCATTGAAGATGAAAGGATGGAAGAAAATATTGATCTCTTTGAGAACCTAGATGGTTTTAGTGATAAAGATGAAGATGATGACTTTTTTCGTAGCAATGACAATAGTACTAAAGCTAGGAGTGACAATACAATAGTATGTTTTCTTCTTCAACATGAGGGTGACAAAGGAGAGGATGCCATGATTAGTGACTATGATAGCACAAATGGCAAACTAAAGAAATGAAGTTATGTGCATAGAGTAAGGGTTCAAAAAATAAAAGGAACCCTACATTTGGTAAAGGATGTGATATTGCAAACATACATCAAGTTGCAACAATTGATACATGTAAACAAAGATGTGACCAAATTGGAGATACATCCAAAATCATGCAAGCAAGGTTAGAATTCTGGGGACTAGTTGATCCACATATATAGCAGATACCTAAAATGGGCCCAACACTGGCTAGTTTTTAGTGAAGTTGTTTAAGCACGGAGTTCCATACACTTTGTATATGCAATATAAATGTGGTATTAGATCAATTCATCGTATGCACTAACAATTCATCATTAAAATTAAATATAGATTGATTACTCAAAAATTTGCATACAGTCTAGTAACTCAAGGAAATGGAGTCATTGACACAATTTCCTAGCTACTGACACATCCAAATCACCCGATCTACTTGCTAGGATCAAAGCATTAGAGAGTCAAAAAATGATGCTTCTGATGCCCTCAGCTAGTATTTTTCCATTTGACCATTTTTAAAAATATTTTATACTCGAGCATGTAAAAAGGAGGGAGGTTAGTATATTGTGATATAAGGAGAGTAGGGCATTGACCTCAAGTATTGTCTCGATAACCAAGAAGCTACCAAGCTCTTGTAAGGTGACACTAAATCCTTTTCTTCTTTTTCTCACTTTGTTTTCAGTCTAACCATCCTTATTTTTCCCCTAGCTAGATGCCACTCTTAGGAAGACAAGGCATCAACTAACTCACCCCCATGAACCTACCAAGGATTTGCAAGCCAATGATCATCTTCTCTTGGAAGTTTTCTTGCTTTATTTTCTTATTTTGGGAGTTAGAACCCCTTTTGCACACCTCTATATCTTTTACACACACACACACACACACATATAATTTTCTCTTTTATTTGGTAAGATTCCCTAACTACCTCATAACCAGCATTACTCTAAAAAACAACTCTTAGAAGAGTGCCCAACAATGTCTTTACAAGAGGCATGGACAACTTGTAACATGCTGCTCGAGCTATTCCTTGGCGGTATGTTCTTAATAGCCCGATAAGAGATATCCTAGCAAGTGCCATCCGAGATTTTGATTAAACCCTCGGAGTTTGCTATAACTAGACTTGCTTGAGTCTACCCCGTAGTGGAAGTTCCGACCACTCCCACAATGATCGACCTAAGTTTTTCTAGTCAAATCTATTACTAGTGGTTAATTAACATTAGCGGATCCTAAAGTGATGTGAGCCAGTCTTTCTAGTTTCTAATGATCGATGAAGTGCAATTTTTATTCCTTCTTAGGAAATATCTTGGCTTATCGAGACCACCCAGCCATAGATTTGGATTCGCCGTCCTCCCACTTCCCTCAAGAGAGTAGTTTTAGTTATCTAATTACCTACCACTTTAGGTTCAACATATAAAAATAACTTCTTTGGATTATCTCTTGATATAAATTTGTTACACACCTTTTATTCACGACACAAAAACAGAGTAAAGCAATTCCTTCTCAATAGTTCCTTTCAGAAAAAAATGACCTTTACAATGTTTTCTATTCAAAGTGGCATTCTCTCCAAGTTCCATTTCTCAACTAGTATTGGAACTTCCAGACACAGTCTACAAATCGAAGGATAGTTGGCAGTTTGTAAAAGCCTAAGGAGTTTATGACCAAAGCCCCCTGGTATCCTCACCTCCTCCTATTGACTAGAGTTGCCTATGACAAGACCTTTCGTGTCATGATTGGTCTAAACTCACTAATGAGAAACAAAAAAAAGAAAAACCCCTTGGAGTAGGTTTTATTCACGCTGGCCTTGGAGAGGTCTAGTGCCATCAAGAACACTACCTCAGTCGGTGTTCTATGTTCACCATAATACTATCTCAGTCGACGATCTCTTACTTAGTCATCCATCTTTTAGCCTGATGATTTTAGGAAAGATCAGTGCCTAGCTTACAGTCACAAACATATTATTTCAAATGCATTATACATAAAATTTTAACAAGTTTATTTCCAAGACAAATCTTTTCTTTTAAAAAATAATAATATCGAGAAAAATTAGCATAAGTGGCAAAATATCTTCGAGACAATTCAGCATAAGTGGCAAAGTAACTTCGAGACAAATCAGCATAAGTGGAAATGCCTTCCAATAGTCTTCTTGGACTCCTTCCTCCTTGGGGATTAGTTTGGATTAAATTTAAGCAAGAATTTCATACTTGAGGATAATTGCCTTGGAGTTTTGTGGGTCTTTCCCTGCAATACAAGAAAATCTTGATTAGTTTAATTACGAATAGTATCATTTGGAAATTGCATCTCAAGGTCTCTTATATACCGAGGATTAGCATTCATGATTTAGAGATTTTGTTTGATCAACACAAAAATTAGAAATATTAAATCTTTTAGGGACACATTACCTTCATTTTACTCTCTTACGTTTATCTTATACAGACCCAAGTTGCCTCTTGGAATTCACAGTTAAGAATTTCTCAAAGAAGTTATATGCAGTAATCAAATAAAATCTTATTTTATGCATGTAGCTTTTATTGCCTATTCATGGGATAAAGGCCTGCTAGCTATTTTTTTAAATGAAAATTAGTTATTGATGGTTTTTACGGCTTCGTTTGTAATCCCCGTACTCGCCATTCCATTTGTAGTAGTTGTGTCTATAGCATTATTGGTAGCTCTTGCCTCTGTGACCTTCATAGCTTTCTTTAATCTTGAGATCGCAAAAAAGGAAATTTTGTGAAGGAGCTTGGGGGTAATTACATTGATGGAATTTTGATTGACAGGGGGAAAATTTTCATCACCAAGAATTTCAAGAAATTGAGAAGATCTTAATTCCATACGGGGGAATAGGATAGAAGGGATAGAGGAATTGAATTCGAGAGCTCGCAGAGTATCCTTCTTGTCTTCCTGACAAGAAATTACCATGCTCACACTTCTCTTGCTCCACTTCCTCTTGCTCTATACTCTTGAGATAAGGGCCTCTCCCTTCTTGCTTGGACTGCTCTCAATGGCTCCCCATGCCTCTTATTTATAGCAAATTTTGAGAAGAAGGATTGTGGCAAAGAAGAAGAGCTCTTTATGGAGGGAATCTTGGCAAAATCAGCAATCTGAAGCTTCCAAGATGCAATCTCATGCTCAAACCACAAATTTGATAGTTTCATTGGCTCCGAAAGGGGGGTAAAACCCTAGGACAACACCTGCTTAAAATTCTTCCAGATCACTCCTTCTCCCTATTCGGAGTATTGTTTGTTGCTTGTAAATTGTGATCATGACACACACAATTTTGCCAATCCTTCTTTTTGCATTAAATCTCCAAAACTAGCTAAAAAAGCCACTTGTTTTTTTAACATGACACTCTCTTCTTAAAACTTTCCATAGCTTTTTAAGATATTTACAACAAATAATATCCAAAATATGCTAGTTTTGTCTAAAAGTCTAGTATTTTTGGACCATCCATACTATAGATACTGACATTAATGATTAATATGGTTCATAACTTTGGTTCATGCAATAACTTTCATGATGCATGGCTACAGTCCTTGTCAATCTAGAAAAATGTTGGGTTACGATCCTCAAGTCTTTTTGCTTGAGATCTTCTCTATTTAATGATTTTAGAGTTCTTCAAGTCCCTTTTGTGAGAAGTCAAGAAATTAAAGTCAGGATATCACACAACTACTCAAATCTCCCCAAACACACTGAACTTAACCTTGGGACTTCATGCCTTGGATGTCGGCCCTTCACAAAAAGAAATATTTTCCACATACATATAAAGCATAGAGGGAATGAGCCAGTAAAGAAAGGACATCACGTGGACTTGGCTACAAGAATATTCTATGCAGTAAGAGGCTCTCTCCAGGTGTTGCGTTGAATCTATTTAGTACAACACTACAAAAAAAACCATTCATTACACCCACACCAAATAGACAAATGATCCTCTTCGCCTAGTAAAATAAACCATTTCATTGTAAAATAAACTGGCCCTCTTGGCCTGGTAAAATCAAACAACTCTCTTCAAGAACAAAGGGCCATCTTGGCCTAACAAAATTAACCAATAAAGCACACTATTCAATAACCTACTACTGCAAACAAACCCTTAGTCCCCACATAAACCGTATTGAAGCACAAAACTAGACCAAGGGGATGGACTACTCAAGCCCTACACTAAACACATCAAATTATTAGCTAACCCGCTTGCATAAATAGAAAGGGGTGTTCTACAAATACACCATTGAATGATCCGATGCATACATGATAGAATAGGAAGATGCTCAATCACTAGTTGATTCATAACGCATACACTAACCATCGATGGAAAAAATAGGACATGTGAGTAAGCAATCCCCATAGTAGCCCTAAACTAACATTAGGAGGCAATTGTAAAAGCCCCTTAGGACCATAGTTAAGAAAGGAATATTCAAGAAAGCCATAATTAGCTAGGAAATCTGCAAATCAATTCCATTGTCATGGATTAACTGGCAAGTCACTAGCTCAAAGATCTCAAGTGCATCCAAGGTTTCACAATGGTACATTCTTAGAATGGGGTTCCTCAGCCTTGCATTCCACCATGTTATTTGTACAAGCAATGCCTAAATACACTCCCATTTTTCAAACCACTCAACACTAGGGATCTTTTATGACAACCCCTACTCTTGCATGCTTAGCAGGTCCTCAAGAAGCTCCATCAAAATATAATGTATAAACCCAAGCTTCATTGATGTAACTTACCATAGTAATCAACCTACTCGTACTTATGATAATAATCAAAGTCTAATCAAGAGAGAGGGTGTAAGACATGTACAATCTATCC
Organism: Lygodium microphyllum; assembly: GCF_053477565.2. Taxonomy (NCBI): domain Eukaryota; kingdom Viridiplantae; phylum Streptophyta; class Polypodiopsida; order Schizaeales; family Lygodiaceae; genus Lygodium; species Lygodium microphyllum. The sequence goes on along the minus strand of NC_141151.1, from coordinate 75,602,212 downwards.
TTCCTCAGTGAACTCGATAGGGACACTTAGTAAGAACCGTATGATAGTGATAGAAATAGACCTTAATATCCCACGTAAAATATCTATCTTGCCACTCAATAATGTTATAACCCTTACTCCACTAGGTTAGTTTGCCTTGGTGGTAATGTTGCTCTAAATATGAATGATCAAGGTAAGGAATAACTCTCCCCATCCAATAGTCTTGGTATCCTCTACAAGTTTAAGTTGGATCCTGAAGAACTTGTAAAGCACCAAGTCTGATGTTAGTCCCTATACATAATAGGTCTTCAATTGATTGAAATTTTATTTAGATTTGAACTCTACCCCTTGCAAATCTGCTAAAAGGGCTGTAGAGCCATTCTTTCCTATAATAACAATTTTACTATCCCATTAAATTGGGTTCCAACTTTCCTGGGAATAGTTCATGATGGGTATCATAATGTAAACCCAATAGATCCTTAGCAAACTTATACTTCTTAGCCCAAAGGTCGTGCAACATGAAATGCTTCCTCTTCACCCACCCACAAAATGATTTAGAGCACACCTTATCGTAGGCAGCTCAATCTCCAAATGTAAAACACACTCTTTCCCATATACTAATTTAAAAGGAGTGTGGCCTATAACTCTTTTGAATGTCGTATTATAAGCCCAAATAGCCATATAAAACTTTTTATCACAATCATGCTTACCTTTAGATATAGCCTTGGATAAAATCCCCACAAGTTGCTTATTAGTACTCTCTACTTGCCCATTAGCTTTAGGGATTATAAGACATGGTCTTATTAGGTTTAATCTTTAGAGCTTTTGTCAAAGACTCAATCACTTTATTCAAAAAATGTGACCCAAAATCAAACACAAGCTCCTTAGGTGGACCAAAATGGCAACAATTTGTTCCAAAATAAAACTAGTTGTTTCCTTGGTATTATCCTTCATTGTAGCATGGGATTCTGAAAAGTTTGTAAAATAGTCTATTTCCACAATATTATAACGCTTTCGCGTAGTTGACGAAGGATGTATAGATTCAATGAAATCAATGCCCCACTTCTCAAGTGGTAATATAGCCATAATAAGAGTTAGTGAGCGCTTTCTACTCTTCCTATTATCATATCTTTGATATATATCACACCTCTTAACATATACAAATGCATCATGAAAAATGGATGTCTATCAATATTTGGCTCTCAAATCTTTTTGTGTACTCAATTGTCCAAAAAGTGCCCTCTACAAGTAGAGTCATGATAATTTTCCAAGATAAACAAAACCCCATTAGGCATAACACATCAGTGATAAACATCATCGATCCCTTTCCAATATACTGTTCTTGTGATCAAGGCAAATTTAAAGGCTTGCTACCTGATTTTTCTCTTTTCAACCTTCGACAAAGTGACTCTAGCCTCTCTTGTGGATAGATAGTGTGTTATAGTAGCATACTAGGATGGAATGATGTATCTATTTTGAATAGACTCTCGAGGTCACTTACTTCAGCCAAGACTTCCTTCAACTCTCCAAAATCCACAAGGCATTCAACAATACCCTACAACTTCTGTGGCTTACTCCTAATTTCATAATCAAACTCGTGCAAAGTGATCAACCACTTCGCTAGGTGATCAAGCAGCTGCAACTTATTCAATAATAACCTCAACCCATCTATCTTCATGTAAAATACTACCTTTTCATATAAGATGCAGTGTCTAAATTTTTTAATTGTTTACAAAGACCATCCCAAGGCACAATTTTTCCATATAAGTTTAATTAATCTCAGATTACCCCAATTTGCAATTAGCAAATGTAATCAAATGGTACCACTTCTCCTCCCAAATATAGGCTAAACAATACTTGATATAGTATACATCATCGCTACTAAAAATATATAAAATATCTCACCCCTTTTAGTGCTTTCAAGACTAGCACTTTTGCCAATTCTTACTTCACATCCTCAAAGGATAGTTGACATGGATTACTCCAAACGAATAGACAGTTAAATGACAATAAATTTGTCAATGGCAATGTCCTCTTAGCCAGTGCATTAATAAATCATCAACAATATTCGACTGATGATAGAAAGCTATGTACTTTAGGAGTACGTGCCAAACTCATAGCTATGATAACCCTTATCTTTTTAGGATTGATTGCATTACTAGCCCAACTAAGTGGGTATATCTACTTGATAGTCACATTACAAAATACATGGCCTTCCTAATAACACTTGATAGCTTGGACACCCTACAAACCTAATTACCCTAGAGTCCAAAATACATTCCACATTAGCAATAGTCACATGGACTTTGGTAATGCAACCTTTTGGTTGCCTTAAACTGTCATCAACCATCCAAAGAATTGTGAAGGTATCCTTTTGGATTTCCAATCCTAGCCTTTCCATCAATTTTGAACTCATAATGTTGATGGAGGATTCTCTATCCATAATGGCATGATCCACTAATATGCCATCAACAAATGTTGCCACCCTTGAGCAATGCTTTTTAGCATGTTCAAACCAATCATCTCCTACACTAGCTATTCCCAAGGATTCGATGATATACCTAGTAAGAAGATTCTTCTTAAAATATTTACAAACTCTTGGAGTTAACTTGATCAACTGTGCAAGAGATTCATAGAATTTACCTTGCAAAGAGAATTAGCTAAGTTAAATTTATGATAATTGGCAATGGTTCTCTTCTCCCGCTAGACCATTGTTTCTCTTGGTCTAGCTAAATAGGCTTAGGTGCCTCTTTCTCGGCTTTTACCTTGTTTTTTGGTAGCTCTTTATTGGATTCATCTTTGCCACCAAACACCTTTTAAAGAATCAGCTTGCACATCAAGATTAAGAACTTGTGTCCCCTTATCATCTTATGTGGGGTTTTCCTCAACAGGTTCTACATTAGCTCTATTTCCTCTTTTAGTCTTCTGTCCTCTTGTAATGTCTTGCAAATTAGAAGCTCCAGTGGTGTTGATATGCATAGCTTCAATAAGGTTGATGCTAGTTCCACTAGGAAACTCTTCTATGATAGTTTTTCCTCTCCACAATATTTGCTTTGGTCCATTATCCTACTGAAGGTTATTTCCTTGTGCTCGATGATTAATTTTGGATCTAGTTGCTTACTCCCTTGCTGAATAAGATTTAATCTTACTCCTAAAAACTTCCCATATATGTCGCATTTGACATTAGGATAGTTCCTTGGAAAGTGTTGACCATCACAATACTTACAACTAAATCTTGATGGACCACCTTCTTCAAGATATTGACTTCCTATCAAGTTTTGCTGCTTCTTTAGAAAATTAACATATGTGGCTATTTGTCTATACTATTCCATTATCATATTGATATAATGATTCATCATGTCCTTAACTCTACCAAGAACATTTGACACACTAGACTCATAACCGTGATCATTAGCTTGTCATTCAACTCCCCTAACCACTTGATTAAGGATATACCCACTGCTAATTAATTAGCATATCTTTAGAGTTCATAATTTGGATTTCAATATCTAGTGGAATCATTTGGCTGGCCATCGATATAGCAACATTAAAAGGAGCCAATAGCATAGGCACATTTTGCATTATGCTTCCTCTTCCATTTGAATTGGTCATAGGTATACTAGTCACACCTTGACTTCCATTGATCAATGCCAAATTATTCTATGACCTAAACTCAAATTTAGGTTTACCGTAGATGTGCAGGCTACTTGTAAGTGAGACTCTACCTCCTCTACTCATGTAATAGCAATGTCTATATTAGCTGGAGAAACATTGTTTAACTGCACTTGGATATTAAAGTCTAATCCATGCAAAAAGTACTGCAATTAGACAAGTGGGATAGGAATAAAGGTTTGTGATTTCCAAAACACCTCTTTAATTTTCTTGGCATAAGCTCAAGCATTCTCATGGGACTCTTGAAGTGTCACATTGAAAACACGTAGCCAATAGTGACCACCTCTCTCAGCGGGGCAAACTCTCTTCGAAAGGCTATAAAGAATAAATCGATTATGGTTATGGTCTTGGCTTCCAAGCCATGATACCACATTGCAGCTCTTCCTTCTGAGTCATATTGAAAAACCTCATGAGATTTCCTTTATCCTCTTGAATTCAACAATTGAATACTAATGTTTAAAACTCACTAATGTGAAGTTTCACATCCTCCACTACTAACCCATTAAAGATGGGTAGAGGAAAATCTAAGGTTGGAATCTGATGTTCCTACAGGTATCGCAATGGGTTGCACTATCCTAATGATTGGGTCTGCTCCAAGGATTTATATAAGTGGAATTATACTCCCACTCAAAGTATATTGACTTTTTAGAGAAAGAGATCACTAAAGCTTCCTCCTCCCCTTGAGAACTGACTAGGATATTGATTGGGTTAACAAGACCTCTCTTTATCAAGGACATGAGACTCCTACACTTAGGATAATTCATAATGATTTTAGCTTGCTATCTAGCCCTTTTAGCTCTTTTTTACCATTGAATCTTGGGTTTGAATCTTGGCTTGATGGTGTCTATTGTGGAAAGAGAGGGAGAGATAGAGTGGAGTGGAAGATGAGTCTCAACTCATTGTTGTTCTTCTTCCATTATTCTTCCATCATACAAACTGAAAGAGACTTACACACATAGGTATGACTAACCAAGACTAACTGTGGTTAAGTCACTAACTACATTGATTTATTGAATGTCACACACATGTACAACTGTATCCAACTAATGTCGGTCAAATACATAAAGATAGACTGATTAAAGAGTAACGGGAGCTTGATATTCTAACACTCCCCCTCAAGCTCAAACCATCTAATAAAATCCAAGTAGCTATCTAAAGTATATGAACATTTCTTTATCAAGAGACTTGCTAAATATGTCTGCTACCTGGTCTTCAGTCTTCACATGAATCAAGTCAATTTACCCTGTAAGAACCATTTCTCTTATGAAATGGCAGTGAAACTCAATATGTGTGGACCTAACATGGTAGACATGTCAAAGTAATTAGAGACATATTCTCCACCTCTATATGATCTAAGACATGAAATTTTACATCTCAACTCATTTTCAGCATGCTTCTTGAAGTCCTTGAATGCATCAAACACATCATCATTATGTTTCAGTATGTAAAGCCAAGTATACCTGGTTGAAATCATCAATGAAGAATACATAGTAACGAGCACCACCAAATGAAGTTTTATGAAACGGGTCCCATACATCTAAATGTACCAATTGGAAGGGTCATGAGTTGTTCCGTACATGTCTCATAAATGGAAACCGTGTCTATTGACATGCATCACATATATGTCCAAAGTCATGATACTTGAACCTAGGCAGTCCAAGCACAATCTCCTTCTGTTACATAGATTTTAGCTTTTGTACATTCGCATGGTCAATCTCCTTATGTCATATCTCAATATCTCGTATAGCACCATCATCATGTGCAAACATGGCTACTTTCAATCCTAGAATTGACTAATCAAGAGTAAGTATTCTGCCATCTCTTCGACCTCTAGCAATCAATTTGTAGCCATTACCATATTCTTCAACAAAGCATCCATCTCTATCAAATCTCACCTACAGATTTTGTTTTGCCATCTATCCAACTGACAAAAGATTCTTGGTTATTGTAGGTACATGTAGTACATCATGTAGGCTCTTTTTATTGCCATTAGGCATCAACAATGGAACAATTCATGTGTGCTGAATGTCATGTTGGGTGTCATCCCCAGTACACACATAACCATGTGAACTTGCAATGATCTCATCAAACTATTCTCCATGTGGTGTCATATGATTGAAGCCCCTAAATCAATGTACCATCTCTCGAATCTGTTCTGCCTATATGCATTCCCAGACACATGCTGCATGGCAAACAACCTGCCAACTTGCTCATCATGAGCACTGCTAGAAGATGCATAGTGTCCATTATGTTCACCCTTTGCCTTCATATCTCCCTACTTCTTGTAACAATCCTTTGCAATGTGTCCATATTTGCCACAGTAATGACAGTCCTTATCTCTATTTGACAGATCATTTGACTACCATGAACTAGATCCACCACCTCTACCATGGGGTGATCTCCCCCTGCCTCTAAAGCCACTAGATCCATGCTAGTCTTGTATAATTGGGGTATATTTGTGCCATGCCAAGCATTTTGCTAATAGTTTCCATAAGCGTTCCGAGTGTCTCCTTGATGTGGAAAAGAGCCATAGCGTTTGCAACCTCTACCATGCTAGCTAGAGTAAAGAACAGTGTCTCTTCTTTGAGGCATACTAGAACATGTATTCAGCCCAAGCTTAACTTCCTCATGTAGCAGAAAAGCAATCAGCTCATCCCAATCAGGGGATTCAACTCTCACAGAAATAGACGTATCAAGTGCTTTATACTCTTTGCCAAGTCCATTCAATGTCACTGCAATCGTATCATCCTCAAACACTGAAGATCCAATAGTGGCAAGCTGATCCGCTATGTTCTTGATCTCTGTAGTGTAGTCTTTAATGCTTTTGCCATTCCTAGACTTTTATTGAGCTGTTGCTTTAATTGAATCTTTCTTGCATGTGTTACATTTCCATAATTCTTCATGAGTATATCCCATGCATCCTTTAGGGAACTACATCCAGTAATTTGTATAACCATAGCATCTAATATACATAAGTAAAACTAATGTAACACATTGCATGCTCTCTCAGTCCATAGCTCATGAGCCCCTTTTTTATCATTTGTCGGATTCCTTTGATGCATTTCAGGTTCAGCCTCATCACCTGTACATAAGTCCCAATAACCTCTTCCAACCAAAAAATTATTCATACGGAACTTCCATAAAGCACAATTTTTGTTATCCATATTTTCTCCCACAATTTGAGTAATATTATCAATGCCTTGAGCATTTGTCATAGTTGCAACTTAGGTATTCAGTTATGTATACAACATGCTTGCTATAAATTGTATTCCAACAATGAAAAAAACACAGTCAACTGAGCATAAACCAAGCTCAAATCAGTTCAAAACATTCTATGACGGTAGTGGCAAAACATCCCAGCAACAAACTATGTCCATATAAGTATCAATGTTTGTACTGTATGATGCAAGTAGCAGTACCAAATATAGCCAACCCACTGCTATAACCAATAGTATTTTCTCTGTTAAGACAAGAGTATTCAGACCTCAAAACAGCCCCAAAACATCTCATTTGGTTACCACTCTATGCAGGAGTTGATACATGTCCAACCGATCAAAATATATTGCATGTATGTCAAGTGAAGATGATAGGTATCCTTGCTACAGATAATAACCAGTCAATACCCTGGTATAACCAGCAAAAAACCAGTCCAAAATTTGGACTTTCAGCACTCTCAATATCCAAAAAAGCATCTACCACTCAAGTGGTATGATCCAAGCATTTGTTAGTAGCAAATAAGCATCACAGATACTTCAACCTTGTAGGTATATTGTTTCCAAATTCAGGACAACAACCAGTTCATTGTTTCTAGCAAGCTCCAAAATCAAGGATTTAACACTTCAATATCATGCTCAAATGCATGATAATAAGAGCATATACATTGTTAGGATGAAAGCCACCATTGCCTTGGAATCACTTGCTGTTTACCGTAGTAAATAGTTAGTCTACACAGGTCTGTGCTGAATATCTCAAAATATGTGAGAAATTTGAAAAAACTTTATCCTGCAAAGTTGTAGAACACATTAAAACGGTCAAGTATTGTGGGGCTGTTTCTCCAAAAATCATTTCTGTAGCAAGATATATCTTCTACAAAAAAACAGGCTGTAGGCACCGTCTCCTTTGATGACATTTTCTTTAGATCTGATGTCTTGATGTCAAATGGCCACTGCCAAGCCTTCATGCTTCAAGCGTTCAAGCTCTAATACCATATTGGAAGAGAGGGAGAGAGACAAAGTGGAGCGGAAGATGAGCCTCAACTCATTTTTGTTCTTCTTCCATTATTCTTCCATCATACAAATTGAAAGAGACTTACACACATAGACCCTAATTAACCAAGACTAACTGTGGTTAAGTCACTGACTACACTAACTTATTGAATCTCACACACGTGTACAGCTACATCCAGCTCTCACACATAAAGATAGACTGACTAAAGAGTAACGGGAGCTTGATATTCTAACGTCTATCAGGAAATAACGAATCTATTTCAAGGTTCTTTGGCATTAATTGATGAATTGGTCCCTATTAACCAAGATTTGAAAACTGCCACTTATAAGTGGCTCCCAGAGCAGATGCACCACCTGTGTCAAGATCTAAAACAATCCAAAATGGGCTTGATACTGGCTCTAAGGATCTAGTCGGGCCTCTTAATCACCAAACCACACTCACGGCCTCTCAACCAGAAGCATTTGGGGGTTGTACACTACTATAAATAAATAATATTTTTGCATCGCGGATGAATAGAACCATCTAGGAGCGTGTCCGTAGTATGCTTAGCCACGCAGGCCTACCACAGAGCTTTTGGGCTGAGGCACTGAGTACCACTGTGCATGTCATAAACAGATCATCCTCTAGTGGTTTGGATTTCGAGGTTGTAGAGGAGGTATAGACTAGAAAACCTCCCTCTTATGCACATCTCCGTGTCTTTGGATGTGAGGCATTTTGCCATGTGCCCAGGGACAAGAGAAGTAAGCTGGATCCTAAGAGTGCCAAATGCATTTTCCTTGGTTATGGGGATGTAGGCGCGATGGGTTATCGTCTCTGGGATCCGCAGGCGAGGAAAGCCATCCGCAGTCATGATGTAGTCTTCCATGAAGACAAGATGCATAGGCAGCCTGAGAGAGTTGTTGAGATCCGCAGGGTCATATTTTAGGAGGAGCCGAGAGCTCCCGCACAGCCAGTTGGACAGCCTACAGTTGCAGCAGATGCTCATGGTCAAGGCGTTGGACAGGTAGCTGGGCAGGCAGCAGAGCCTGTCATGAGACAATCTACTAGAGATAGACGTCCACTTGATAGATTTTAGCCCTCGACGCATTATGTCTTGGTTATAGATGCAGGAGAGCCTTTCACTTATGATGAGGCTATGCGCAAGGGTGACAGTCACACCTGGGAGAGGGCTATACAGTCTGAGATAGACTCCTTGCATAAGAATGAGACTTGGGATTTGGTTTCCTTACCTACGGGCAAGAAGGCTTTGCCATGCAAGTGGGTGTACAAGCTGAAAAGTATCCCTAGACACCCCAAGCTAGAATACAAGGCTAGATTGGTAACAAAGGGTTTTAAGCAGGAGCATGGTGTGGACTTTGATGAGGTCTTTTCTCTGTGGTTAAGATGACCACCATGCGCTTAGTCTTGTCTTTAGTTGCTCAGCTTGACTTGGATTTATACCAAATGGATGTCAAGTTGGCTTTCTTACATGGGGACTTGCATGATGAGATTTACATGGAGCAACCTAAGGGCTTTGTAGAATGTGGCAGGGAGCACCTAGTGTGCAAATTGAAGAAAAGTCTTTATGGCTTGAAACAGGCACCTAGGGAGTGGTATTATAAGTTTGATGCCTTTATGCAATCACAGGGCTACAACAGGAGTGCTATGATCCTTGTCTTTACACGAAAAAAGCCTGTGATGGTTCTTTATTGATTTTGGTACTCTATGTGGATGATATGCTGATGGCAGGGAAAGCTCATGATGAGCTAGATGCTCTTAAGGCTCAGTTCAAGAAGAGATTTGAGATGAAATATCTGGGACATGCCGTTCATATACTTGGTATACGCATTAGCCGCGACAGGCATAAGGGACTCCTCTACTTGTCATAGAGGGAGTACATTCATAAAGTCCTTGAGTGCTTCCACATGCATGACGTAAAGCCTATTGGCTGTCCATTGCCTTCTTATGTGAAGGTATCACAAGCTGATTGTCTGCAGATAGATGAGTAAAGGGCCGAGGTGGCTAAGATTCCCTATGCATCTGTAGGGGGCAGTCTTATGTATGCCATGATAGCCACTCGTCCAGATATTGCCTTTCTAGTTGGTGTTGTGGCATGCTATATGGCTACACCTGGCAAGAAGCATTGGGATGCCGTGAAGGGTATCATGAGGTACCTGAAGGGAACTACAGATATGTGCATCTGCTATGGCAGTCAGGATACAGGAGTCGTGGGGTACACTGACCCTGATTATGCAGGACATGCAGATAGTAGGAAGTCCACTTCTGGCTATGTATTCACCTATGCTGGAGGTGCTATTTCTTGGATGTCTAGGGTGCAAAAATGTACGACCCTTTCTACCACAGAGACCAAGTATGTTGCAGCCACTGAGGCTTGCAAGGAGGCCATTTGGTTGTGTCGTTTGGTTTGCTGACCTTGTTATTGATGCTATCCCTACACTGCATTTGGATTCTATGAGTGCTATTCAATTAGCCAAGAATTCGGTCTTCCATGCAAAGACAAAACACATTGAGGTGAGGTATCACTTTATAAGTAGGGTTGTTGAGGACAAGTCTCTTGATCTTGTCAAGATCTCGACTGACTAGAAACCTGTAGATCTGCTCAGAAAAGCCTCTCTACAGAGCGCTTTGCCTTCCTCAGGAGGTTGATGGGCATGGGATGAGATGACATCTTTCCTCATCCTGTTGTACATGTGTACATGTTGTACTGTCTTTTTCTTTTCTTTTCACTCCTCACTAGTGCAGATTCTCCTTTAATTGGGAGGTTGTTTGGGGTAAAGGAACCTCTGCCTAGCCGCCTATGTATTATTACACTGATAGTCACCACCACTACACACTCTAGGTGGTAGGCGCTCGTCACCGTCACTCTATTCTTTATTCTTTTAGTGACAGTTTGAATAAAGGAAGGCCCAGTCACACATTGTGACTGTTGGAGTTCCCATTTCTTGTCTCTCTCTTTCTTGCTCTTGCTCTCCCGCCATAGCTCTCGAGTCCAAGCTTCGATCCGTCTCTCCCTTTCACAGGTGTCACTGCAGTGAAGCATCACATCCAACTCAAAGAAGGAAGCAAACCTATAGTACAAAGATTGAGAAGACTGGGAGTTGGGCAACAGGATGCACTATTGACGGAGGTGAAGAGACTCTTGAATGCAAGATTCATATACCTAGTGGTAGATTCAAAATAGGTCTCCCCAGTAGTAGTGAGGCCAAAGAAAAATGGTAAGTGGTGAGTATGCATAGATTACAAGCCACTAAATGCTACAACAAAGAGGGACCACTTCCCTCTCCCATTTCAGGATGAAATCTTGAATGAAGTAGCGGGACATGAGTGGTATACAGTGTGTGATGGCTACTCTGGCTACTTCCAGATTCGCATTGCAGGGGAGGATCAAAAGAAGACCACTTTCATCACACCAAGGGGCTATTTTGCCTTTCGGGTCATGCCCTTTGGTCTCATAAATTCCCCAGCAACCTTTCAACAATTCATGAATATGGTCTTCCAACCTTACTTTGGTAAGTCCATAAGGGTTTTCATAGATGACTTTTGTATTTACAGCTCAAGGAACATACATCTATGCAAGGTTGATGAAGGATTTACTCGCTTAGCTAGGTTGGATGGACAACTAAATAAGGATAAATGTCACATTGGGGAAAGCAAGGTTACAGTACTAGGGCATGTAGTGTCAATTAAAGGAATTAAGGTAGATCCAAAAAAGGTAGAAACATTGCTAGCTCTACCTTCCCCAACCTCCATTAAACAATTAGTCTCCTTCTTAAAAAAGCTAAGATATTTGGGTAGATTTATATGCTTACTCTCTCATGCCATATATCCCCTGCAACAGCAACTGACACGCCAAGAAAGACTTGTATGGAGTGAACAAAGTGAAGGCCCAAAGCAAAAATGCCTAGGATATAGGTCGAACATAAGAACTCCTCCCCAAACCAAGAAGAGGAAGGTTCAAAGGAATGCCCAGAGGGTAGCGACCCATGATGTGCAAACCTTCCACAAACGCTCAAGAACCAGATGCTCTAAAGAGGAAAAAGAAGCAAAAATCAAGAATGAAATTGCTGAATTGTTCCAGAGAATTCTTAATACGGCAATAGCCAGGGACCACACCATTTGGATTCCAACTGATGCCTCCTCTGCTCTAAGCCTGAATCAAGATTCACAACTCTCCCAGACTGCTCAAACTCTAGCCCCTCACATGATGGATCAGGACAAGGGTTCACATGTAGTACCTCAGTTATGTGGTCACCCAAACTCACCCCAACTCATACAAGTGGAATAACTCCTATTTTGTATAAGATGCTTACCAAGTGGCTATCTTGCCCCATGACTTTTAGTCTTTAGGTGGTTAAAAGGAGCAAGTTCCCCAACTTTACAAACTTTCCTTACCTACTTCTAATACATTTCACATCTTTAACAAAAAAGATAATCAAGCACATGACATTGTGATATGCATCAAAGTCAACACCATGGGATTCAGATGAGTGATGTATCTTTGTATTGCACATGTTCATTATAGTTGAGACATATGACTTGCATGTACTCTCACAAGTTGTCAAGTGGATACAGGACGGCACAGGTCTTTGTACAAAAGTGTTTGATATCCAAGCTACCACAAGATCACCAACCCCACAAAGAGCCATTATAGAAAAGCAACAAAAATACCAAGAACAAAGAGCCATGACGGAAGCCCCATTGCTGGAAGAGAAAATCACCCTTGCAAAATGCCCACATTGCATTCGAGCATGGCCTAAGCATAGTTATTGGCTACTCTCTCTCTCTTGGCCAAACTCTACATTTGGCTCACTGTAGTTACGACCTCAATTGTACTGATATCTCACATATTACAAAGAGGTTTGCAAAATCTCAAGTGTATCTCTCCATCTCAACAACTGTTCCTCTAGTATCGAGGCTAGTAACACAATCATCATTATAATATCCATTTTCTCAGCCTTTGGATCTCGACATATCCCAATCCAAATGAAAGGCTAAGAGCCTCAATGTATTGCAATGGTTGTATTCATGTTATTGAAAAAAAAAAACAAAAAGAAAAGAAAATAAAATAAAATAAGAAAGGCACCCAAGATCACAACACAACACCTAGGGATCCTCAAATTAGGTACATCCAGTGACCTTGGTCGATTGGCTCTGTCCCTAGTCCCCTAGCCCCTTACACATCCCCCACAATTGTTTAGGGCACATCAAGGGCTAGATATACCTAGGGAGCTTATCTTGCCTATGGTTAGACCTGTCACCCTGACCCATTTGCATGATTCTTTTTTCGCACTCCATCTCAGTGCCATTGCAATCAATAGTGGTAAGCAAGGCATGAAAGACCATGGAAAGTACATCGTACTCTTCGAACAATACAAGTAGCCACTAACTACCAAAAGTTAAGGTGTCAATGAGCTCAATTATGCTACATCATGTTGTCAAAATCACAAATGATGTCTCAACAAACCTTTGTGTGTACCTCTCCTCAACATCGACAATTTTTTTCCACCCTGTTGAACCCTTACTTCATCCATCCATTGCTATGAGGAACCAGACCAACAATCCTCTAACTACGTAATATCTAAGTATGCACGGGAACTCATATACTATCTGAACCAAAATCTATACACAGTTTGGGTCCTCAAGTGCAGGACATTACTCTCAGCTTGCTTAGAGTTTGACCTCTCTCCCAACCTAATCAAACTACGTCTTGTGCACACAATAATAAGACTAGCACTAACCCCTAGGGAGAGACCATATGAGAGGTTCTCAATTGCAGGTATTGATGACTCCAATGAAAGTACCGTCATCTCTTCATCAACACTCAAGTCTGAACTATTGTCCTTTATCATCATGCAAGCCCACCAAATAATTGTCATGTGCAGAATCCCCAAAATCCAACACCTACGCTAGCCATCAATGCAATTCCCAATAAAAAATAGCCCTATCACCAACTCCAACAACCCTAACACTAGCTACCCAAGCCAACAACATGCCTCCAACAACCTTCATCTGCACCACTGCCAAAACCCACATCTTCGATGCATGCCAAAGCTTGCTACTTACGATGGTGAGTGCCATGGGACTAGCACTCATCTAGGAGGGGATAATGTTAACCCTTAGACAAACAAGGTGGAAAATCTGGAAAATCTAAAGCATAAGACAAGGCTAAGGAAAAAGAGAAACGGAAGATGAAGGCGTGGCAAGAAGAATCTAGAAACACAAGAAGTGCAGGAAAGTCCTAAATCAAGGAGAAAGGTGCACAAGAAAAAGCACATGTCAATACTTTTGTAAAAGAGCAGGAAAGCACACCATGTTTAATTTTAAGAGCACCGGCTGTGCAATTTGTAAAGGTAGAAGGGTGGTAGGAAGGAAGCTAGGAAGATAGGAGGACAATGGGAAAAAGGACCCACGGGCTACGACCCGACCATGTAAAAAAGGGGATAAGGGGATGACCACCCAAAAGGGATTTAGGGTTTTGTATATAAAGTTGAAAAGTGAATGAGAAGCTCATTCTTGTGTGTGGCCAAAAGTAGCTTTTCTCTTTTTCTTTTTCTTTTTCTTCTTCTTCTTCTTGTTCTTGCTTGCTTGAGATTGTGTTTGAGAGAGGGAGTGTGAGAATGTGAGGAAGTGAGTGTGTGAGGGTGAGGGACCGTGGAGGAGAAGCTCTCCATCTTCTCCTCTCTTCTTCTCTTCTCTTCTCTGCTCTTCTCTTGCTCATGGCAATGGAGCTTGGAGCGTGGAGCTTGAGGATGGGGAGCTTGCTAGAAGCTTACACTTGGATTGTGGAGCTATCAGAGTGCTCGAGAGAGAAGGCAACTCAATTAGGCATGGAGGTAAGCTCACTACACTCCGAGATAGATAGCGTGTTGGATATGTGAGAGGTATCCATTAGTGCTGGGCTCGGAACGCTTGAAGCATTAAGTGGTCCATGGGTCTTGGCAGTTGATCGCCTCTACAGGGCAGCTCAAGCTCAATGTTGGCATTTGAAGTGATAGGGAGTAAGCCCCTGAGCTATGGAAGATGTTCCCAGAAGAAATTTTGAAAATATATTGCCTGATTTAGAAGTTCTAGCTACTCAAAGTAGGGTAGGTACTAGCTATGGCAACCATGAAAGTTAGAATGAAGGTAGAGGTGAAAATGAGGTCAGAAGCTAGCACTGAGCTAGTTTGAAGTTAAGAAATATTGAGAGAGTAGAGAGGAGGGCCAGATTAAGTTGGGTCATGCTTAGCAAGGCTCTCATATCATGTCACAAGACATGGATCTAGAGCATGGCATGAGGAGCTATGGAGGATGGAAGATGTAGACAAGACTCATGTAGACATAGACACACACAAGACCAATTGTCACACAAGTGAATTAGGTTCCAAGATTGAGACTTAGACTCATAAACACAACTTTATGTGTAAGAAAATGACACATATACTTGATTTAAGGACAAAAGTACTATAACATTGCATTGAAAAGTGAACCAAGTACATCATTATGTAGTCTCTGACCTTTCTCCACTCTCCTCATTATGCATGTGGGATACAAGAGCCTCTATTGGGCATCATCATTTTCTCTCTTTTTCAACATTGCAACCATTAGACAAGTGGCCACAGGGGGTGGAGAGGATGTGTGGAGATTGGAAGCTTTCTACCATGATATGGAGGGCACCACTTTGTATCAACCCTCCAAATAGAATAGAGCTAAGATACTAAGATGAACAATGCATTTAGTCTAAAGAGACACACAGAGAGAGAGAGAGAGAGAGAGAGAGAGAGAGAGAGAGAGAGAGAATGTGTGCATGTGTGTGAATGAGTCTTCTAATTAGGGTTGCACTCTTTATCTTATTCATTGATTTTTCAAATGTATTGCCATATAGATAAGATAGCTAGGCCTAAGGTAGCTACAAAGAATCTTCCTCTCATAATTCTTCATTGTATTCATATCAATCAAGCAACTACTAACTCAAATATAGTTTTAACAATAGCACTTTTTATCTTTCAAGTGCAATACACATTGCTCAACTTGATCTATATTCCTCAAGCCATCCCTAAAGGGGTCCTCCTGAGCATCTCCACAAGAAATGCAAGTGAGGGCTACATATAGTGGCCCTCTGAGGAATCAAGAAGTACCAATGTTATTTTGATCTCATAATTCAGAAGCTAGCTTCTCAAGACTTGCTCATCAGATTTTGTAAAGTCTTTATCAAATAGAAAGTAGGAGGTGGTTTCTACCATAGGGTTTAGTAAAATAATTTATTCACACTTTACAAAGGTCTATAAAGTCTTTTTTTGTAGACTTAATGAATGATGCTCAATGTTGTACAATACATGCAAAACATGTTACTATAATCCCTAAAGACTTTCAACTTGTAAGGAATCATCAAAGTAGTGAAGGATGCATTCAATAAAATGATATATTATTTGCAATGTTTTACTTTTTGAGACAAGTATCATCCACATGAAAAGTTCACATGACTTTGTTCAATTGAAAAGTTATTATACTAGCTTAAAAGTATGAATGAAGTGTTTGCTCTCGAACTTCAATCTCAACTTTAATGTGAACCTTTTGCTATATTTTTTTTTCTTAGTTACAAAAATTTGTTATGATTTCCAGTTTCAATAAGAAAAACATACAAGAAGTTGTCATTTCTCGTTGCATGATGCCTTTCTAGAGTCTACATGGTGTCATATTTCTATGTATTGGTAATTGCAATATTAATATCTCAATTTTTTATTGATCTATAACTTTGAGAAATATAATTTTATAGATACCTAACTTTATCTGAATGCAACAAAACTTGATATATGCGCCCATAAGGTAGCCAAGAGCACACAACCTTTTCTTGGTCCAACAAAATGTAGGAGGGACCTAGTCCAAAGACTTGTATCTAGAGCCATTTTCTTACCACCAGATTTTGGACCAAGATCCTCTCGGCACTTTTTAAACCAAGTGAAACATTGGTGTACTCTTAGTCACCAAACATATACACATGTGAAAATGGCTCTAGGTAGTGTTGTTGGCATGTGCTTGGCTAATAGAGAAAATTCTTAATTTCATGCACAATTGAGATATTAAGGAGCATGAATAATGGTTTCCAACTTAGTGTTGAAACTAAACTCATTTGACATTGACATGCCCACCAATAATAAACACAAGTGAGAGCAATCCTAGGCTCAATACTATGGTCCGCTTTAGCCCTGATTAGCCTCTTTCCCCTACTTGAATGATTGAGCTCCACTAAATATTGCTCACTCCTCTAAAGTTTTTCTCTTAGACTACCAAGGTCCTCAACATTAATTGTCATAAGGTCTCGAACACATTCTCTCTGTCCCTCATAAGAAAGTAATAACAAGCCTTCTCAAGTATAGACACAATCTTTCTCCCTTTTCCCAAGTTCTTCTTGGTCCAATAAAGGCATTACCTATTGAGATGACAAGCTCAACACATGCGGACATTGATGATGGACCGCCTGGTTAGATGGGTCCATACGTCTACACTTAGCACGTCGGTGGTCATTATGACTCTCACATGGCCACTGACTCATTACTTATTATATTCAAGATGTTACACCTATTTATAGCTAGCATAGTTATAGCACCAGTCGACTAGTGTAGTTAGTTATGCATTGTTTGACTTAGTAGGCCACTTTCCTTTATGTTGTAATCTTATCTATACTTTGTGTACATTGTAAAATGTGTGGAAGAAGAAGAAGAAACCAGCAAGAAAACGTTTTGGCCTCCATCTCTCTTCTTGTCTCTTGAGTGAGCTTCTCCTTGTGCATTCTGTGTGTGTTCGGCATAGCATCTTGAGCAAGTCCCCCCACCACACGATTCTTGACATGGTATAAGAGCCGCACCACTGAGAGAGGCTGATTTCGAAGGCTAAAGTGAAGGAGAAGAAGCAAGGCTCGAGCAAGCAAGCCATGGGTAAGAAGCTCTCCCATTCTTCCACTCTCTTTCTTGGATAGTGCTTGTGGAGGCACCGGAAGCAGGGTCAAGCAAAAATCTCAGATTGTAGTGAGATTTGGTGTGCGCGAAGAGCGTTGTGTATTCTACAGATGAGCCCTCTAGGGCATTTCCACAGTTATTTTGGGCATTTGAGGCCGTTTCAGTCCCCGTTTTAGAGCCACAAGGTTGGGGACAACAGTTTCAGGGTACACTGTGATTTCGGCTGTTTTGACTGAAAGTGGGTGCGCAGGTTACAGATTGTGAATCTGTAATTCTTGAGGTGTTTGCAGGAAGTAAACATAAGGTTTATCTGCAAATAGGTTGCAGATTACATGTATTATTGAGCAGATAGTAAAAAAGGCTGTCTAGTGTATTGCTGTGCACTACAGGTCGAGGGTTGCAGAAGATTTGCTTGTTCTTTGGTATTAGTTTTGTGATAATGGCAGAGAACAGTGGAAGCCCCATCATTGAGAAGCTTGACAAGAACAACTACCCTTCATGGAAGTTCCGTGTCACGAACTTCCTTATTGGAAAAGGCCTCTACGAGTTTGTATCAGGTGAAGAAAAGGAGCCGGAGGTGAGTGATCCTCCAACTACAAAAGAGACAAAGGCACATAAGGAATGGAATGCAAAAGATAAGAAGGTCATGTATTGGCTGTCTGCAGTAATTGACAATAATATGCTGGGATATATTAGAAATGCAGAGAATTCATATGCAGCTTGGACCATACTTGAAAGTATGTTTTCCGTAAATACAAAGGCACAAAAGATTCAACTCAAGCAAGAGTTGAATACATTGAAGAAAGGGAAGATGTCTATCAATGAGTATGCACTAATGGTAAGGAGCATTGCAGATGCATTGGCAGCGATTGATGCAATGCTCGATGATGATGATTTGGTGTCGTCTACCTTGGGTGGACTGAACAATGAAAAGGCTTGGAAGTCTTTTGTAACTTCCGTATATGTCAGAAAGCCATTTCCAAATTTCGATGAGTTGGTCTCCCTTATGATCACTGAAGAGATCAACATGGAGAGTGACACATCTGAAAGAAGTGGTGAACCGGTTCAAGCTTTCTACTCCAGTTCAGGAAGGGGACATGGTAGGTTCTCTTCAAGAGGCCGGGGTACAGGACGTGGTAGTGACAACCAGCAAAACAGATTGAATCAACAATTTGGCGATATGCAGGTTTCAGGAGGTCATGGTAACTTTAGAGGCAAGGGAAGCTTTAGAGGAAGATGTGGATGGCAAAATAGAGGTTCTAAGAATTCTGGTATTGTATGTCACTACTGTGGCAAAACAGGTCATATTGTAGCCCAATGTTATGCTAAGAAAGATGATATTCGCAGTGGTAAGTTGCAGCAAGGAAACTATGCATCATCTTCACGACAGAATGAAGACAAAAATGAATGTCTGCTTGTTATGTAGCATATGCTGAATGCTGTTACAGGAAAGGGAACACATGATGATGTTTGGTATGTTAATTCAGGTGCATCCAATCATATGACTAGCCATGCAGAATGGTTTTGAGATGCAGGATTTGCAAAAATGCAGGTTATGTGCAGATGGGTGATGATTCATGCCATCCAATTTCACACATTGAAAAGTTTCCTTGTCTTTGCATGATGGTAAGACAAAGAGTCTTTCAAATGTATTACATGTGCCATCTATTACAAAGAACTTGGTGTCAGTGGGTCAAATGGTAGAGCAAGGGCTGCAGGTGAGATTTAATGCAAAGGGTTACTTTGTAGAAGACTTCAATGACAAGTGCAGGTTAGTAGCCAAGGGAGGCAGAGTTGGACGTATGTTTACTCTAGATGCTGGAATTCCTACTATGAATGCTGTTATGTATGCTAAAGGAAAAGGTGTTGTAGCAGATATTGAAATTTGACACAAACGCATTGGACATGCAAATGTACAAAGGCTGAAATTAATGCAGTTGGTTATAGGTTTGCCTACATTCAGAGTTGCAAAATTTCATAAGGTATGCGAAGCATGTCAGTTTGGTAAGTAGGCAAGACAACCCTTTTCACATGACAGAGATGTAAGCAGAAATATCCTTGATGTTGTGCATACAGACATTTGGGGGCCTACACAAAATGTATCTCTTGGAGGCAGTTCTGTAATATTTCCGCACACTGCGTGCCGTAAATATTGACTTCCCGCATGTCGTGTAAATCTCGTGCAAAGATTATCACTAGTGCCAGCAGCTAATCTATAGCCATACGCGGGAAATGGAGACACTCCACCTTAGGAAAATAAGGTCGGGGATTCAAACCGGCATAGCCGCGGGAAAACTCCCTCTTGGGAGGAGGATAAGGGGATAAAGGTGGAATTATTGCAAATTTTTTTATTATCTTCCCCAGCCGAAGTGTGGCTGGGGGAAAGGGATGGGCTAGCATGAGGGAGGTGAGAGGGAGAGAGCCATGCAACTGACCACGTGGGGAGGTCCCCTCTCCCCCCTTGGGCTATAAGAACCCCCTCTTGGGGAGGAAGGAGGGGAGAGAAGGACAATGGGAGGGGACAGAAGGCTGTGGAAGGCCGTGTGAAGGAAGGGACTGTGAGGGGTGCCGGACGTGGGAGGGAAGTGGCCGTGTGGAGGAACAATGGGCGGAAGGCTGCCGTGAGGGGAGCTAGAGGAGGAGGAGGTCGCCGTGCCGGACATGAAGGAGGAGGTCGCCGTGGTGCGCCACGCTGCCGCCAGTCCGCCACGCTGCCGCCCAGTCCGCTAGCTGTTACCGCCGCCGCCTGACTGCCCAGTCCGCCGCCGCCTGGATCTCGACCTCCCCCCAGCTCCGACGTGGCCACGTGCTGAGAGAAGCTTCTTAGAAGCTTCTCTAGGAAGCTTCTAAGGGGGCTTCTTAAGCCCCCCTTCCCATTACATTGCCCATAGGTCTATCCACACACCCCCCGGGACTTTGAAGAGAAGGAGGCGACGAACCTTCTCACCGATTTTCCATAAGCCCTCTAGGCCCAGGGCTTGTAGAGAAGAAGAAGGGTCCTTAAACACCTTTCCACAATATCCTTAACCCTCGGGATTTTAAAGAATAAGAGAGGAAGCCCATAAAGGCCCTCCCACTAATCACTTACAAGGCCGGTCCTAGGATTTTTGGAAGAAGAAGAAGAACTCTAAAGCCCCATTCTTGCAAGGCCCATTCGCAAGAGCCCTTTTCCGCGAACATCATCATAAGGGCCGCAAAATCCTTCCTAAACCCGAAATTTCAAGGTGGATTAAAGCTCTCAAATCTCCATTGTCCAAGGGATCTCATAAGAACCCTAAGGCCTTCCCAAGGCAAATTCCGCAAGTTGGAACTTCGGTCAAGGAAGCCATATATCAAAGAGAATTGCGCATACAAGGGAGACGGGCCAAGGTCATAAGATTGCAAGCCAAGGCAAAAAGTTGAAGTCCACAAAGGCTAAATGGAGATCGAATTCGCGATGGCATCTAGGAAGATCACAAGGTGCGATGCGGGAGGTTCACCCCGAGCATACGTGGATATTTCCCGGAGTCCGCAAGTCCAGGTTTGATCTATTTGGATTCCACACAAAAGTATTGAATTAATCACGATAACTTCACGGATTAGGAAGCACTCATGCATGTTCGAATTCAACTAGTCAAGTTAAATGCAATTGGGACATGAATTGGCTATTTGAACATTATTAGAAATAGCTTAAGATTTGGAAATTGATCATTGGTACGTTCAAAGGAATGAATGAAAAGAGCATAAGGTGTCTATGAAATTGTAGGACCTTATCAGCAAGTTTCCTTTTGTGTATTCAAAAGTAACGAGCCTAGGACAATTGTTGCCTCATTACAAGGTTGAAATTATTGAGGTACACCTTTTTACTAGGCATGGAAAGATTAATGGCATGTCCCGTTTTTGGATAGATCTTCCTTGTAATGATTCATGAGGGAAAGTTAACACCCATAAGATGTTATTCGAAAAGGAATAGAGGGCACAAACATGATCTATGGACTTGCAAGTGGCATGATTATTTGATGTAAGTCCTAGTAGGATCTAGGAAAGTTAGTGTCCGGGTTATCAAGCATTTTTGCTTTGCCAAGGAAAGATGGGGTTATTGTGAACCATGTGATGCGTAGAAGCAATGAATCGCATGTTTACACGTATTGGTGTAGTGGTATCTATTGATCTAGTTTATTACCTTTGGGAAAGGTTCATCCTTGTCGCAAGACAAGTATATTGTGTTGTCTAAGTCACCTAAACCACAAGGATTCATATGGGCATGGTTCAGTCGATATGATAAGTATCCCAAGTGCTAACTAGGAGAATTCGACCTAGTTTTACACTTGTTGCCAAGTTAAAACCACAAACCCTAAGATCTTACACACATTCACTAAATGTCGAGTCAATTGGATGCTCATGCATAAAATGATCTAAGGTTTTATCCTAAGGATCACTCGTACAAATGATGAAACTCCGACTGAGTTGGATATTCCTAGGGCCGTGGGCCAATATAATTAGGAATGGATTGGGTAAGAAGATACCCTAAACCCTGCTACTTGGCTGGAGGTAATTCCGTGACCGGAAAACGCTATTCAATGGGTGAATGATCCCGTGGAATAGATGCAACACATGTGCAAAAAGTTGCAACATCGTATAGACTTGAGATTTGTCCACAAGAGAGTCTTGTCATTTCTCGAAATGAGGTTGGCAAGTTATTGCGCTAAGATAACTTACAAAAGGGATGAGTAATCATCCTGTTACATCACTTTTCTTGGGGGATAATTGCCAAGGAAAAGGAAAGTTAGGTATTTGCTGGAAGCAAATGACCAATCAATAAATTGAAGTGACATGGTCGCCAGGATTTACTAGGGTATTGGTTAAGTTGGGTTAACAGGGTATGGCCCTAACCCAAGGATAAAAGGGTGAACAAACAAACCCTTGGGGATCTTGCCAAGTCGCAATTTGATCCCAGGTCGAATGCTGGATGCATTCGGAGAGAATGATTCACTTTTTAAACAGTTGGCCAAATATAACGACCACTGGAATTTGATTGTGCTTGTAACAGTTTAGAAGGCACTGTTTGCATTGTTTGCTCAATGAACTAAAGGAGGAAAACATATCTAAATACTTCAGGTTGAAGCCTGAAGGGAGAGGCAGCTTCAGTTACCCCCGACTGCCTGCCTAACCCTAACCAAGGGGGTTGTTAACCACGCCGGGAACGTGGACCGAACCCGCCGTGAGAGGTCTCTCCGTTGAGTTCTACTTGGAGCAAGAGGACGCTTGGGTGCCAGAGGGGGCTCTGGCCGTAAATCCCTCGCCTTCCGGGCCCTGCACAAGAGGCTAACGTGACTCGGGATTGAATCTCGAGGCCCGCATACTAGTCTACGGGCGGAAACTTGGATTAGTGATCCCTGGTGGATTACTGGATAGCCTTCGGGCGGATTATGAATACGCCTACGGGCGGGAACTCCTTGTATTTCAAAGATAAAAGGATAAAATGATAACAAAGAAGTTGTTTGACATTGTTTTCTTTATGTCCTGTGATAAGATTACGTGAAGGAACCAGTGCATAACAGGGTTAATCAAAGAAGCTGTTTGTATATGTCAAACTAATGTGGTAGGTAATTACATAACTAAAACAAACCGAGGAAAGTGCGGAGGATGGACCATGGGTCCGTCCTATGGATGGGTGGTCCCGGTTAGCCGGGAACTTTTCTCAAAGTCTTCGACGAACAGAAGGATGATCAACATCACCGAAACGAATAACGAGGATGATGACCTAGACTTACATCCTACCCGATTTACGCTGTTTTAGGGGAACGGAATGGGACTATGCCTTATAGCAGAGAGGTCGAACCTTGCATCCCTCTCATTTCCCATTCTCCTTGAACCAAGTGCAGCTTGAATCCGCTTCGGACCTGGCGTTTCTGCGTAAAGTAGTTCGCTCGGGTCTGACGCTAGTTGTTGCTAGCTAATGACCAAACAGGAAAACCCAAATTCAGGTCGATCCTAAGTGGGAACGGCCGGGATACTTCCGCTACGTGGCAGACGTGGGAAGACCTAGATCGCAAGTCCCGTAACATTCCATGGGAGTGCCGGGCGGAGCTTTCTAGACATCCTTCCTGATGGACTGCTAAGACGTGTCCGGAATGATTCTAGCGGACACGTTACAAGTTCATACTTTGTCACATTCATTGATGATTTTTCTAGAAAGCTGTGGGTATATTTTATGAAGGAAAAGAGTGAAGCGTTTGAGCACTTTAGAACTTCCAAGGCTGCAGTTGAAAGAGAAACAAGCTTGAAAGTAAAGTGCTTGAGGTCAGATGGAGGGGGAGGGTACCTCTCGAATGAGTTCAGTGATTTTTTGAGGTCTCATGGGATAAAGAGATAGGTCACATGCAGGTATACCCCACAGCAAAATGGGGTTGCAGAAAGGAAAAACAGTGCACGTGCTCTGATGGCTGAAAAGAATATGCCTAAGCATTTCTGGTTTGAGGCTGTTCATACTGCTGTTTATATTATGAATAGAATTCCCACAGCTGCAGTTCATGGGATGACTCCTGAAGAATGCTTTACTGGCAAGAAGCCTGATGTATCGCACTTGAAGGTATTTGACTGTGTTACATACGTTCATGTGCCAGATGAGCTACAGAAGAAGCTTGATCCAAAGGCAGAAAAATGTAATTTATTGGATACTATTTAGAGCAGAAGGGTATCGTTGTTACAACCCTATCACATGTAAGTTCAGAGTGAGTAGGGATGTTATCTTTGATGAAATGAGCAGTTGGTATGCATCTAGTGGTGATGCATGTCAAGAATTGCGTGGTGGGGGGAGTTGCTCAAGATGCTGCGCCGAACACACACAGAATGCACAAGGAGAAGCTCACTCAAGAGACAAGAAGAGAGATGGAGGCCAAAACGTTTTCTTGCTGGTTTTTTCTTCTTCTTCCACACACTTTACAATATACACAAAGTATAGATAAGATACAACATAAAGGAAAGTGGCCTACTAAGTCAAACAATGCATAACTGACTACACTAGTCGACTGGTGCTATAACTATGCCAGCTGTAAATAGGTGTAACAACCTGAATATAATAAGTAATGAGTCAGTGGCCATGTGAGAGTCATAATAACCACCGACATACTAAGTGTAGATGTGTGGACCCATCTAACTAGGCAGTCCATCATCAATGTCCGCATGTGTTGAGCTTGCCATCTCAACACTCCCCCTCAAGCTCAACTGCATCTCTGCAACTCCAAGTAAGCTTCGAAACTTTTGAAGCTTCTCTGTACCTAATGCCTTCATGAAGATGTCAGCTATCTCATCCTGTGTGCTGACATACACCAAGTCAATCTCACCTGCTAGTACCTTCTCTCTCACAAAGTGGTAGTGTACCTCAATATGTTTTGTCCTGGCATGGAACACAGGGTTCCTAGCCAACTGTATACTGCTCATGTTGTCACAATAAATGACAATTGTACCTTCCATCTGCACATCTAAACCAACCAATAACTTTTGCAGCCATACTACCTCACATGCTGTAACAGCAGCACCTCTATACTCAACCTCTGTACTCGACAAAGCAATTGTAGATTGCTTTTTGCTGCTCCATGCAACTGCTGCACTTCCAAGAGAGAACATGTATCCGCTGGTAGATCTTCTATCAAACATACTACCAGCCCAATCTGCATCTGTGTATCCAAACACCTGTACATCTGTACCTACCTCATAGAAAAGTCCATAATGTAATGTGGACTTCACATATCTCAATATGCGTCTGACTACATCCAAATGTGGCTTTCTAGGTACTTGCATAAACTGACTCACAAGACCAATAGCGTAGCTCAAGTCTGGCCTTGTAATGGTCATGTAGATCAAACTCCCCACTATCCTCCTGAACATAGTAGGGTCTTCTATCTCATCCCCAACATCAGCACTCAACTTTACATTCTGCTCTCCAATGGAACTGAAAGTGGTTTGCATGCTGTCATACCATACTTGGACAACATATCCAAGCCATATTGTCTTTGGGACAGCCATACACCATCATCACATCTGATCACCTCAATGCCAAGGAAGTACCTTAGCTCACCTAAATCCTTCATCTCAAACTTCTTCTTCAAAGAATCCTTGACTTCAGCAATCCCACTATCACTATCACCTGTAATAATCAAGTCATCCACATAGATGACTATGATGACCAAACCTGCATCTCCCTTTCTCACATAAAGTGAGTGATCAGCATCAGAAACATAAAAGCCAATATTGACAAGATACTCTCTGATCTTGTCAGACCATGCTCTAGGTGCTTGCTTGAGCCCATAGAGCACCTTTTTCAACCTGCACACATACATGGGATGCTCTAAATCTTCATAACCTACTGGCTGATCCATATACACTTCTTCCTACAAATCACCATGCAAGAAAGCATTCTTCACATCCATTTGCTGCAACCTTCAACCTTTGGCTGCTGCCAAAGCAATCACACATCTGACAATTGCCATCCTAGCAACTAGATTGAAGGTTTCATCATAATCTATGCCATATGTCTGGGCATAGCCTTTTGCAACCAGCCTAGCTTTGTACCTACTAATAGAGCCATCTGCATTGTGCTTAATCTTATAAACCCACTTACATCCAATAGCTTTCTTTCCCTTTGGCAATGATACTAGATCCCAAGTCTTATTGGCCTCTAATACAGCCATCTCCTCATCCATTGCTACATCCCAATGAGCTTGACCAACAGCCTTCTCAAAACATGTGGGCTCAACATCCTCAACTAGTTTCACCATATAAGCATAATGGTGAACTGCATAACCTTCAAAACCAAATCTTTTAACAGGATATCTCACCCTACTAGACCTGCGTACCACTGGATCACTCAATGGAGTCTTTGCATTAACGCGTGCTCTCTGCACACCTGGAGTCCTCACTGAAGGAATGCCAAGCTCATCATCTAAGCTCTCTGAGCCACTGGAGTCTCCATCAAGAACTGCATCAATGCCTTCTGACACTTTACCCTTTCCTTTGTCTTTACCTATAGTGCTACTAGATGCACTTGAAGATGTAGAGCTACTCCTTAGTCTCCCAGACCAAGGACTACCAGATGATGTCTCTGGTCCACTAAGAGTCCGTGATTCTTGCTTTTCAACCTGCACATGAGTGTCATGATCATCATCATCAACCAATGCATCACCACTAGATTCATACCAATTGCTCATTTCATCAAAGATGACATCCCTGCTCACTCTGAACTTACATATGACAGGGTTATAACATCAATACCCTTTCTGCTCTAAAGAGTATCCAATAAAGACACACTTTTCATCCTTTGGATCCAGTTTCTTCCGCAACTTATCTGGCACATGAACATACGCAATGCAGCCAAACACTTTCAAGTGTGAAACATCAAGCTTCTTACCTGTAAAACATTCTTCGGGGGTCATACCATGAACTATAGCTGTGGGAGTTCTGTTCATAATATAAACAGCAGTATGAACAGCCTCAGACAAAAAATGCTTAGGAATATTCTTTTTATCCATCAAGGCGCGTGCGACTTCTGCAATATGCCTGTTTTTCCTTTCTGCAACCCCATTTTGCTGTGGGGTATACCTGCATGTGAACTGTCTCTTTATCCCATGAGACCTCAGAAAATCACTGAACTCATTCGAGAGGTACTCTCCCCCTCCATCTGACCTCAAGCACTTTACTTTCAAGCCTGTTTCTCTTTCAACTGCAGCCTTGAAAGTTCTAAAGTGCTCAAACGCTTCACTCTTTTCCTTCATAAAATATACCCACAGCTTTCTAGAATTATCATCAATGAATGTGACAAAGCATGAACTGCCTCCAAGAGATACATTTTGTGTAGGCCCCCAAATGTCTTTATGCACAACATCAAGGATATTTCTGCTTACATCTCTGTCATGTGAAAAGGGTTGTCTTGCCTACTTACCAAACTGACATGCTTCGCATACCTTATGAAATTCTGCAACTCTGAATGTAAGCAAACCTGTAACCAACCCTTTGGACTGCATTAATTTCAGCCTTTGTACATTTGCATGTCCAATGCGTTTGTGCCAAATTTCAATATCTGCTACAACACCTTTTCCTTTAGCATACATAACAGCATTCATAGTAGGAATTCCAGCATCTAGAGTAAACATATGTCCAACTCTGCTTCCCTTGGCTACTAACCTGCACTTGTCATTGAAGTCTTCTACAAAGCAACCCTTTGCATTAAATCTCACCTGCAGCCCTTGCTCTACCATTTGACCCACTGACACCAAGTTCTTTGTAATAGATGGCACATGTAATATATCTAAAAGACTCTTTGTCTTACCATCATGCAAGGACAAGGGAACTTTTCCAACATGTGAAATTGGGTGGCATGAATCATCACCCATCTGCACATAACTTGCATTTTGCAAATCCTGCATCTCTCCAAACCATTCTGCATGGTTGGTCATATGATTGGATGCACCTGAATCAACATACCAAACATCATCACGTGTTCCCTTTCCTGTAATAGCATTCAGCATATGCTGCATAACAAACAGACGTTCATTTTTATCTTCATTCTGTCGTGAAGACGATGCATAGTTTCCTTGCTGCAACTTACCACTGCGGATATCATGTTTCTTAGCATAACATTGGGCTGCGATATGACTTGTTTTGCCACAGTAGTGGCACACAATACCAGAGTTGTTAGAACCTCTGTTTTGCCATCCACCTCTTTCTCTAAAGCTCCCCCTGCCTCTAAAGTTACCACGACCTCCTGAAACTTGTATATCGCCAAATTGCTGATTCAATCTGTTTTGCTGGTTGTCACTACCACGTCCTGTACCACGGCCTCTTGAAGAGAACCTGCCACGTCCCCTTCCTGAACTGGAGTAGAAAGCTTGGACCTGTTCACCACCTTTTTCAGATGTCTCACTCTGCATGTTGATCTCTTCAGTGATCATAAGGGAGACCAACTCATCGAAATTTGGAAATGGCTTTCTGACATATACGGAAGTTACAAAAGACTTCCAAGCCTTTTCATTGTTAAGTCCACCCAAGGTAGACGACACCAAATCATCATCATCGGGCATTGCATCAATCGCTGCCAATGCATCTACAATGCTTCTTACCTTCAGTGCACACTCATTGATAGACATCTTCCCTTTCTTCAATGTGTTCAACTCTTGCTTGAGTTGAATCTTTCGTGCCTTTGTATTTACAGAAAACATACTTTCAAGTATAGTCCAAGCTGCATATGAATTCTCTGCATTTCTAATGTATCCCAGCATATTATTGTCAATTACTGCAGACAACCAATACATTACCTTCTTGTCTTTTGCATTCCATTCCTTCCGTGCCTTTGTCTCTTCTGCAGTTGGAGGATCACTCACCTTTGGCTCCTTTTCTTCACCTGAAACAAACTCATAGAGGCATTTTCCAATAAGGAAGTTCGTGACACGAAACTTCCATGAAGGGTAGTTGTTCTTGTTGAGCTTCTCAATGATGGGGCTTCCACTGTTCTCTGCCATTATCACAAAATTGATACCAAACAGCAAGCAAATCTTCTACAACCCTCGACCTGTAGTGCACAGCAATATACCAGACAACCTTTTTCACTGTCTGCTCAACAATACATGCAATCTGCAACCTGTTTGCAGATAAACCTTTTGTTTACTCACTGATAAACACCTTTGAACTTACAGATCTGAAATCTGTAACCTGCGCATCCACGTTCGGTCAATACAGTCGAAGTCATAGTGTACCCTGAAACTGTTGTCCGCAACCTTGCGGCTCTAAAACGGGCCTTGAAATGGCCTCAGATGCCCAAAATAACTGTGCTGATCTACAAAATATACAGCACTCTTCGCGCACACCAAATCTCACTACAATCTGAGATTTTTGCTCGACCCTGCTTCCGGTGCCTCCACATGCACTATCCAAGAGAAAGAGTGGAAGGATGGGAGAGCTTCTTACCCGTGGCTTGCTTACTCGAACCTTGCTTCTTCTTCTTCGCTTCAGCCTTTGAAATCATCCTCTCTCAGTGGCGCGGCTCTAATACCATGTCAAGAATCGCGTGGTGGGGGGAGTTGCTCAAGATGCTACGTCGAACACACACAGAATGCACAAGGAGAAGCTCACTCAAGAGACAAGAAGAGAGATGGAGGCCAAAACGTTTTCTTGTTGGTTTTTTCTTCTTCTTCCACATACTTTACAATATACACAAAGTATAGATAAGATACAACATAAAGGAAAGTGGCCTACTAAGTCAAACAATGCATAACCGACTACACTAGTCGACTGGCGCTATAACTATGACAACTGTAAATAGGTGTAAAAACCTGAATATAATAAGTAATGAGTCAGTGGCCATGTGTGAGTCATAATGACTACCAATGTGCTAAGTGTAGATGTATGGACCCATCTAACTAGGCGGTCCATCATCAATGTCCGCATGTGTTGAGCTTGTCATCTCAACAATGCATTGGATGATGATGATGATCATGACACTCATGTGCAGGCTGAAAAGCAAGAATCACGGACTCTTAGTGGACCAGAGACATCATCTGGTAGTCCTTAGTCTGGGAGACTAAGGAGTACCTCTACATCTTCAGGTGTATCTAGTAGCACTACAGGTAAAGACAAAGGAAAGAATAAAGTGTCAGATGGCATTGATGCAGTTCTTGATGGAGACTCCAGTGGCTCAGAGAGCTTAGATGATGAGCTTGGAATTCCTTCTATCAAGACACCAGGTGTACATAGAGCTCATAATAATGTAAAGGCTCCATTGAGTGATCCGGTGGTATGCAGATTTAGCAGGGTCAGATACCCTGTTAAAAGATTTGGTTTTGAAGGTTATGTGGCTCACCATTATGCTTATATGGTGAAACTAGTTGAGGATGTTGAGCCCCCACATGTTTTGAGGAGGCTATTGGTCATCCTCATCGGGATGTAGCAATGGATGAGGAGATGGCTGCATTAGAGGCCAATAAGACTTGGGATCTAGTATCATTGCCGAAGGTCAAGAAAGCTATTGGATGTAAGTGGGTTTATAAGATTAAGCACAATGCAGATGGTTCTATTAGTAGGTACAAAGCTAGGCTGGTTGCAAAAGGCTATGCCCAGACATATGGCATAGATTATGATGAAACCTTCACTCCAGTTGCTAGAATGGCAACTGTCAGATGTATGATTACTTTGGCAGCAGCCAAAGGTTAGAGGTTGCAGCAAATGGATGTGAAGAATACCTTCTTGCATGGTGATTTGCAGGAAGAAGTGTATATGGATCAGACAGCAGGTTATGAATATTTAGAGCATCCCACGTATGTGTGCAGGTTGAAGAAAGCGCTCTATGGGATCAAGCAAGCACCTAGAGCATGGTCTGACAATATTAGAGAGTATCTTTTCAATATTGGCTTTTATGTTTCTGATGTTGATCACTCACTTTATGTGAGAAAGGGAGATGCAGGTTGTTCATCATAGTCATCTATGTGGATGACCTTGATTATTACAGGTGATAGTGATAGTGGGATTGCTGAAGTCAAGGACTTTTTGAAGAAGAAGTTTGAGATGAAGGATTTAGGTGAGCTAAGATACTTCCTTGGCATTGAGGTGATCAAATGTGATGATGGTATATGGCTGTCCCAAAGATAGTATGGCTTGGATATGTTGTCTAAGTATGGTATGACAGCATGCAAACCACTTTCAGTCCCGTTGGAGTAGAATGTAAAGTTGAGTGTTGATGTTGGGGATGAGATAGAAGACCCTACTATGTTCAGGAGAATAGTGGGGAGTTTGATCTACATGACCATTACAAGGCCAGACTTGAGCTACGTTGTTGGTCTTGTGATTCAGTTTATGCAAGTACCTAGAAAGCCACATTTGGATGCAGTCAGACGCATATTGAGATATGTGAAGTCCACATTACATTATGGACTTCTCTATGAGGCAGGTACAGATGTACAGGTGTTCGGATACACAGATGCAGATTGGGCTGATAGTTTGTCTAATAGAAGATCTACCAGCGGATACATGTTCTCTCTTGGTAGTGCAACAGTTGCTTGGAGCAGCAAAAAGCAATCTGTAGTTGCTTTGTTGAGTACAGAGGTTGAGTATAGAGGTGCTATTGTTGCAGCATGTGAGGTCGTATGGCTACAAAAGTTATTGGCTGATTGGGATGCGTAGGTGGAAGGTCCAGTTGTCATTTATTGTGACAACATGAGCAGTATACAGTTGGCCAGGAACCCTGTGTTCCATGCCAGGACAAAACATATTGAGATACACTACCACTTTGTGAGAGAGAAGGTACTAGCATGTGAGATTGACTTGGTGTATGTCAGCACACATGATCAGATAGCTGACATCTTTACGAAGGCATTGGGTACAGAGAAGCTTTAAAATTTTCAAAGCTTACTTGGAGTTGCAGAGATGCAATTGAGCTTGAGGCGGAGTGTTGAGATGAGAAGCTCAACACATGCGGACATTGATGATGGACTGCCTGGTTAGATGGGTCCACGCATCTACACTTAGCACGTCGATAGTCATTATGACTCTCACATGGCCACTGGCTCATTACTTATTATATTCAAGATGTTACATCTATTTACAGCTGGCATAGTTATAGTGCCAGTCGACTAGTGTAGTCAGTTATGCATTGTTTGACTTAGTAGGCCACTTTCCTTTATGTTGTAATCTTATCTATACTTTGTGTACATTGTAAAGTGTGTGGAAGAAGAAGAAGAAACTAGCAAGAAAACGTTTTGTCCTCCATCCCTCTTCTCATCTCTTGAGTGAGCTTCTCCTTGTGCATTCTGTGTGTGTTCGGCGCAGCATCTTGAGCAAGTCCCCCCACCACACGATTCTTGACATTACCTCTCTTGCACTCTAGAGGTATTCTAATAATACATTTCCCATTTTACCAGTTGATGATGCTGGGTGTTTTCTAAGAAACTTAGGAGCCTACCCTATTCAAGCACCCAAATATCCTATGAAGCATCTCTTATACTATTTAGATAACTTCAACAATCACAAAATGCACATCTAATGTACAAAGTACCAAGAGTATCACCACATAAGGTATGTCACCCTTCTAACTCATGATCCCTCTCAATTTCATTTCTCAAAAGATGTAAAGATCTTTAATAGTTTCAAAAACCCAAGGCCACAAACATGATATCTCAGAACTCTCTACAATAAGACAATCACCACCCTAGCAACACAGGGGATAATGGTAAATTTTTTAAATCTCTTTATAGAATAACTATATACTCAACTATGAGTTGAATCTCAAGGCCTACAAGGTTTGGTCTCCCTTCTCTCTTAAGTTAAATAAGGATTTGATAACACCAACATATGTTGATAATCATAGTTACAACTTAACTGACTCTTCTCTTTTTAAAAAATCAATTCGTGGTTTCATCTATGGTGTATTCGAGAGCATGAAGTTTTCATATTATGTTCACAACTCATGAGTAGAACAAGATACAATCAACTCAATCAAAAAACTTTCTCAACACCATCAATCTCCCACAAGCACTTGATTTCTAGAACAACACCTCAAAAAAGTTAAAACTTTCTCCTTTTACTCACAGCTTCTTCAAGATGAAGTGACTATATTCAATTGGTCAACTTTCAAAGCCATACAAAAAGAAAATAGTGACAATAAAACCCATTATAAATTTTTATTATCCCCATATGCATGTAAAGAATCATAATAACTAAGACCCTTGGTAGTACTATAACAAATTATATAGATTGGGTCTTAACATAAATTTAATAGCTTGATCATAAATATTGAACTCCTAGAAATTAAGGCATCAAGAGAGCAAGCTTAATGCATGTCATTCCAAATCCTATCATATGCCATGGGGAGAACACAAGACCCCATTAGATCTCATTTTTGTCTAAGTATTATTGGCAAGAAGTTTAAAACTTAGGACTTGTTAATGAGTGGCTAAAGGCAAGAAAGAAAGCACTTAAGCTCAACATAAAAACATACCATACCTCATAATAACTTACTTCATAGGATGTTGTAATCATCATTACTAAGGTCAAGCCCTAATTTGAGCATCATATGGACCCCATAAAGCAAGAGAGACCAATATACAAGCTCGTTGTTTGCAAATTTTTACAAGCAATCTTCTTTACTTAGTTGTTATCATGCTTCCTCTCCTAGTTTCCTTCTAGATAGCTAGGCTTGTTACTCCATTGTTTAAAAATGCCCAACACAATCCTTCAAAAACATGTTCGACACATTCTATAAGTAATGCGTTCCATAAGGCTGTCATTCAAATTGAGCACTAGTCAAACGACCATTTTCTCTCTAGTTTCAAAGCAACCACCTTCTTCTTAGTCCAATTACCCATGGTTCTACAAACAAACCTTTCAGACTACTACGACATCCATTGATGTATCCATCCTTCATAGATCATGCCACAATGAACTTGCTGACATGGCAACAAGCCTCATGGCCTCCTAACCTCCTATTGTGGTATGATCTTTGAATACCATTAACTTTGTCTATTCTCAAATAAAGTGATGAAGAACTCAAAGCTCTAAATGGCCCAAAAGCATCATGTTAGAGATTCCCTGCTTAGAGAAGATTTCCAATCAACCTCTTATTTAATGTCTACAAGCCATTATTCTATTCTCTTGTATGAACTTCATGTTGTGGATGCCTTGCCCCAATGATCTCTCTTTCTCTTTATGCATAAGACCATGATGTCCTCAAAGGTCACTTTTTTCAAAAATTTTCATGATCTCTTCCACAAGTTGCCCCAATGTTGTAGAGGCCACCTTCGAGCAAAATATTTACACCCCTTTTCCAAAAGTTTCTCTCCCTACCCAAAAAAAACTACCTTGCTAGTCATCCACATTGTTCTAGAATGGTAACATAATCTTGTAGCTAGCCAAAAGTTTGTTTCTAACATTTTAGGCTACCTATTGTCATCTACATTCTGACATCAACAAACATCATTGGACTCCTCCCTGTTGCCCTCCTATCTACATTTTGTAATCAATACTTGAGAAAGGACAGCAAATGTAGTTGTCCCATCACCCTCTAGGCCATTTCAACAATAATCATATTAGTAGCATTAACTACTACACATTAACAAGCTCATTGTTTTCAACTTCTTTAGATAGAACTTTCAACTCATGACACAAAAAACTTGACAATGTTCTCTATTCCCCTTGTTATTTGGAATGGATTAGCCCCTACTCAATATATACATGAAACATGAAAGCTTCATTTTTAGCATTTTAACTCAATGAGACCTTGGCACAATGGAGTTCTATCCATCTTAGCTAACTAAGCACCATGCCATCTTTTTGATAAGGTGCTAGCCTTTTCTCATCATCCTTAATCCCCTAATTTTCCCCTCAAAACATGTGTCTAAACCTCTTTTCTTAGCCCAGCAACACAAAAAATTTCCCCCCCTCACTCCTTTCCTCAAAAAATAATAGCCCTCTACTTCAATTGATCCCTCGAGTGCTTTCTTCCATGCAACCTTCCGTCTCTTTTCCTATAGAAGCCCCACTTTTCCTTTTTTTTAAAAATGTTATTAGTTTACCATCTATATACCTTCCCTTTTTTTTCAACTAAATTCTCCTCCACCATTTCAAGTATAGGTATACAAATGAGACCCATATCATAATTCATGCATGCAAAAAAATACAAACTTTACTCTTTCAAGCCCATACTCAAATATTTAACAAAATTGCACCAAAACAAGCACACCACACCCAAAACATAACAAAAATGACCATAATACTCCTTCATGCCTACATACCATTCCAAAAAATGGCCATCACACACACACGCACGCACGCACGCACGCACGCACACACACACACACGCACGCACGGAACACATATTTCCACCTAAGTAACCCAATATGCAATATGTCTAAGGAATGCACAAAATAAAAATAATGCTTATATATACACATGACTTAATGGGCCACAAATATTTTAGTATCCTCATAGAAACAAAAATTTTTGGACTCTTCTCCATCTCACCATCTCACCTCTCCAATTGACATAGGATCTACACTCATCCCATGGCCCTTCACTATCTATCGAGTTAAGATAATATGGAAGAATCCCATTTATCACTCTAAAACCCACATTGATTGGGTACCTACAAGACCCTTGCGCAACCTAAGAAGAAATATGATTTGCAACTAATGTACGAAGTGGCTAAGCACACATATTCTTTATTTTTTTAAAAAGCAATTGAAATCATGGTGTGCAAGTCAAAGCGCCCTTTTTTTTTGAGATCATGGTGTGAAAATCTAAGCACCCTATACTTGCACATTGACATATGTATGAATTGAAAAATTTATCAATGCTCAATGATCTATGATCATGCAAGAACAAGTTCTCTAATTATGTTTAGGGCCCTTAATCTTTGGATCCTCACCTCTCTTTGAAGATAAATTTAACTCCACTCTTCCCCGAGCCTCATAAGGACTCTTGATGAAATCCTTGATCATCCAAAAAAAACCCAGTCCATTGTGCCTTTGGTTAGTCTCTTCTATTATCCATGTGACCTACTCTATCTACGAGGACTATGCATATTGGATGTATCTCAGTTTGACACACCGATCCTTTGATAGTTCTCAGTGCTGATTACACTTTCACTCACTACTAGTTGGAACTACTCCCTTGCAATTGTAGTTTATCTTGTATTAGTGATTGCCCCTCTTTGGAATTGATCTCTCAATGTACTTCATTTTTAGGATGTTGTAATTGCAGTTTACTGCACTATTTATGCAAGCAATCACCTCCATTTACAATTCTTTGCATTGAGTTTGTGGAAAATTCATTACTTGGTCAATACCCCTTGTTTTCAACTTAATTTGGTGGTGGTTTTGGGGCTGATTTGTAGGTTATTATAGCAACCTATTTTTACCTCTTGTGCATTTACTTGGTCTCATGATTATTGGTGGTTCATGATAGTGCTATCTTTCATATTGACTAGTTGGATGGCACTCGCTATAGCTATTGGAAGGTCCAAATTTGGTAAGTTCTAGTGCAAAAACTTTAGGTTAAGACTTTGAAACATGAGGGTGTCAAGCCCAAACGTATTGATGCAAAGAATTGGGTTGACTTAGATGAGATATGTAAGTCCACCATCATATTGTCTCTCTCTAAGTGGGTCTTATATAATGTTATCTCTGATGGGTAGTTTGCATGGGACTTATGGGATAAGATCCACAATGTCTATGCCAAGCAGAGCCCTGCTTTTCTCAAATGTATTGACGAAAGCAACTCATGGACCTTCGCATGAAGAAGGGCACTTCCATGTCAGTCGACTTAAATGAGTTTCATTCTACTCTCAATCATTTGTTTTCATAGGGGACTATACTCAAGGGTAATCTTTCCCCTTTGTTCCTTTTGGTTACACTATTGAATCATAGGATACATTTCATAGTACTGCTATATGTGTAGACATGTCTACTAATGGGCTAGAGTTATAGGGTGTAAAGGGTGCACTCTTGAATGAAGAGATTAATAGAAAGAATATCGATGCTTCCCACACATCTCATGCTTTGACAATTAGAGGCAATAATGGTAGGAGTGGTAGTGATCTACATGGAAGAGACTATTAGTAGTCTCATTTCTCAATCACATGAATAGTGTCGCACTAAGTCCAATGGTTGTAAGTCTTCATTGACTTATCATCACTATAAAAGCCCATGACATATTTGGCCAAAGTGCCATAAAATACACAAGGAAAAGTGTAAGGGTAAAGCACATAACAAAAATGATGATCATAGCATTGTTCCTTAGTAGCAAGTCGAGCATTAAGATTGAGGAGATCAATGTCATGCAAACTAATTGAAATAATGATTTCATACTTGTAAGTTCTTCTCTTGATAATTCACCATTGACTGATGCTTTTTCAGGGTATACTCAGGGAAGTGCTTCCTATCATGTGACCCCTCATAAAGAGTGGTTTCACTCCTATTGCAATTTGATTGGATCTACCTGTTTGGGTAATGACTTGGCATTAGAGATAGTTGGTATTGGTGATGTCCAATTGTAGTTTTGGTTCAAGTACCACATTTGTTCTTCATGATATACATCATGTATCGGCTCTTATGAAGAGCCTTATCTCTATTGGCACTTTGGATGATACTAGTTATGTAGTTTCTTTTGGTGATTCCTCTCATGGAAGATTACTTGTGGGAATCTTGTCATTGCACGTGGTGCTAAGTCACACACTCTCTACCCCTTGCTTGTATCTAGATCAATTGATCATATTTTGGCAATGGATGTAGTTTCACATATATCTCCATAGCATCATCACTTGGGCACATGTCCTTGAAAGAAATATAAATTCTTACCCATTTTTAGTATCTTATACCCCTTGACTATAAGTGTTTTGAGTCTTGTGATCATTGTTTATATGGTAGGTAGACATGTAATATGCATAAAAATTCTAGTATGGTACGCATGGGTGAAAATTTGGCTCTTGTTCATTAAAATGTATGTAATCCCATGCCCTATAAGTCATTAGGTGGTGTGACGTGTTTCATTACCTTCATTGATGACTATATTCATAAGGTTTGGGCATATCCTATTGAGAAAAAATCAAAAGTCTTGGCTACATTTCAGCATTGGCTTGCTTTTGTTGAGAACCAATCTGGGTATAGGCTAAAATGCCTAAGGTGCCTAAGGTCAAATAATGTAGGTGAGCATGTCTCCAAATCCTTTGAGTAGTTTTGTGACAAGAGAGGTATTAAGAATTAGGTAACCCCCCCTCCCCCCTGTGTATATCCCATCCTAGAATACTATTATTGAGCACATGACTAGAAAAAATTAGGAGCGAGTTTGTAGTATGATCGGCTAGGTAGACTTACCACAACATTTTTAGACTAAGCTAGTTACTACTAATGTATACTCAATTATTTGGTCTCCATGTACTACTCTTGACTACCAGGTTGCAAAGGAGATAGGGTTTGAAAACCTCCCTCATATGCTCATTTGTGTATCTTTGGTTGTGAGAATTTTTGCCATGTTCCCAAGGATAAGTGCAATAAGTTAGATCCTAAGTCTAGAAAATGCATCTTTCCTGGTTGTGGGCTATGGGATCTACAAGCTAGGAAGGTTATCTATAGTAGTCATGATATTGTTTTCCATGAGAAGAAAATAATAAGTAGCATGAGCATGTCATTGAGGTATGCAAGGTGATACTTTAAGAGGAATCTCCCGCTACTATACAACCAGCTAAACAACTTGCAACATCGGGCAACTAATGCTCCAATGGCCGAAGTCCTTGATGTTCCATAGGATGTATGGGCTTCACACCCTATTTTGACGTGGTCTACTCCTATACAGTTTGAGCTCTCTGTGGATTTTTCCTTAGGAAGATAAAAGGTGTTGGATGAGATGATATCTTTCCTTATCTTTTTGTACTTATGTACATTTGTACTTTGTCACTTTTTCCTTATTCTCTTCTCACTAGGGGCACATTCACCTTTAAGTGGGACGTTGTTAACCCCAATTCGAGATGGCCCCAAGTTGAGATGGTGGAAAAAGGTAGGAAAAAGCAGAAAAAAACATGGAAAAAGAGCAAAGACACGCAGGCAACCTCCAAAACTAAGCCGGGGCAAAAAGCGCAATTTTAAATGAAGGGCACCTCAAAAAACTTGGAAAACTCTTGTAAAAGAGCGCCACGCTCCCTCCTGTGCCAATTATAAAATACTAGATGGGTGTAGGCTAGAGACATAAGGCTAGAAGAGGGAAATGGAAAAAAGACCTTGCCACAAGGACCGGTCATGTAAAAAAGGGATGGATGCCCATGGGATTTTAGGGTTTGTATATATAAAGTTCAAAAAGTGAATGAGAGCTCATTCTTTGGTGTGTGGCTAACAAGAGTCTTCTTCTTCTTCTCTTCTCCTCATCTTCTTCTTGCTTGTGTGTGCTCTTGAGAGAGGGAGTGTGAGAGTGTGAGGGAGTGAGTGTGTGAGAGTGAGGGATCAAGAGGGTGAAGCTCTTCACCATCTCCTCCTCTCTTCTTCTCTTCTCTCCTCTTTTCTTGCATGCATGGCTATGGAGGACGGAGCTTGGAGATGGAGGAGGCTTGAGGATGCTTGAGTGTGTGAGAGAGGAGGCAACTCTTACCGGCATCAAGGTAAGCTCACTACACTCATAGGATCGACGGTGCATTGGCTAGGTGAGAGATAGCCATTAGAGCTCACTTGGAACGCTTGAAACAATAAGCGGTCCATGGGTCTTGGCGGTTGAGCGAAGGCTCCCACATTTTGGTTCCATTGCCGGGACCAACAGATTCAAGCCTTGAGATCTTGCATGCTTCATATTGAGCATCGAAGTAAGGGATTCGTCCCCGAAACATAGCTTGAGATAGGTAGGAAGTTTGGGTGTTTTTGATCATCAAAACAAGTAAGTATTTTGGTATATTTTGTTTGTTTGATGATTGCGAAACATGGAGAAATTGTTTCAATTTTTTACTTTCGATTCTTGTTGCATTTAGAGTAGGTTAGGATTAGGAAATCGCACCGGAAAAGGGTAGGGTTTATTGTTGCAAAGTAGGGCAAAACAGGGAAAAAATCATGCAAAACTTGGCAAAAAGCTCGCTTGTGATGCCTAAGATCAGCAAGTGAGTGATTTGGGGCATCAACACCATACCCGGAAAGGGGCATAAGAGCCAAGAGGCCAACGTAGAGCTCATTTGTGACCATTTCACAGAGAGAGAGAGAGAGAGAGAGAGAGAGCTATCGCCCGATTCAATCCGATTGCACCATCGAAGAGACTACCTCTCTATTCAGGTATATGAATCCCTTCCCCTACCCCCTAGATAGGATCTGGAGGTTTGTGCTTGATACGATTGAGTAAATCGCAAGAAACGATGAAAATCAAACTCTTGTTGTCGACGTTGCACCGTGTTCAGCCCGTCCGAACGGTCACTTCTGGACTGAGTCCCAAAATCGGCCCTCGGTCCTTTTTTGCTTGGCCCACTCGTTCAAAACCCTAATCGGCCCTCGGCCCAGACCTACTTGGCTCTCGGCCCAAGTGCCTGGGCCCATCCGAGTGACCTCGTCCGAATTGACTACTTGGCCTGTCCGAGCCAACCTGTTCGAGCGACTTCGTCCGAGTCCATGCATTGACCCGTTTGAGTCTACCATGTCCGAGTCTCAAATTCGGCCCTTGGCCCATCTGAGTGACCCACTTGGACCCTGCAATTCGGACTAGCTGGGCCGAGTGAAAATTTTTATCAAATTCTCAAAAATTTGACTTGACTTGGCTGGAGCTCAGCAGCGTAAACTGTCTAAAGTCCTTCTGACGCTCAGAAGTCAATTCTAGCACTTGGAATAGATGGAATCATAGGGAGTAGCTGCTTGGCAGCTTGAAGTAGGTAGCCACGAGACCTAGAGACCTAGACGCAAGCGTTGAGCAGTTAAAGCCTGATTGGCCAAGAACAAACGAGGCAACATACTAGAAAGACCTTGAACCCTGTCAAGGCGGCCATAAAATTGACCAACAAGCCTATCACGCCCGAAACAAAGTGGGAGTGCATAAGCCGCTTCGAGTTTGTTTGCTGCACTCACCTTGAATTTCCGCACTTGAATGCACTTGAGCATAAGTGCACTAGGAGTGACACGCACGCTGAGTGACCATAAATTGAGGATTGTATTCAGTAACTGAAGGAACTCACTCAGATAAACCACTCAAGGAACCCACCAGTAGGAGAGGACCCAAGATGTAGACAAACCATCAACGTGCGAAGTAGGACCAAGTAGGTGGCATCAATGACGTGGATCTGACAAATCCACTCAACTTGATCAACAGCTTGGCAGAGCACAACAACACGACTATGGCAGAAGAAGGCTCAGACCATAGGTCTAATGAGGAACTCGACTTAAACGTCTTCCTGGAGGCTATTAAGCAGCTGGTCAGCGCGGCTACGATGCACTAGCCCGGTACGAGCACTGCGGCAGGACGGCAGACGCTATCATCGTAGACCTAGAAGAAGAGAGGAAACTAGCCCGCAGCAAGGCTTTGCAAAGCATAGTCGAATACAATAGGGACCAGCAGGCTAGGAGCCAAAGGCAAAGAATGGAGTTGCGTAAGGTACAGTGAGTGCTGAACTTAGTAGGAAGAAACCGAACAGATCACGCGAGAGCCCTAGAAGGAGACTTGACGTTGAGCGAGCTTCTCATGAAGCGACTGTTAGATAACATGGCAGCAGAGCAAAGTGCTGCGGCACTAGCGACATCTCTGCTCGCAGGATTAGGAACAAACCAAGGCTCAAAGAGCCAGTCTAAAATCCCTATCGTTGCCAAGCAACTCGACAAATACCAACCCCACGACGATCCATATAGTTTTGTAGAGCAGTTTGAACAAGTTTGCGAAGCCAACGGCCTCAAGGACCTGACTCA
Source organism: Lygodium microphyllum (assembly GCF_053477565.2). NCBI lineage: Eukaryota > Viridiplantae > Streptophyta > Polypodiopsida > Schizaeales > Lygodiaceae > Lygodium > Lygodium microphyllum. Next base: position 75,560,028 of record NC_141151.1, on the reverse strand, counting down.
ATGCTCTCAAGCATTCGAGATCTACTTAGATGACAAGGGAAGGACTTAGTATACAAGCCTAGATGCTGCAGAACAAGCCAACTTCAGTGGCCTCAAGGATCTCTTCATTAAGAGATTTTCCGAGCCTGGATACTCCGACAATCTGCTAGTACGCTTGATGAAGATCAAGTAGAAAGAGAAGGAGGACATTCGTGACTACATAACCCATGTGGTGAGGAGTCTCTTCAAGAGAATCCCTATGGGTGAGCGATCGACTGAAAGAGCAGTTTTGACTATATTCATCAGCGGAATTCGAGATGAGGAGTTATATAAGGCTTTGGCAGGCAATTCGAGCTTGCAGCGAGATGTGCTAGCTAGAGCGTTTGAGGAAGCCATCAAAGTCGATGATGATCAACTGAAGGAGCGGAGCTCCAGGAGTGCAAACTTAGAAGAGACCAACTCGCAAAGCTCAAAGAAAGCGTGAACCTCTAGTGAGCGATCGGTCCCATCATCCCAAGATAAGGGGAAGGCCACCAAGACGAACCAAGACTTGGCTGATGTAAAGATGGAGTTAGCCAGGTTGCAAGACATGTTGAGACGACCAACGCACCCACACGTCCAATGCGTGTACTGTGGCGGAAACCACTTACCAGCCGAGTGTCAAGACCCTAGGTCAAGACCTTGTGCTAACTGCGGTAGTTTTGGTCATGACGTTGTGCATTGTAGATTACCAAGAAGAATTTCGTATTCGCAACCCCATGGCCAGCCTTACCTAGCGAACAGGCCGCAGCCATTCTTCGGAAGGGGAGCCCCATTAGCCCTTCCTGCGCCTAACAACATTAAGCCAGCTGTTCCTAGGTCGGACATAGACCCTACTGGCATACCCAGACCACTTGGTCCTTACGTGACCCATCCACCGAGTGATGCTCCAGTACACTATTTGGAAGAACCAAATGAGGAAGAAGCTTACATATGCCCTTACATCTCACAGGACGATGAGGGCAATGATGTCCTCATGGATTATCACCCCGTGCCGGTGATGGCATTAGGAAGAGGACGAGGTAGAGGTCTAGGAGGGCAGACGCATGATCCAATCACCTGTTGGACTTGTAGTCACCCAGGTCATGTCTCATCACGCTGCCCTAAAAGGGAGCAGCAAAACAGAGACAAGGCTGACCAAAGGTGTGCTAAGTGCAGAATCACTCATCTCTTCGTCAATTGCCCAAAGCGAAAGCCATCTTCTAGCTCAGCCAATGTACCATCTGTCCCATTGGGGTTATTTGGAGTTGAGAACCTCGACGGGGAGGCGACACCTATTCCATTACAGGTCATGACCCGTGCCTAGACAAAGCAGGCCGGCATATCACTGCCAGGACCTAGCAACCTTGACGTAGCTTCAATAGGGAAGAAAAGTTGCAAGTGGAAGAAGAAGAGGTTAGAAGCTAAAATCACACTAAAAACGGAGAGTGCTACAACTCTGCCTGTTGGAAAGAAGGTTTCTGATGCAGAGGCAGAGACTTCAGCCCCTAAGATGGCCGAAAAGGGAATCCCTAAGGTAGGGGAATACCCGCATCCGAAGCGACAACTAGAGGCCACAGAAAAAGTGAAGGAATGGGTGAAGGAGGCTCAAGAGCATCTAAAAGACGCTAAGCCCATCATAGAGGATGAAATCGATGACCTCTCCGGCATAAGCACGCCAACCTCACCTCCTCAACCAAAGTTAGGAGAAGCAACTGCACCACAAGCAGTGCCGCTAAGGCCAAGCCTTGGTGCTATAGGGCCACTTTGCAGTCACGGCCACTGGTCAGGACGATCCAAGTTAGGAGAGAGACGAGCACCCAATGATCTCCTAACCACATTGGTAACTACCCCTGTAACACTTAGCTTGGGAGATCTGCTTAGGCATCACCCCACCCTATGGCAAGATCTTAAGCAGTGGGTTGAAGGGTCACGAGAGTAGGTCATGCCAGACCCTCATGACCATGATGCAGAGACACAAATACCGAGTTTGATGCTGCACTCTATGCCTAAATCCTTACACGTCAATGCCTTCAGGGAAGGTTCCAAGATGCATGCAGTCTTACCGGTTTTAGCCCTAGGCGATACAACGAGAAAAGGAATTGTGGACACGTGAGCTAGGGTTAGTGTGCTTAGCTACGTAGTGCTTCAGACTTGGGGAAACCCTCCTGTCGAAATTGCTAGGTTTAATGTCACATTAGCAAACGGTATGAGAGTCAAGCCATTCGGGGTGCTTAAGAATTGGCTAGTGAAGATTGTAGGTGTCCAATTCTCTATGGACTTTATAGTCATGAAGGGAGTGGACTACGATATCCTATTAGGTCGACCTTGGATGCGCAACGCTAGAGTCATTGAAGATTGGGTAACGGCTTGATCTTCTTTAGCAATAGAATGGATGCTGTGAGAATAGAGATGGACACTTGGGAGACCTCACCGGTCGACTTAGATGCCATCTTTGCTATGCTTAAGGGTAACACCCAGGTTAAGAAGTCCTATGGGCCCCTGACCAAGTATATTCCATGCCCAGAGGACGAGCGGGATTGGATGCACATTCTTGCTACAATCGACCTTCCGTTCTCTGATCACGAGGCATATGAGCAAGCCATCAAAACAATCGGCAAGTCTAACAACACACCCTCTGCACCAGTCTGCATGATGGCAGGAACCCTTCGGGGGAAACCTAAACTTGTCAACTTCCAAGTCCCAACCAACAAAAGGGAACTCGAAGAGATACTGGAATACTTAACCGACAAGCTAGCTAGCAATCTAGCTACCAACTTCAAACCACTCGAGGATCTCCTAGATGAACCCAAGTGGCAATGGACCAGAGTGCATGACTTAAACCTCATGTATAACTGGGCCCTAGTTCCTGACCAACGACAAGAGATATACCAAGCCCTAGGAGATGACGAGCAGTCTGACAAAGAGGACTCTAATGATGAATATGAAGACTGCCAATCCTTCAGTGATGAAAGTGAGGGTGAGGTAGACACCGTGGAGTACGACACTGAAGGGCAAGAAATAGAGCAAATATGAGCAGACTCCAAGCCGCAGAAAAAGAGTATCTTTAGGGTAGAGCAAGGAGTCATGCACATGGAATGTGATCGTGCCTAGTTGGAACATGTAGGGGCCATAGATCTTGAGCAACCAGGCCTAGCCCAGCCAGGAATGACATCAGTGCTTAGGACAGAGTCGCCGTCCGAACTGCACCCCACCAGGGGAGACCACCTCTTCTAGCGACGGCAGGGAGTTCAACTCTGAGTCGGAGATTAGTTCGGATAGTGATCTAGAAATCCCTAGGCTGCCTACGGCCAGACGCACCAAGGGGGATCTACCCATCCACCTGAGGCGCAAACGATTAAGGCGGAAAAAAGTAAAACAACCCAGGGATACACAAACGAAAGAACAACAAAAATCGCAGGACCTCCCTAAACGATTTAAGAAATTCAAAAAAGGGAATAGGGTGGTAGTTCTGTTAGGTGCCAAGCATCAAGGGCAAACGAGCGAACCGATCGAGGGACCAGCCAAGGTCAAGGAGATGAACCTAGCCCAAGAAGGGGAAACACCCCGACCAGTCTTCATTGCCGATGACTTGACTGAGGAAGAAGAAACGAGTCTTATCGCTCTCTTATGAGAGTACATAGACGTGCTCGCCTGGTCCTTAGAAGAGTCGTGACTCACAACATACCCATGACACCAGACGCAACACCGGCCAAGCAGCGACCGTACCCTATGAATCCAAAACACACTCATGCTGTCAGAGGAGATTGATAAGCTGATGAGAGCGGGATTCATTTACGAAATTGAACACACAGGCTGGGTGTCACCCATAGTCATCGTGATGAAGAAGGATGGAAAAATCTGAGTGTGCGTCAATTACAAGAAGGTGAACGCTGCTACTAAGAGGGACAACTATCCATTGATGTACACCAAGAATATGCTTGAGAGAGTGGCAGGCAAGGAAGCCTATAGTTTTCCGGACGGCTTCTCAGGGTACAACCAGGTGCAAGTGCATCCTGCGGACAAGCACAAGACTGCCTTCGCCATTGAGTGGGGCATCTTTGCTTACATAGTCATGCCCTTCGGGTTGAGGAATGCCCCTGCCACCTTCCAACGCCTCATGTGCACCATCTTTAAAGACATGCTTCGCAAGGATTTGGAAGTCTTTATTGATGACCTCTGTGTTCACTCGACCTGGATTGAACACTTAGACAAACTCCGCATAGTCTTTGAGCAGTGTCGCTTATATCATCTCTCCTTGAACCCCTTAAAGTGCCAGTTTTGGGTAAAGCATGGATGCATCTTAGGGCACATGGTGTCGAAGAATGACATTGCCACTGACTTCTCGAAAGTCAGGGTTATTGTCAACCTTCCACCCCCAATCAACTACAAGGGAGTTCAATGCTTCCTAGGCCATACAAGGTACTATCGGCGGTTTGTATTGAACTATGGATTGATCGCAAGACCCTTGTACAAGCTGCTGATCATCTTCAAATGGACCGAGGCATGCCAATGAGCATATGAAGAGTTGAAAAGGGCTCTAACCATAGCACCAATTCTACGATCCCCAGATTGGACCATTACTTTCCACGTGCATATCGATGCTTCTAAGTTTGCTGTGGGGGCAGTGTTGTGCCAACCTAGCGAACACAACTTAGACTATCCACTGAGCTTTGCTAGTAGACAACTCATTGAGACGGAAATGAACTACTCGACGACAGAAAGAGAAGGGTTAGCCATGGTGTTTGCTGTGAAGAAATTCCGACACTATCTATTGGCCACACCTTTTACCTTTTTTGTGGACCATCAAGCCCTGCTCTATCTAGTAAACAAACCTTGCGCTACAGGACGCATAGCTCGGTGGCTCCTTCTGCTCTTGGAATTCGACTTCTCCGTGGTTGTACAAAAAGGAAAACAGCACTACATGGCTGACCATATGTCGTGCATTCCCATGGGAGAGGCCGCTGGATAAGACATTGTTGACGAATTACCCGACGCCCATCTCTTTAACCTGTCCAGCGAGAGAGATTTATTCAAGGCTGATCTAACACCATATTGGGTGGATGATATAGTCCAAGTGCTTGAAAACAGACTACCTGATTGACTGATAGAAAAAGCCCGACTTAGGCCATTAATCCTTAAGATCCAGTCCTATCAGAGCTAATCGCAGGCCAACTCTACAGGCTAGGGCAAGACAGATTGCTGCGTAGATGTGTATGCAAACATGAGATGCACGACGTGCTCTCGGAGGTGCACGGCGGCATTGCTGGAGGGCACTTTAGCGGAGACAGGACATCACGAAAAGTGTTGCAATCTCAACTGTGGTGGCCTACGCTTTTCCGCGATGCAGCCCAATTCGTCAAGCATTGTGACGAGTACCAACAGGCAAAAGTCCTGATTTGCAAGGATTAGATGGAATTGACCCTTGTTATAGCATGACAACCCTTCAAAAAATGGAGAATTGACTTCATAGGACCCATTAGTCCTGCTACCCAGTATTCATAGGCCAAGTACATCATTGTGCATGGACTACCTCACGAAATGGGTAGAGGCAAGAGTGACACGAAAAAATGATGCTAGAATGACTTCCAAGTTCTTATGGAAATAGGTGATCTCATGATTCGGCTGCCCCATCGAACTAGTCAGTGATCAAGGCACACACTTCATCAACGAAGTGATAGCGCGTCTCCTGTCCACCTTTCTCATCATCCATCTCAAATCCTCACCATACTACCCTCAGGCAAACGGCCAGGCTGAATCCACGAATAAGATTCTTATCAATGTCCTAACCAAGGTGGTCTCAACCTCATGCAGCGACTGGGACAACAAGCTGATGGCAGCTCTGTGGGCTTACCGCACAGCTTATAAAACGGCTATTGGTCAAACCCCCTTTAGGTTGACCTATGGAACTGAAGCGGTTCTACCATTAGAATTCTTTGTTCCTAGCCTGAGAATAGCACTTCAAGAATGATGGAAAGGGAAGGAGCCATGGATGCAATGCCTGGTCGAACTCAAGCGCCTCTTAGAGACTCACCTTCTAGCCACCCATGCACTTATATGTGAGAAGGCCCGACACAAGACTTGGTTTGACAAGCATGTCAAGCAGCGCGACTTTGAACAGGGTGACTTAGTGTTCCTCTACTTAGTTAAGGGGCATAAGCAGAAAAATGAAATTTAGAGGTCTTGGACCTTTCAAGGTTTGTGCGATCAACAGCACAAGCAATGTCGAGCTCGAGACCTTAGATGGTGAGGGCATAGGCTTCTTGAATGGTAGTCGTGTCAAGAAGTACTACCCTCCCACCCATCCTTTTCACGAGCTCCCGATGTTAGAACCACCTATCAAGATACAAGTGGCCACAATCACAGAGGTTGATGATGAGGATGAGGAAGCTGTAGAGCCCGCAAACCTCCATATTACGGTCACTGCAAAACAAACACACGCTTTCAACGCCTTGATCGACGAGGGAGCAAACTTCAATGTCTTAACTCATGATCATTGGACTCAACTTGGTAGACCACCACTTCAACCCACTAATGCAAAATTAAGCCCATATGGGACCCATTCCTACGCACTTCTTGGCAAGTGCAGAGCCGCCGTTTCTATCGAGTCTGAGACTGTCCCAATGGGGCTCATTCATACGCACTTCTCACCAAGTGTAGAGCCGCCATTTCTATCAAGTCTAAGACTATCTCAATGGTTTTTTATGTGGTACCAAATGCTAAACACTCAGGCAACGTAGTCGCTGCTGGGGCGAACTTTCAAAAAGCAGACTCACTACAATGTTGATTATGAGTTGCAGTGCATCCACCTCGCAATAGGCAATGTTCACATTGTCACAGCCTTCAACAAGGTCTGTGTGACCTCATCACTGTCCGCAATGCCACCAGTAGAAATATCCGTAACCAACTCCAAGGAGGGGGGTAGTGTGCGATCGCCACCACCCAGACTTCATGAATCACAGCTCCTAATAGCAAAACCTAAAGCCCAATAGCCTAGATCTCAATGGCAGCCTAAGCAGCCGCAACCACCGCCTAGGAATCACCACTCCTATCCTCACAAAACCAAAAATGCTAAATCTAAGAGGCCAGGATGCAGTCACAACAAGTGCCACATGATCAAGCAAAGATGGGTCCCTAAAACCCTCTTACATGCGCAAGGCTACTACATGGGCAACACCTGGCTGTGGATCCCTAAGGCCTACACGGCCAAAGGCACTACTCATACACCGCCCTCAAGCTTGATCAACCCAAGTCCCATAAACCATCCAAACCATTTTCCGCAGCACCCTCCAAAACCACAGCTATCTGACTCATCCACGCCTAAACCCAAGAAAGTCACACAAGCCTATCGGCCCAAACAACAGACTCCATCACATGAGTCATCACCCGACCAAGTCAACCCAACTCCCCAAATCCACCCTGAATGCAGCAGCCCGTCCATCGTGGCTACTCCTAATCCACCCATAATCCAAGCAGCTCAACCACAGACTCAAGCACACCCAACCGCAACTCTTCGTTGCCACCAGCACTAGTTCTAGCAAACTGCGACCTCTTGTTGGCCTTATGCCCTCCTATGAATGCAAATCCTTTTTAGCGCTGGCCACCAACCTCACTGAGGACACTGAGGATGACGTGGTGGAATGCATTAAACAACTAGACAGGACCTTCATGTCGTTAGCACTAAGCTACGACCGCCTGGACTTAGGATTATTGGAGGAACCCTTTGCAACTGAAGTTCAAACCATGCCCTACTCCTGGGAGACCTTTAAATTCGCATTCGCAAATGTTTCTCGCTCCGCTTTTGAATTGCTCAATAGCGAGATCTCCAAGGAGCAATCCATCAAGCAGCGCCTCATCACGTCATACGATCAGTGAACCACTTCTGCTATCACTGATCAAGAAATCACAGTGTTATCAAAGCTCGATGATACTGACTCCCCATTCTTGAAGCATTGGTACACTCTTAGGCTGCAATGGGAATCGAAGGGTGCTGCATAATGACCAACGCTGAATAGTGCTGTGCTATCAAAATAGTGGAATACGACCCCACATATGTCGCGCCAACCTCGTATCGAGTGTTAACCACTCTTCCGGGCCGCCCCATGGAAGAACACATCAAAGGATACCCCTACCTCGACCGCTTTTTGACTAAGGAAGAGTTACACATTGCTAGCCATGTCAACTCTGGTGACTTCCTAATAGATGTTCTCACATACATCACACAAGTGGGGATTCAACCCTCTCATCTAGACCGCAACGCTCACTTAGAGTACAACCCCCAGTTCTATGATTAGCTCCTTCACAAGTAACTCCTATGCCACCATGCCAAATGCCCTTGCCCTTCTGACCCTAAATCCTAGGAAGGATTCTTCTCAAGCTGGAAGGGGAGGGGGTGAGTGAGGTGAATCAAATCAAGCCTAACAAATCAAAATTAGTGAAACACATAAACATATATTATGAAAAATGGGCAAAAAGTCAAAAGGTTGAAAATGAAAATCTACAATGGTTCTTAATGAATTCATTCAAAAAGCATAGAGTTTCTCTTTTTCAACAATCGGCAAATTACTATGTGGAAAGCACTAATGAAAATTTTAGTTTATGAAAGGAACGAAAAATGTCGCAACAAGACCGTGCCCACCGGCTTCCATTCACGGAAGAGGAGAGAGCACAGTATACCATCACCTTGGAGAGCCGCACCTACAACCAATTAAAATTCCAAACTATTCATAATATAGAAGGATTAGTGGCCAAGGAAGAGGCGGCCAGGAGAGTCGTTGAAAGCTGCAACTTCAACAAATACCTAGCAAGATTCGCACAAGAACCCGACCACACAAGCTGTGTGGAACTTCTCAGGTCTTATGACCCCGACAACGAATGCGGCACCGTCACAATAGTAAGGGGACAGAATGCCAAGCAAGTATTAGTTCACTTAACTCCAGCCTTGGTGGAAAAGGCGCTGGGACTAGAACCAAAAATGGAAAAGAAGCAAAAGAGAGATGTGTACGCCATGCTGGGGATGAGAAAGGAGGACATGCTGACAAACGACGACATCAGCATCCAAGATATTCCCGATGCAGAGACCAGACTGCAGGCAAAACTGATATATGTGCTCTTTTCCAGCCAGCGCTACAGTGCCGGTACTTGAGAATGTGGTGGCTCATACCTTGCATGAAGTCGATTGGAATGGCTACGTACGCAAAACCATCGACCAGGCAGCTAGAGCGCTAGCCTTAGGAAGCATGCCCGCAGGAGGAGAATCCTCAGCGTCTAAGGCCGCAGAAAGAAAGAAGGCCTCCTCCAAAGCCTCGTTTATCGCCTATGGGAGCATCTTAACAGCGCTCATCCAGGAGGCCATGAAAGAGACGCACGATGCAGAAGAGGGGCATTAGGGGAGTTTTGAGGTCTCGAAAATGCCCTGTAAGAGATCCTAGAGAGAGAAAACAATTTAAGAAATAAAATCATTTTATAAAATTTTTAAAAGGTTTATATTTTGGTAAGTTAAAATATCAAAATTCGTTAATAAGTCATTGTCGTGATATTCTCGTGGTCACATCAAACCTAGAAATCTAGGTCGCCATAAAGTTGGCAAGGTTGTCATAATGAAGATCTTACCTCTCCTCATTAAAGTGAAAAGTAATATTCAATTTGAATTTTGGTGGATACTCGATTGCCTCCCTCCATCGTTTCTCTCTTTTTTTTTTCTCCTCCTTAGTAGTCTCTTCTTTGTTTTCGTTCTTGCTTCTAATCATATCCTTAGCTATGGATCAATCACCCAATGATCTCTGTAACTCAGCTATGGATCAATCATCTAATGATCTCTATAGCTCTCATAAAAGACCTCTCTATCATCTTCATATTGAGTTGGACAGTGAGTATGAACCAATAAGAAAGAGAACAAAATCTATCACGGTTACAGAGTCTATGAAACATATACTGAGGTTTGAAGGAAAGAAGAATATTGATCTTTGGTTAGATGGAAAGCTATATTCCAAAGATCCTAGCAGAAATAGCACTCCTCCTTTCTATAATAGCTCGTCATTAATCAGGTTTATTGGTGATGGCTACAATGGATTTTTAGGTTATACACTTAATCTTGTTGCAGAAAATGATATCCTTGGACTAGAGAATCATCTTTTGATGAAACACAATATAGAGTTGTTGTAGAAGCTAGAGGATTGTCGACAAAAAATTCATTCATTGGAAAAGCGTATCAAAGCTTATCAACGAAAGAAAACTTTATTAGGCCTTCGAAATCGACAAAGAGCTCTTAAAAATATTGAGAATCTCAAACGAGGAGAAAGAGGCTGTGGTAAAAGAATCCAAGCAGCAAGGTATATTTTTTTTCACTTGAAAAATCTTATTTATTTAAACTACTTGCATTGATTTGTGATGTTAATTTTGCTTAGATCTCTTCTACAACCAAATGCAAGTGAAAGAGATTCTTTAAAAGGAGCTTAGTTTTATTATCATCTTCTTCCTTCAGTAGTTTCAAAGGATATTTTGGAGAAGAAGAAATTTAAAAAGGCAAAGAAACAATGCTTGGAGTCATTTGTAAAGGATCATTCTTTGGATTCTGAGTTAGTACAGAAGACATTGGATAGTATTGGTATCAGTCGAGATGCTTATATGCAACTTTTCCAGCTTTTACAATCAAATATGAAGCAAGGACAGGTGTGCAATTGCATACTTCCGAAGCCATTTGTGGTTAGGACTATCAGACAGAGAGTTAATAACAAAGTGATGGAGATTCTAGGTGAGCCTTTTCATATCAAGGCTAGTTTCAAGGGCAAGAAAAAGGAGGTTACATTCAATGAATTTAACAATATTTTCCTTGACTTTCCCACCCTACAATGCTTAATGATCAAATTTTATGACTTGTCAGTAGCAGAGGCACAGGGAGTGGCTAGATTTGTGATTAAACTTGATGAAAGTGAGATTCTGAAATGTAAAAAATTGGAGAGAATCTCTATCACCTTGATGAATGGAGCACTTTCATCAAGTCATTGCAATCACTCAACATCATTTAGTGTTCAATCTAAATATAACATCTGGTGGCTAGGAGCATTTGAGGTAGATACTGAGAATTTTGATATACTATATTGGGTTTTTCATCAAACATCAATACCTAATGTTATTCAAAGGCAACAAGCAGAAGAAGAGCTATTTGTTGAAGGATTGGGGAACTACAGGATTGAGTGGCACATAGCTGGTGGCCTAAAGACACTCAAATGTATGTATAATGTATCAAAGGGAGCTAACTCGAGATCTCCTTGCTTATACTGCATGTCACCAGCTGCTGCAGAGTTAAACTCAAGCAATTGGAATAGAGCTCCCTCTAGGCACAATAAGGATCCACAGTTTAAACCAGTCTTGGACATTCCTTTAGCGAATGCCCATATTTGTACACTTCATGCACTTTGCAGGATAATTGAAAAGCTTGTTCATCTCTATATAGGATTTACATGGAAGCTGAAGCCATTATCAACTAGAACAGATACTATAACAAAGGTTGAAAAAGTTCTCTCTGCAATTGGTTTGCATGGTGGCAATGTTGTTATTGAACTAGATCTTCAAAAGTCTAAGGATGGTAATTGTGTCCCAAAAAACCATCTATTGGTGGAGTGAAGGCTAGAAGGTTTCTAGGCTTTCATGGGAGACTTGGCAAGATAAACTCGAGAAATGGTGGCTCAACTATTAACTTTTATCAGTGGAAATCCATACATAATGCAGTTAAGGATCACACTGATAATGGACAAGCTCGAAATAGAAAAGCTAAAGTTTGGGAAACACTAGACAAAGTGTTTTTTTATTGTGATAAGACTGAATAAAATGATGATGATCTCAAAGAATTTAAAAACCAATTGAACCTTTTCAAAAAGGCGATGACAGAAGCTTGGGATGATCAACACTTTACTCACTATATGGTAAGAAGTTTGTATATGTTTGTTTCTTCATTGTCAAACTCATATAATGTTTTTTAATAACTTTCCTTATTTGTTGACTATGCAGCATATTCTATACAACCATGCTCCATACGTTATTAAACAATATGGATCTCTATCTATCTGGTCAACCCAAGGTATGGAAAAATCACATTATCAAGCAAGAACAAAATATTTCAGACACACAAGATATGGAGGTGGAAGACACAAAGCCAACAGTTTATTAGAGGTCTTTCAATGGTTCTATCGACAAATTTGGCATAAATTCAAGCTTAAAGATACAACCACATCAAGCAATACATCATCTTTAGCAAGGACTATACAAATTGTTACCCAAAGAAGAAAAGATAGATATTTAAATTCTTCCGCAAAGCAAAGATTTACAGAATGGTTACAAACGAAACAAAGAGTTGGGAAAAGATGGGTTTCAAGAAACCCTTAATCTTTGGCATCTTCTAGTCTGATTGTGTTGCAGAAGAGTCCTTAGTTTCAGGCACCTCAACAGGGCCTTCAGAGGAGTCATTGGTTTCAAGTAGCTCGACAGGGTCTCTAGAGGAATCTTTTATTTCATCCCACTCAATAAGACCTCTGTATTTCAAAAACTCTTGTTTTCGATAGCCTAGAAGAAGCTTCAAATTCTTACTATCTCCTACATAAGAGAGCAAATAGAAGCCAAGAACTCCAAAATATCCAGCTCTAGATCCACTGTATCCAGGCATGAAGCCAAAAACTCTTATGGCTTCTTCCTTCTCCACTAAAATAATCTTGTCCAAACCTCTGCTGAAAACTTGAGATCCAATTACCTTTGAGATAGCTCTCAAAGCCATCATTGGTAGACTTGGAGAGCTTGACAATCTACTATGATATATTACAATTGTTTGATTATTTAAGTTTCCAATATAATGGCCAAGGCTTTGATTTTTTCCAAGCTTCATTGGCCTAGAGCCATTGGCCCTTCCAAGAAAGTTGTCTAGATCTTCAATCTCAATCTATAGAACAAACCACAACAGTACAAGATATAAGATATTTATCTATAATGCATAATAAAGTCTAACATAAACTCAGTGGGTAACTTCGAATTATATTTCATACCTTAGGGTGTTCGTCTTCTTCAAGAAGACTATCATCATAAAGATTTATTGAACTCTTGGGTTTCTCATCTGATGGAGACTTCAATCTCTCTTCATACCATACATCATCAATACGAAGTTTCTTCTGGACCTGCAAGAACTCTTCTTCTGTAGGTAGCCCCCCCTTTTCGTATTCTATGATCTGATTAATACATGTATGTAAGGCTATAGAGCTATCTTGGAAATTCTCTCCCTCAACATCAAGACTTGCTAGTGGTTCTTGTTCATAACCTATAAAATTCATGTCATTTTTGCCCCAACCTGCAAGGATTGCTAAGCAATAATCTTCTCTAAGATCAAAAAAATATTGAATATCATTTAGCAACACATATCTCTTCTTGTTGATAAGATAAGTGGGAAATGTTGGAACACATGCAAGAGGACCTTCTTCATCAACCTGTGCACTTGGCTCGATCTCCCTTTCTTCCACCATTGTGATATTGTCACTCTTGAACAAACCTACATCAAAACGTTGGACAAGTTGATTCTCAACATCTTCTTGGAACATCTCCTCCTTCTCTTCGACCTCCTTATACATACTTGCAATATCCTCTAGCTTTCCCTGTTGGTCTATATCTGGAGAAGAATTTTCCATGTACTGAAGATACACAATAAATCCAACGTCCTTGTGGATCAGAAGGCATTGGTGTTGATACCTGTGAAAAGAGCAACATTTTTCTTTCTTTCTGAATTCCTCATCAATGAGGTTGAACTTGCTTAGCAAAGTTGACCTGGATGTACTGATGGCTCCCATGACATCACTATAATGAACAAATCCATTGACTTCCAAACCTTGCACATGTCTATCATAAAAACATCTGTACTCCTTAAGTTTATCTTCAAGATCCTCTAATAACTCCTTCAAATCAAAAGGAACATTGAAAATTTCCCTGATATAGCCAAACTTGGAAGAATTTCCAGTGGTGTGTAAGAAATCAAAGAGCCTATCATCAAATTTCTCAATTATCTCCTCCTCATCCATTCCTTCCAGAGATAGTTTCCTCTTTGTCATCTTGACAGATTTATCCCTGAAAACAAAGTAGAATAGAACCAATATCCAATAAAACAAGATGGAACCATGGAAAGAGGCCCCAAAATTGCATTTTTCAAGACAAAAAAAGCAAAAAATGAGAAATTTTTTTAGTTGACCGGTGAAACACAAAAATTAAAGTGTCCAAGGCAAATGCCTGTGAAGAAATCGCGTTTCACCGGACACTACCTTGAAGATGAAAATTATTTCAATATCTCACCGGTGAAACACAATACTTAGCAAAATATCACTAACAGGGACATTATTTCGCATTTCACTGGTCAAAAGATGCAAATCAAGAAGAGAAACATGAACTATAAATTAATTCTATGGAAACACAGAAATTTATGATAAAATCATTTCTGGAAAAGCTATGCTACTTTTAAAAGATACAAAGCACATAACATCTGTAATTATTCAAGTGTTATTAAAAATTCTTTCTATATTAATCAAATTTGTTTTGTTAAAATACTTGTAATAAAAAAAAATTGTTACCTGTCAAAGATTGTTGAACTGCTCTCCACACAAGAAGCAAGGACCTTGAAGGGAAGTCGAGACGAAATTTCAACAGAAAAGAAGACAATGTCGGAGAAATGGCTTTGAAATGCTTTTATATTGATCGTTAAGCATGTGGTGATAGTTCCAACGAAAAAGTTTGTGTAATAATGGAAAAATAAACGGGACGGCAAATTTGAATGAAATTTTTAATATTTTTGCATAAACAAAATGCCTCACAATACGTGCACATGTGTCTCACTTAACACACCGTATCAAACTCCTCAGAAGACGTGCGCACTCTCTTTTTTTGAAAATACGTCACACGTGTGTTACATAACACTTTTCCAAGTTAAAAAAATTTCCGGTAAGCGATAGTACGTCACATGTGTATTATTAACACTTTGCCAAGAACGTTGAGTCCATGCAAATTCACCGCCTTCGCCTTTCACTGCATTTCTAGCAAGCAAAAAACATTGCTACTCCGCCTTTACCTTTGGTGTTCCTTCCAATCTCCAAGCATTTCACTGCTTTCCCAACAAAGGAAACTTTCGAGCATATTCTTGTCATTAGGCTGAGATTGTGAAGAACAAGCTAAAAAGAAGGTATGGTTTCTGCATCTTTCTTTTCAATAACAGGCTCCATTCAATGCATTCTTTTAATACTTTTCCTTAATTCTTTATGTTATTATGAGCTTATCAGCACTACAAAAGAATTCTTTCCACAGTGGGAGCATTCCTTCATGTTGTGAAAATTTAAGGAAATCTTCAAACTTCTTCCCTAATTCTGTGGATATTTTATGTAATTTTAAAAGCTTTCCTTAGATCAAAGCTCTTTTTTCTTAGTTTTGTCGATTTCTATGCTATTCATGAGTTGTCCGGTGAAACACGAAAAGAACATGCTTCAAGGAGGCCTCCTGCCTTAAATTCGCGTTTCACTGGACACAATGGACAACAAGTCCAGTGAAACGCAAAAAGAAGCAGTTGCAATGAGGTGCCTTGCTTGACACTCACGTTTCACTAGACACGCTCGATAAAAATTCAGCTGAAACGCGAAAACGACATGCAGCATGGATACCTCTTGTCTGGGACTCGCGTTTTGCTGGACATGCTGGAGAAAAAGTAACATGTCTTTTTTTGGTGGATGGCTAGGACTAAGGCAACAACAAGAAAGGAGAAGATTGATCCTAGGGATTTAGCATCAAAGATTCATCAGTCTTCAAAGCCTCAGAAGCTCTCTAGAAAGTCAAAGGCAAAGAGAAAGTTTTCTCAAAATGTCAGGTGCCTAAGGGAGATTAGGAAGGGAGTAAAGGCTCTTGACAATGCAATTCCAAAGTTGTCTTTTCAGAGGCTTGTCAGGGAAATTTGTGACAAATTTGGTTTGGATAGTTTCAGATGGACAAGAACAACTCTTAATTGTATACAAGAAGCCACAGAGGATTTTTTAGTTGAGTTTTTTCAAGATGCCTATATTTGTGTTGCTCATGCTCATAGGCTCACACTCATGGACAAGGACATGGTAACTCTTAGGAGGCTAAGATATAGATTTTCAAAGGTCCTTGAGCCAATTCCCCTCTTATGTGAAGACATTTAATATCCTTAATGTGCCCCCAGCTAGGAGAAAGAAAGATGATTCTGGTCTCAGGGTTGAGGATGTCACCCATGAGAAGGATACAAGGAAACATGAAAAGAGGAGAAAGCTAAAGAGGAACAAGCAGATAAATGGAGAGAGTATAGGAGGCAAAGGGTTGAAGAAAGGGAAATAGAGCAACTAGAGTCCTTTGAAAATGAGCTAGCCACCCTTCTTGAAGCAGCTAATCCAAAAGGATTCAGTGTGCTTTGTTTCTTACCTGGTGACTTAGGCAAAATAATTAAGGTTATCTCCTTTGATGCTATATATGTTCAGATTCTTAAGGATAAAAGAAGAGAAGTAAATGACAGTATTATTCTTGTTGGCCTAAGGTATATCCATCCATAATTACTTATACTTTTTGATATTTTTTTAACAATAATATTTTTCTTGTTTATACTCACTATTTCTATGCCTTTTCTAGGTGTATAATGCATGAGTTTCCTTTGGATATACAACAAAAAATTGAGGTTCTTGATCCATCTATCTCATTCTTTATGAGGAACGAGCTTGATACAAGTTTTATTGAGCACTGGCTCAATCTGATTGACTTCGATACTTTGGAGCTCCTTATAATTCCATATAATGAAAAGTAAGTGATTCAATATTCTATTAGAGTTTTTGAGATTTTATCCTACTAATTTGTTGAGATATGATTGCTTTTAGTTCTCATTGGAGCTTGATTGCAATAGACCTTGTGGATAAGCAATGTTTTTTAATCAACTCTATGAAAGGAAGCCATGGAAATGCTAAATTATAAGTTATATTATCCAAGGAATCCTTGATATTTCAATTCTTTTTTTTGTGGGAACTCTAAATTTCAACATATTTTATATATAGAGGTGCCAAAAGATTAATTGAAGAGCTAGAGAAAAGACCCCCTATGCCGTCTGATTTGCTTGCAACAATGCAATATAGACAAGTTGCGGTAAGTTATTCATTAAAATAATTGAAACATGAGTTTATTCTATGAACTACCATCCGTCCTCTTTATAGTTTTACTTTGTGTTGGTGGTTGTAGTGTTCCCATCAGGATGATACCCATTCTTGTGGGTGGCTGGAGGGTGATTGCAAATGCTAGAAGAATGGTTAACTTTGTTTATCTTAATGATGATAAACATGTAAAGGTAATATGAAAGATGCTAAACTTTAAGATAGATATTAATTGCAAATAGTCCATTGATGGTGATAAAAATATAGTCTATTGTAAGAACAATAATGAACTAAAACTCTTTTTTCTATAAATGTGTGACAGTTTTCGAAGGATTGCTATACATCTGAGCATGTTTGGTACGTCAGAGCAAAGCTCTTGAAGTATATAATGGTCAATTGTATACAACCAACAACAGAGATTGGTGGGGATTTGCACCATGAAGGAGATGCGGTGCCTATAACCACGGAAGGCGAAGCCACAACTTCAACACCTTCTATACCCAAGACATCAAAGAAAGGCAAAAGGACTCCTAGAAAGGATAGTTCTCCAAAAAAGAAATAGCTTTGCCATATCGCCTTGTAAGCCTTCATATATAGAAATTTGCCCTTCAGCCCTTGTATATCTCATAGAGATGGCAGATAGACATCTGCTACAAAATTTGTACATATATTTTATATTGATAGTAAAGATATCTTTTCTTGAATGTCCTTGCAGTGTATATTATTTTCTCTCCTTTTCGATATCTGCAAAAAATAAATTACAAATTTTTGTTAGTTAGAAAGTGAGATCTTGATATATATCTAAGTAGATATAATATGATGTGAAAACTTACTCGTTTCTTGTCAAGTTGGAATACAAAGGAGCATGGTAGTTCAATGTCTTCATTTTGTAAATCCATCCTCACTTGATGTAGCGTACATGATTTTCTGATCTTTAAGATTGCAATAATATCCTCGTTGAACCAAATATCAAGATCCACTATAGGATCTTTGCTGAAATCATTAAGATTCTGGTCTAAAGAAACTAGACTACTACCAACAAAATGCCATAGACTATAGTAAAAGCTAAGGATAAAATTTTGAGTAGCAATCATATATTTACAAGCTATAGAGTCTTGATCTATCTTACATATAATTTTTCCTTCTGTCCTTGTATCCCATCCTTCATCAACAAATTGTATGATATGATCATATGTTAGTCTCTTCAAACTGAAAGCATGGTTTTTGTTATTCTTATCTCCATATTAGAGAAGAAATCAATAAATATATTAATAGGCATAAATAAAGTAACTTTGCTTAGCCTACTTGAGATATTAGATTTTAGTGCTTTGTGGATCTTAGAAAATATATTACATCTATAGCCCTCACTAGTAACTAGACTTGGCAAAGGCCACTCAAAGCTTGAAAAATCTGGCAAAGGAAGGAGTTTTATTGATCCCCATTGGCAACGCCGCATAGGAATAACATAAGAATGGTCATAAAAGAATATTCCATTCTCTGCAAGCTCTGTCTTCTTTCTGCCTCTATACATTTCTTCTCCAATTGAACCATGTATAACATCAATAACATCAATAATAGATTCCACTGGTTGCCATTCCTCAAGATTAGAGGGATAGACATCTACAAGACAAACAAATATTATAATGGAAAAACCTAAACCATGTTTAAGAAAGGAAAAACTTTAAGAATCAAATTCTTACAATTTGGTCTATGCATTGGAAGCTTTGAAGATCCAGGTTTCAAACACAACTCTCTATGCATGAACACATGTTGCACTAGTACCTCTTTGATGCTATTCTTATTTGCTCCAAGCTTAAAATCTCAGATTCTGCCCTTCCAAGCAGAGATAAACGAGCTCTCATGTCTTTGCCTTTTTCCACGTTTTGCTTGTTGCATGGTGATCCAACTACCTTTGCTAATGATAGTAGGAATCCATCTTCCATCAGTTTGGAATGAGTTAAACACTGATATGGATGTGATTTGGGATCTTGGACACCTTGTTGAAGGTCGAATTCCTGTATCCATGGTAGAAGAGAGAGATACATGCAGAGAGAGAGAGAGAGAGAGGACTAGGCTACCATAACGGAGGGAAAAACAATAGAGGAATAAAAGAAAGGAGGGAAAAAATTGTGCGCCATGCTTTTCACCAATTTGAATTTCGATTACATCAGTCATTATCATTAATCTAGAAACATCATTAAATAAAAAGTAGCCGAGACTCTATGCCATTAATGCAAAAGATGTCATAATCACAAATATAAGAGACTAAAAATACATAATCAAAATACAAATTCTTAATATTATTATATTTATATATTTTTGTAAAATTATTTTTAATTTTTTAAATAGAAGTTTCGTTACAGAGGCTTTGATCTTATTGGTCTAGAGCACTCTCTCTCCACATCCTAAAAGGCATTTCGAGACCTCAAAACTCCCCTAATGGAAGGGGAAATGCCTGACAGGTCACCCCTCATCAACACCAAGAGAGGTCCAGTGACAGGACTGAGACGGAGGAAGAAGGGGAAGAAGAAAAAAGTAAAAAACAGGTCAAGGAAACCAAGAAGAAGGCAACACAAAAGAAAAAGAAACAGGATGAAGGCTACAGGAAGGAGAAGGAAGACTTGGAAAAAGCAAAAAGACAATCCCTCAGGGAGGCCGAGGAGAGAGAAAGGAAGAGGAAGCAGGATGAAGAAGAAACAACAGAGCAAGTCAAGTGGGCTAAAAAAGTGTCAAAGCAAGAGGCTGAAAGGAGAAGAAGAGAAGAGCAGGAAGAAAAAGATAAATTAGAGAAATAATACAAAAAGGCCAAAAAGGAAAGAAAAACAAGAGTTGCGAAGGAGGAATAGGAATTAAGAAGAAAGGAAGAGGAGGACTTGGCCGAGGCTACGCGCCGGTCCATTGAGCAACAATGCATGGCGGATGATCCAGAAGCCTAGAACCAGTCGAGGGAAGAAGGGCCTAGCTCCAGTACGTAGGCACCAGAAGCCGCGCCGCCCGCAATCCTGGAAGAAAAAGGCAAAGCACCCCTCCATCCTATCCCCACCCTCATGGCACCCTCCATTAAATCCACTATGCTCACCCCTAGAATCCCTACCAGCTTGGAAGTTTCCAACCTGGTGGCCTGGATGCAATACTTCATCAATAAAGAAATGGCCCAAGGGAAGAGCACGGAAACCATGACCATGGGGCCAAAAAGGCCAGATGCAAATGCAGAATCGAGGCAGGACCAGAAACGCCCGCGTTCGGAGGCCTGAACCACCCCACCCATGCAACAATGACGCCACCAGCCCGTTACGACGAATACATCGCTGAGCTATTCTCCCAATTGGAGAGGGCGAAGGAGGAAAAAAGAATGGCGGCGACTGAGTTGGTGGCAAAGAAAGAGTCAGTGGCGGCCTTCCAACTGGAGAGGGTGAAGGAGAAAAAAAGAATGGCAGTGGTTGAGTTGGTGGCAGAGAAAGAGTCAGTGGCGGCCTTCCAATTGGAGAAAACCCGCATCATAGCCATGTAACAACGTCAAATATTTGAACTTAAGCAAGAATTGAAAGCAAAAGAGGACATGGAAGAAAGCTACAAACAACAGCTTGAGGACGAGAATCAAGAACTTGTGCAAATGCAGCGGGAATACAAGCTCCTCCTGATGCAACATAAAGAACTGGAGGCAAAAACTGCCACCATTGAGGAGATGATGGAGGAACTAAATGCCAAAGAAGAGGAGAGAAGACAAGAGAGGGAGCAACAATGAAAAGAGATCGAGTCCATGACCGATCAACTACAACTAGGAAGGAAAGAGCGCGAGAACATGAGCAAGGAACTCAGAGCCTAGGAGCAAAAGCTTGTAACCCTAGCACAAAAGCAGGGGGAGAGCATGGAAGGAATGAGCAAAAGGGCCGAGGAATGGGCCATGCAGAATGAGAAACGGGTGAAGGCACTGGCGCGGTGCCTCACCTTGGTGGAGAAAGAAAAAATCTTGGCAGAAAGCAAAGCGGATGCCGCCCAGATAGCCTTCACTACCCAGCAAACAGGCCTTCCTCAACACACTAGTGGACACAACCCGGCCGGAGGGAAAGGAGTCATTGGAGGTGGTGCAGAATAAACTGAGCATCGCACGCAGAGCCTTGCATGCGGGGCTACAGATGCCACACCAACCTGTGGAGGTTAGGCTGGGCTTAGAAGAACAACAAAAGTGCCTGCTATTGGCCGGCCTAGCCCCCTAGGAGGCGAATGCACTCGGCTTTGAGGAAGGGGCGCAGCTAGATGACCGGTAGGAGGAGGACACTGACATTGAATTCATAATAAGAAGAACCAGCAAAGAAATAATTTCACAATCCCCCTTGCCGCACGATCAGGAACAACAATAACTTGACCCGCCCCCAGACAAACAAACCACGCTCAAGGAGTGACGAAGAAAATTAGTGGAAGAAGCCAGAAGGCAGTTGCAAGCCAAACCAATCGTGCGGCCATCCGCATCCCTCCCACCATGCCCCAATGACCTCCCAATGCAATTCCACGCAGAGCTGGTAATTTGGGAACAGCCGAAAATTGAGAAAGACCCTTTTACTTTCAGTTTCCTCATGCCTAACAGCCTGAGAAGGGTCCTGCCGATTAAAGTAATGGAGGAGGTGATCATGGCTGGCAGCTGACTAGGCCAAAAATGGCCGGAAGACAGGGCAAAGACCCCCACTCGGTGGGGCACGGAGGAAGCAGAGTTTTGGCAAGACAAAGTGTTCAAGGTGCCACACACTGTAAGGGGTTACAACTGCCAACCTCTCTAGAGAAGGCGAATATGCAATATTAATATGCTCACCTGGATGGCATTTTGCAACACCTTACTCTACGAGAGGAAAGACCCCACATTCATGGCGTATCCTCGTAAGGTAGGCGTGGATTTTGTTGCCACCCTCCATGGGCAGCATGACTTCCCCATCATCTACAACTCCAATGCCACCTCCTTCGAGAATGCCCTCCTTTTTTATTTAGGAAGCCCAAGTGACTCCATGATGCGCTTTCTCGCAGAATTCTCCTCCTGTCTAGATCCCGCCTTTATAACTACATGTAATTACCTTAGGCTTCTTAAGCTATTGCTCAAGCAAGATCCGACACCGCAAGAGAATGGCTTGCCCCCCCTCTTTTTTGATCCTAATTCTATTGATAGCTGCGCTATGGCACGCTTAATGATGAGAGCTAGCCTACTCCCCTCCTTTTGCCTAGCTCTCCTAGAGGACATGAGTGACAGCCAATTTACTAGGTGTAATCACCCATTTCTCTCCACCACCTCTCTCCACGTCCCTATGAACTTGAAAGGGTACATGCAAAGCCACCAATTTTTGCGCAAATCCATCTGCCCTCCTTCCCCCCTCATTCAGATGAAGAGGATTAGGCCTGGCTGTCATTCATTCCACTACTAAAAAAAAAAAACATCAGAGAAAACAACAGCAATAAGAACACTACTGGACAACATCACCCACTTGCAGAAGCACTTACCACCACATAAAGCACGATCACTACACCTAGGGGTTCTTAAGTTAGACATGACTGGTGGCTTCGGTCGGCCAGCTCCACTCCCAACCCCCTAGCCCTTTTGCTCCCCCACTTCACGCTTAGGGCACATCAATGGCAGGAAATACCTAGGGAGGTAACACTTGCCTATGGTTAGACTTGTCACCCTAAGCCACTTGCACCACACCTCCCTTGGCACAAATGGGGTCCTCAAGTGTGGGACATCACCTAGGCTTGCCTGCGGTTAGACCCATCTCCCCATTCCACTAGTACGAGCACAATGCACATTGTCAAGATTGTGGGAGAGAAGGAAGGAGTCTCGCTTGAAGCTTTCTTGCTTGCACAATGGGGGAAGACACACAAGGGTGGAGGCTGAAAACAGTTTTCCTCTTCTTAGTTGTGTAAGCCAAAAGAACTCAAGTACAAAGAAATAGAAGAACCCTATATATGGGTCTCAAACCAAACTCAACTAACTAAGGTGGCATACTAACTGAGCCACGAACTAGAGTAGATAAGGATAGCTATCATGTAGCTATTATTCATGGGCGGTGTACCAACCGCGTCTGCAACTGACAAGTCGGTGACATAAATATACAACGGTCACCCTGGCGTATCACGAGTGGAGCTCGATATGTCAACACTCCCCCTCGAGCTCAATCCCAATTCCTGCACACCAAGCAGGTCTCTGAACTTGCGCAGCTTCTCTGCGCCCAATGCCTTCGTGAATATGTCAGCTACCTGATCCTCTGTGCTGACATAAACTAGATCAATAAGACCTAGTAAAACCCTCTCTCGCACATAGTGATAATGCACCTCAATGTGCTTTGTTCTAGCATGATAGACTGGGTTATTTGCCAAGTGTATACTACTCATGTTGTCACAATAAATGACAACTGGCCCATCTGTAGACTGATGCATATCATAAAGTAGCTTATGCAACCAAGCTACCTCACATGCAGCCATTGCTGCACCCCTGTACTCAGCCTCTGTGCTCGACAAGGCAACTGTAGGCTGTTTCTTGCTGCTCCAAGTGACTGCAGCACTCCCAAAAGAGAATACATATCCACTGGTAGATCGTCTATCAGAAATACTACCAGCCCAATCAGCATCAGTGTATCCATGCAGCTGTATCTGAACCCCAGTCTCATAAAATAGTCCATACTGCAATGTGGACTTCACATACCTGAGTATGCGTCTAGCCGCATCCAAATGCGATTTCCTTGGAGCCTGCATAAACTGACTTACCAATCCAACAGCATAACTCAAATCTGGCCTGGTAATAGTCATATAAATCAAGCTTCCTACTATGCGTCTGTACATAGTAGGGTCTTCCAGAAGCTCACCTGCATCTGCGCTCAGCTTCACATTCTGCTCCAAAGGAACTGAAATAGGCTTACAGCCTGTCATCCCATATTTGGACAGCATGTCCAATCCATACTGCCTCTGCAAGAGCTGTATCCCACTTGGTGATCTAATCACCTCAATGCCCAAGAAATAACGCAGCTCTCCCAAATCCTTCATCTCAAACTTCTGCTTCAATAGCATTTTCACATGAAGGATATCTTCATCACTGTCACCTGTCATAATCAAATCATCAACATAAATGACAAGCAACATAATACCTTTCTCTGTTTTTCTCACATAAAGTGAGAAATCTGCCTTGGAAATCTGAAAGCCAATAGTGACAAGATACTGTCCTATCTTGTCAGACCATGCTCTAGGTGCTTGCTTCAAGCCATACAAGGCTTTCTTCAACCTGCAAACAAACTCAGGATGAACAGCATGCACATAACCTGGTGGCTGCTCCATATAGACCTCTTCTTGCAAATCACCATGCAAGAAGGCATTCTTTACATCCATCTGATGTAAAGACCATCCCTTTGATGCAGCCATAGCAATGACTGCTCTTACGGTTGCCATCCTTGCAACCGGACTAAATGTTTCTTCATAGTCAATGCCATATGTTTGTGCATACCCCTTGACTACTAATCTTGCCTTGTATCTGTTCACAGAACCATCAGCATTGTGCTTCACCTTATAAACCCACTTACAGCCAATTGCATTCTTACCTTTAGGCAAAGGTACTAACTCCCATGTAGCATTTGCTTCCAAGGCATCCATTTCTTCATCCATGGCTTTCTCCCATTTTTCTTTTCCCATGGCTTGCTCAAAAGATGTGGGTTCTGGTTCCTGTATCACTTTGACCATATATGCATAGTGAATGGCTGTAAATCCATCATATTTCAGCCTATCCACAGGATACCTAGCTCTTGTAGACCTGCGCAAAGTAGGTTCACTCCCAGGTGCTCTCAAAACATCCCTGGTCTTCCTTACTCCAGGTGTAACAATAGAAGGAATACCCAACTCATCATCAATGCTCTGTTCTGAGCCACTGGATTCACCATCCACATAAGAGTGACCTGCATTCACATCAAACATGGGCTGATCAACCTTCTCTTTTCCTTTTCGTGATACCTGCATACCACTATCTGCATTGCTTTGAGAAGATTCTCCTGATCTCAATCTGCCTGTCCATGGCGAAGAATGTGAACCACTGCTAGAGGACGCTCCAGGTCCACTAATATTTTGTGACTGTTGCTGTGAATTCTGTGTAGCATTACCATTTTGTGCATCTTCATCATCAATCACATTTATTGGTTTATACCAGCTACTCATCTCATCAAAAACAACATCTCTGCTCACTGTAAACTTACGAGTAGAAGGGTTATAGCATCTATACCCTTTTTGCTGCAGAGAGTAACCAATAAAGATGCACTTCTCAGCTTTTGGATCCAACTTGGATCTCAGCTCATCTGGCACATGTACATAGGCAATGCAACCAAAAATTTTCAAATGAGAAATATCTGGTTTCCTACCAGTATACCTCTCCTCTGGAGTCATTCCATGTATTGCTGCAGTGGGAGTCCTGTTCATTATGTAGACTGTTGTAGCAACTGCTTCAGCCCAATAAAAATCTGGCAAGTCTTTTTCATTGAGCATGGCACGAGATACCTCTCCAATATGCCTATTTTTCCTTTCTGCAATTCCATTTTGTTGTGGGGTATAACTGCATGAATATTGCTGCTTTATGCCATGCTCCTGCAAGAACTTTGCAAACTCATTTGAGAGGTACTCTCCCCCTCCATCTGACCTTAGGCATTTTATCTGCAAGCCTGTTTCTTTTTCAACCATAGCTTTAAGAGTTTTGAAATGCCCAAAAACTTCACTTTTCTTTTTCATAAAATACACCCAAACTTTTCTGCTATAGTCATCAATAAAACTGAGAAAATAATGACAGCCTCCAAGAGATGCAGCTTTAGTTGTCCACACATCAGAGTGTATTAATTCCAATGGCTTCTCACTCTCTTGAACATGTCTAGGAAATGGTTTCCTTGCCTGTTTTCCAAACTGACAGGTTTCACATACCTTATGCATTTCTGCAACCTTGAATTTGGGCAATCCTTTAACAATATTTTGGGCCTGCATTGATTTAAGTCGCTGTACATTAACATGACCAATGCGTTTATGCCAGATATCAATATCTGCAACTACACCGGTCCCATGTGCAAACATTGCTGCACTCAATTCAGACATGTCTACATCCAATGTAAACATTCTGCCCTTCTTCTTTCCTTTTGCTATCAAGCGACCTTTATTTTTCATATCCTCAACAAAGCATCCATGAGGATTAAATCTGACCTGCAAGCCCTGTTCAACCATTTGACCAACTGAAACCAGATTCTTGGTGATATTCGGGACATGAAATACATCGGACAGGTATTTCTTTTTCCCACCCTGCATAGACAAGGGAATTTTTCCAATCTGCACAATAGGATGTGCAGTATCATCACCAGTCTCCACAAATCCTGGTTTTTTCATTTTCCTTGCATCCTCCATCCATTCTGCATGACCTGTCATGTGGTTTGATGCACCTGAGTCAACATACCATACATCATTGCTTTCTTCTGCACTTGTCATAGAATTGTTCATGTGCTGCACCATGAACAAATGCTCATTTCTGTCATCACCCTGTCTACTAGAAGATGCATAATTCCCTTGTTGCAGTTTTCCATTCATGATGTCATTCTGCTTTTTATAGCAGTCTTTAGCCATATGACCCATTTTACCACAGTAGTAGCATTCAACATTACTGTTTGCATTTTGGCCTCTTTGCCATCCACCACGACCTCTTTGGCTCCCCCTGCCTCTAGAGTTACCACGTCCTCCTCCATAGGACTGGTTTTCTTGAGTTTGCTGCATATTCTGATTTCTGCCACGGCCTCCAAATCGGCCTCCTCTACCTCTGCCTCTACCTCTTCCAGCATTTGAGTAGAAGACAGCTTCTTTTGAAGTTCCTCCTGAAGAAGATGCACCACCATTTCTCTGTTCCTCAGAAATTAGAAGAGCAATCAACTCCTCAAAATCAGGAAATCTTTCACGAACTGAAATGGATGTCCGAAACTGTGCATAATCCTTTCCTAGACCATTCAAGGTCACGGAAACTAAATCATCATCTTCCACTGGCGACCCAATGGAAGCAAGTGCATCTGCAATCTTCTTCACCTTCATGTGGTAGTCGTTGATGCTCATACTTTCTCTTTGCACATTATGCAACTCTTGCTTGAGCTGCATTTTCCTGGCTTGCGTATTTGTGCTATACATTTTTGACAAAGTATCCCATGCCTCCTTTGGCGTACTTGCATCCTGAATATGCACAATCATAGAGTCTGAAATACTGATAGACAGCCAATACATAACTTTCCTGGCTCTCTCATGCCATGTTTTAAATGCCTGCATTTGTTGTTGATTGGGAACATCCGGAAGAACTGGTTCTTCTTCATTTCCTGCAACAAATTCCCAATATCCTTTTCCCATAAGGAAATTCGTCATTCTAAACTTCCATGCCTGGAAGTTGTTCTTGTCAAGCTTTTCAGTGACAATCTGTGAAAGAGAATCAGACGCCATTACAGAATACTGCAAGAAATTCTGTCACTGCAAAAAACATAGCTTCACCCTCACAAGGGCAAATCTGCAAAACTGGCAAAAGTGGTATTTGACCACACAGTCACTTCCTAGTGACGATTTTGCATAAACAGGAACCAAGGATGATTCTGAGACTCCCAATGTCTCTGCGCACAAGCATACGATGCAATTTCTACAGTAACTTTTCACCGACCTGTAGAACAGTGGTCGCACAGCATAAAACTGAGCCTTTTCTTGAGTGCGTGCAGAAAACTTCCGTCTGCAAAACAAGCCCCGAAATGGCCTCAAATCAAAAAAACCAGGTCGTCGAGGGCTAAAGCCCTCGCCCGCAGCATATACTGCCCTCTTGCTTCACCGCGAAGGGCGTCTCAACCTGAGACAATGCACTCCTGCAATTTCCGGCTGTGCTACCTGCAGAGATCTGCTCCCAAAACAGGAAATGAAAGCAACACTGCTCCTCTTACCAGACCACCGCGAGCTTGGCTTGCTTTCTTGAGCTCCTTACCACGAACAAGGCTCTGATACCATGTCAAGATTGTGGGAGAGAAGGAAGGAGTCTCGCTTGAAGCTTTCTTGCTTGCACAATAGGGGAAGACACACAAGGGTGGAGGCTGAAAACAGTTTTCCTCTTCTTAGTTGTGTAATCCAAAAGAACTCTAGTACAAAGAAATAGAAGAACCCTATATATGGGTCTCAAACCAAACTCAACTAACTAAGGTGGCATACTAACTGAGCCACGAACTAGAGTAGATAAGGATAGCTATCATGTAGCTATTATTCATGGGCGGTGTACCAACCGCGTCTGCAACTGACAAGTCGGTGACATAAATATACAACGGTCACCCTGGCGTATCACGAGTGGAGCTCGATATGTCAACATACATGGTATCAGAGCCTTGTTCGTGGTAAGGAGCTCAAGAAAGCAAGCCAAGCTCGCGGTGGTCTGGTAAGAGGAGCAGTGTTGCTTTCATTTTCTGTTTTGGGAGCAGATCTCTGCAGGTAGCACAACCGAAAATTGCAGGAGTGCATTGTCTCAGGTTGAGACGCCCTTCGCGGTGAAGCAAGACCCTGTTTTTTTTATTTGAGGCCATTTCGGGGCCTGTTTTGAAGGCGGAAGTTTTCTGCACGCACTCAGGAAAAGGCTCAGTTTTATGATGTTCAGCCACTGTTCTACAGGTTGGTGAAAAGTTACTGTAGAAATTGCATCGTATGCTTGTGCGCAGAGACATTGGGAGTTTCAGAATCATCCTTGGTTCCTGTTTATGCAAAATCGTCACTAGGAAGTGACTGTGTGGTCAAATACCACTTTCGCCAGTTTTGCAGATTTGCCCTTGTGAGGGTGAAGCTGTGGTTTTTGCAGTGACAGAATTTTTTGCAGTCTTTTGTAATGACATCTGATTCTCTTTCACAGATTGTCACTGAAAAGCTTGACAAGAACAACTTCCAAGCATGGAAGTTTAGAATGACGAATTTCCTTATGGGAAAAGGATATTGGGAATTTGTTGCAGGAAATGAAGAAGAATCAGTTCTTCCTGATGTTCCCAATCAACAACAAATACGGGCATTTAAAGCATGGCATGAGAGAGCCAGGAAAGTTATGTATTGGCTGTCTATCAGCATTTCAGACTCTATGATTGTGCATATTCAAGATGCAAGTACGCCAAAGGAGGCATGGGATACTTTGTCAAAAATGTATAGCACAAATACGCAAGCCAGGAAAATGCAGCTCAAGCAAGAGTTGCACAATGTGCAAAGAGAAAATATGAGCATCAACGACTACCACATGAAAGTGAAGAAGATTGTAGATGCACTTGCTTCCATTGGGTCACCAGTGGAAGATGATGATTTAGTTTCTGTGACCTTGAATGGTCTAGGAAAGGATTATGCACAGGTTCGGACATCCATTTTAGTTCGTGAAAGATTTCCTGATTTTGAGGAGTTGATTGCTCTTCTAATTTCTGAGGAACTGAGAAATGGTGGTGCATCTTCTTCAGGGGGAACTTCAAAAGAAGTTGTCTTCTACTCAAATGCTGGAAGAGGTAGAGGCAGAGGTAGAGGAGGCCGATTTGGAGGCCATGGTAGAAATCAGAATATGCAGCAAACTCAAGAAAACCAGTCCTATGGAGGAGGACGTGGTAACTCTAGAGGCAGGGGGAGCCAAAGAGGTCGTGGTGGATGGCAAAGAGGTCAAAATGCAAACAGTAATGTTGAATGCTACTACTGTGGTAAAATGGGTCATATGGCTAAAGACTGCTATAAAAAACAGAATGACATCATGAATGGAAGACTGCAACAAGGGAATTATGCATCTTCTAGTAGACAGGGTGATGACAGAAATGAGCATTTGTTCATGGTGCAACACATGAACAATTCTGTGACAAGTGCAGAAGAAAGCAATGATGTATGGTATGTTGACTCAGGTGCATCAAACCACATGACAGGTCATGCAGAATGGATGGAGGATGCAAGGAAAATGGAAAAACCAGGATTTGTGGAGACTGGTGATGATACTGCACATCCTATTGTGCAGATTGGAAAAATTCCCTTGTCT
Organism: Lygodium microphyllum; assembly: GCF_053477565.2. Classification (NCBI taxonomy): domain Eukaryota; kingdom Viridiplantae; phylum Streptophyta; class Polypodiopsida; order Schizaeales; family Lygodiaceae; genus Lygodium; species Lygodium microphyllum. The sequence goes on along the minus strand of NC_141151.1, from coordinate 75,529,839 downwards.
ATGCAGGATGGGAAAAAGAAATACCTGTCCGATGTATTTCATGTCCCGAATATCACCAAGAATCTGGTTTCTGTCGGTCAAATGGTTGAGCAGGGCTTGCAGGTCAGATTTAATCCTCATGGATGCTTTGTTGAGGATATGAAAAATAAAGGTCACTTGATAGCAAAAGGAAAGAAGAAGGGCAGAATGTTTACGTTGGATGCAGACATGTCTGAATTGAGTGCAGCAATGTTTGCATATGGGACCGGTGTAGTTGCAGATATTGATATCTGGCATAAACGCATTGGTCATGTTAATGTACAGCAACTTAAATCAATGCAGGCCCAAAATATTGTTGCAGGATTGCCAAAATTCAAGGTTGCAGAAATGCATAAGGTATGTGAAGCCTGCCAGTTTGGAAAATAGGTAAGGAAGCCATTTCTTAGACATGTTCAAGAGAGTGAGAAGCCATTGGAATTAATCCACTCTGATGTGTGGACAACTAAAGCTGCATCTCTTGGAGGCTGTCATTATTTTCTCAGTTTTATTGATGACTATAGCAGAAAACTTTGGGTGTATTTTATGAAAAAGAAAAGTGAAGTTTTTGGGCATTTCAAAACTCTTAAAGCGATGGTTGAAAAAGAAACAGGCCTGCAGATAAAATGCCTAAGGTCAGATGGAGGGGGAGAGTACCTCTCAAATGAGTTTGCAAGGTTCCTGCAGGAGCATGGCATAAAGCAGCAATATTCATGCAGTTATACCCCACAACAAAATGGAATTGCAGAAAGAAAAAACAGGCATATTGGAGAGGTATCTCGTGCCATGCTCAATGAAAAAGACTTGCCAGATTTTTATTGGGCTGAAGCAGTTGCTACAACAGTCTACATAATGAACAGGACTCCCACTGCAGCAATACATGGAATGACTCCAGAGGAGAGGTATACTGGTAGGAAACCAGATATTTCTCATTTGAAAATTTTTGGTTGCATTGCCTATCTACATGTGCCAGATGAGTTGAGATCCAAGTTGGATCCAAAAGCTGAGAAGTGCATCCTTATTGGTTACTCTCTGCAGCAAAAAGGGTATAGATGCTATAACCCTTCTACTCGTAAGTTTACAGTGAGCAGAGATGTTGTTTTTGATGAGATGAGTAGCTGGTATAAACCAGTAAATGTGATTGATGATGTAGATGCACAAAATGGTAATGCTGCACAAAATTCACAGTAGCACTCACAAAATATTAGTGGACCTGGAGCGTCCTCTAGTAGTGGTTCACATTCTTTGCCATGGATAGGCAGATTGAGATCAGGAGAATCTTCTCAAAGTAATGCAGATAGTGGTATGCAGGTATCACGAAAAGGAAAAGAGAAGGTTGATCAGCCCATGTTTGATGTGAATGCAGGTCACTCTTATGTGGATGGTGAATCCAGTGGCTCAGAACAGAGCATTGATGATGAGTTGGGTATTCCTTCTATTGTTACACCTAGAGTAAGGAAGACCAGGGATGTTCTGAGAGCACCTGGGAGTGAACCTACTTTGCGTAGGTCTACGAGAGCTAGGTATCCTGTGGATAGGCTGAAATATGATGGATTTACAGCCATTCACTATGCATATATGGTCAAAGTGATACATGAACCAGAACCCACATCTTTTAAGCAAGCCATGGGAAAAGAAAAATGGGAGAAAGCCATGGATGAAGAAATGGATGCATTGGAAGCAAATGCTACATGGGAGTTAGTACCTTTGCCTAAAGGTAAGAATGCAATTGGCTGTAAGTTGGTTTATAAGGTGAAGCACAATGCAGATGGTTCTGTGAACAGATACAAGGCAAGATTAGTAGTCAAGGGGTATGCACAAACATATGGCATTGACTATGAAGAAACATTCAATCCAGTTGCAAGGATGGCAACTGTAAGAGCAGTCATTGCTATGGCTGTATCAAAGGGATGGTCTTTACATCAGATGGATGTAAAGAATGCCTTCTTGCATGGTGATTTGCAAGAAGAGGTCTATATGGAGCAGCCACCAGGTTATGTGCATGCTGTTCATCCTGAGTTTGTTTGCAGGTTGAAGAAAGCCTTGTATGGCTTGAAGCAAGCACCTAGAGCATGGTCTGACAAGATAGGACAGTATCTTGTCACTATTGGCTTTCAGATTTCCAAGGCAGATTTCTCACTTTATGTGAGAAAAACAGAGAAAGGTATTATGCTACTTGTCATTTATGTTGATGATTTGATTATGACAGGTGACAGTGATGAAGATATCCTTCATGTGAAAATGCTATTGAAGCAGAAGTTTGAGATGAAGGATTTGGGAGAGCTGCGCTATTTCTTGGGCATTGAGGTGATTAGATCACCAAGTGGGATACAACTCTTGCAGAGGCAGTATGGATTGGACATGCTGTCCAAATATGGGATGATAGGCTGTAAGCCTATTTCAGTTCCTTTGGAGCAAAATGTGAAGCTGAGCACAGATGCAGGTGAGCTTCTAGAAGACCCTACTATGTACAGACGCATAGTAGGAAGTTTGATTTATATGACTATTACCAGGCCAGATTTGAGCTATGCTGTTGGATTGGTAAGTCAGTTTATGCAGGCTCCAAGGAAACCACATTTGGATGCGGCTAGACGCATACTCAGGTATGTGAAGTCCACATTGCAGTATGGACTATTTTATGAGACTGGGGTTCAGATACAGTTGCATGGATACACTGATGCTGATTGGGCTGGTAGTATTTCTGATAGACGATCTACCAGTGGATATGTGTTCTCTTTTGGGAGTGCTGCAGTCACTTGGAGCAGTAAGAAATAGCCTACAGTTGCCTTGTCAAGCACAGAGGCTGAGTACAGGGGTGCAGCAATGGCTTCATGTGAGGTAGCTTGGTTGCATAAGCTACTTTATGATATGCATCAGTCTACAGATGGACCAGTTGTCATTTATTGTGACAACATGAGTAGTATACACTTGGCAAATAACCCAGTCTATCATGCTAGAACAAAGCACATTGAGGTGCATTATCACTATGTGCGAGAGAGGGTTTTACTAGGTCTTATTGATCTAGTTTATGTTAGCACAGAGGATCAGGTAGCTGACATATTCACGAAGGCATTGGGCGTAGAGAAGCTGCGCAAGTTCAGAGACCTGCTTGGTGTGCAGAAATTGGGATTGAGCTCGAGGGGGAGTGTTGAGATATCGAGCTCCACTCGTGATATGCCAGGGTGACCGTTGTGTATTTATGTCACCGACTTGTCAGTTGCAGACGCGGTTGGTACACTGCCCATGAATAATAGCTACATGATAGCTATCCTTATCTACTCTAGTTCGTGGCTCAGTTAGTATGCCACCTTAGTTAGTTGAGTTTGGTTTGAGACCCATATATAGGGTTCTTCTATTTCTTTGTACGTGAGTTCTTTTGGCTTACACAACTAAGAAGAGGAAAACTGTTTTCAGCCTCCACCCTTGTGTGTCTTCCCCCATTGTGCAAGCAAGAAAGCTTCAAGCGAGACTCCTTCCTTCTCTCCCACAATCTTGACAAAAATTTCACAGATCCTACAAGCACCTAAGTCTCTAAGTGATGGGACCTGAAATGGGCTGGCACTGGCTATAGTACTAGCCGGACCTCATGCTCATGACACACAAACACCCTCACGGCCTCACGGACCAGGAGCGTCAACCTAATGCTAAAGGACAAACCGCCCTAAAGCTTAATTCATGCGTTTATAGTTCATAGTCCAACGTTTCCCTAAAACTCTTCAAAGGGAGAACCCTTATACATTGGCAATGCCACGATCACACGCACATGGAGGCACTCCACCGACTAATAGTCGAAGCCCCACTGCAGCTCTCCTACATCTCAGGGATTGGCCCTTTGATGCGCTGCTAAACATATAACACACATGAGCACAAACTCCTCTCAAGGTACCAATATTTTACGTTCCAGGATGTACCGTTCCTCACAAGAATTTCTCCTTAGGACCCAACGACTAACCTACAGCTTAGGACATCCTCTCACACTCGTCGTTGGTCTCAACCTAAGGAAAACAAGTGCCATGCATCCAAGAGGTTTCTCTGATACCTTTTAATTATTATGCTTAATGCAAATCGTGTATGGCTATGTGCTCAGACAAAAGAAAAATTAGCATTGTGCATGGTGCATAAAGCATTCTTTCCATGAATTTCACTAACGCGTGCTGCGTTGAAAGGAGGCACCGAGCCATATGCTCATGCTACCATCCTCTTTATTTAAACCGTTTCTTATTTGACAAGTGCAATGCATCAATCAGATATTTTCTTTCTCTTTCAGCGTTTCAACCCCTTTTCATCCAACTTTTAGCATTTTGCATCATTGATCAGTTAGATAGGGTTTCTATGCATTTTTCCCTTTGAAAATAATAATAAATACGCACAAAACATAGAAATGGGGACAAACTAAGGCCAAAATCATTCTTTGCCATCATTATACATTGCACAAACATAGATATAATTTTCCCTAATTTTCCTAAACCTATTTTCTATTTTTTCCTATTTTTAAACCTATTTTTTCTATTTTTAGGCATTTTTTCCTATTTTTTCTTTAATAAATAATTACTAAAAATGAAAATTTATTGTGGCCTGTGGCCCTTAGGTTCATTGACAGCAAAAACTCAGATTTAGTTAGTGTGACATATCATATTTCTCATTTATATAGCAAAAAACCCAATTTTACCCTTAAAACACGTGTTTTTCATGTATTTTAACACTAATTCCGGCCATGTAGCGTTATATTTTTTGATTTTCAGAGCATAAACTAATCAAACTCATGGAAAACAATGTCATAAAGAACTTTCATCTCATATGAACAAAATTTCATAAAGCAAATAGCATAAAAAGATCATTTTTCTTTATAAAAATAGCATTACGCTTATTTTCAGGTCTCAGTTTCTTGGTCTTGATTACGGGATTGATTTCTGGCATGCATTTAATACTCAGCATCTTCAAGAACAGCACTCTTCATGTCTTCATCCATCCGGAAGCAATCCGGTCTCATCCGAACAAGCTTTCCTCCATCATTCTTCATTGTCTTCTTCCACACAAGAACAACCCCTTAAGGGAGAGAGAGGGAGGAGAGAGAAAGACTGAAATCAAAGATCTCCATTAAGGCCACCATTTGATGGGTGAAGCACGGCAATAGAGTCAGCATCCAGAGGGGAATCAATGCCCATAATCATTGGGGGTGGTTGTTCACAAGCAGGAGGATGGATTCCCCAAGAATGGGGTGCAAATTTCGGGCACCAACAGGCGCTTCTTCCCCATGTTTTCTTCCTTTCCAAAATGTCCACGATTTGTTGTTTCATAAAATGCTACATGCCCCCCCCCCCCCCAAAGGTCATGGTGACCACTTGCCAAACTTTTGGTCCACCCCTTCAAATCTTGCCCATTTTTCCCCGTCCGGTGTCCAAATCGAGTGCTGTAAATTTTTGCACGTCGGGCTTGACATCCCGCATTGGCCGGCAACTCCTGAAAACCCTCACGGTAGTCTAAAAAATTATCAAAATTCAACAAGTGTTGCTCGAGCGCCTCCAAAGCACTTGACGCTTAAAATCGTCCTAGCTGGAGCCGCCGCCTTCGACATTGAATATTTTTCCCTTGATATTCGTAAATTTTAGCTATTTTTAAGCACTTCTTGGCATCAAAATTCCGCTCTCATTGGCGACCACAGGATAGGGCTACTCAGCTTGTCTAATCACAGACCAGATGTGCACAAAACAACCAAAGGAAGCATCAAGCTGATACAAAATAGATACATACTAAACAAAGCACAGTGCTCACCCTACCCCCTGGCAAAACCAAGGCATGACATCCACAAGGAGTAGGCCTAGTATAATCTGATAAAAGGTCCGAAGCTAGTCACTAGCCAACTGCTCCAACATGGCCAAACTAAAAAGAACTGTCAAAGAGGTTGCCCTAAGTGGTGGTCTGAACTACCTACCTAACTAAGGACAACACAACCAGGAGCTTCTACTAGGCGAGGACTCTTGTAGCGATCAAGAATATTTTCTTTTAGTACATTTCTTCTTTTAGGTTTTTATTTTTCCATACTCGGGCATGTAAAAAGGAGGGAGCTGAGCGTAGTGACCCAAGGAGAACATGGCATCGGTCTCAAGAACCTACCAAGCCCTCGCAAGGCGACACTTAATCCTTTTCTAACGCTCACTTTTATTTTCGCTCCAACCTTCCTTAATTTCTTCTTTTCCAGCAAGACGTCACCCCTAGGAAGACAAGGCATTGGCCCCGGGTCTGACTCGTCCCCAGAAACCTACCTGGCCTTCCACTAGGTGATGATCAATTGCTTATACATTTTCTTTTTTTCTTTTGTATTTTTATAGGGGTTAGAACCCCTTTTTACACACCTTTGTATATATTGATTGTCTGTAAGATATTCAGGGTTTTTTTTCCTTTATCATCTTTATTTTCTTCTTCGACAGGCTTCTCTAACTGCCTCACAACTAACAAGAACTCCTAGAACGGCTGCCTAGCAGGCTAGCAGAACAGGGTCACTAGGACTCCCTTCTAAAACAAGTATTTCAATGCTTGACAATGTCTTTACAGGAGGCAATGACTACTCAGACCTCCCTCAGGACATACTTAACCTAAACCTCGGGACTTCATGCCTTGGACTCCGGTCACCAACAAGAAACGAAAAACCCCTACAAGCACACAGTCATATATAACACAAAACCACAGTACTCATAAAGGAGAGACATGACCTGGATAGGGCCACGAGAAGCTTCCACGCAACAAAAGGCTCCTTCCAAGCTCTTCTTCGAACCTGTCTAGCACAAAACTAAAACAAGAAACCATTAACCGCACCTGTACTAAACAGACAACTGGCCCTCTTGGCCTAACGAGATCAAACAAAATAGCACCTACACATCCTTCCCTAGAATAATACAAATATACAATAATAAGCCCCTTTCCAAGGAGGAAAAAACAGGCTCGTAGCCCTAAACTAAATGCATAAGGTTATGACCCATTCCTCCTGCATATATAGCAAGAGGCGTACGCATAATATGTTGTCTAATCAACCTATGGGTCGAGGATAATAACGGTAGATTGGTCTTGGCTACTCTTTGCATCACCCATATCAACCATCGTCTGCCATATATTGCATGCTCTGATAACATTCCCCACAAGCGACCGGGTCCTGTTTCATCATTGATCACAATATCCAAATTAGGACCACAGTTAAAGAAAAGGTCTTCCTCATAAGCAAGATTTGCCAATGAATCCACAAACTAATTCCAGTAACGTGGAATCAGCTGAAAAGACACTCTCTCAAACTCTTCAAGCAGGGTCATTGCAGTTCGATGACACATACAAAGAATGGGATTCCGCACTGTGTATGTCCCATCTAGCTGATTCAGAATCAACTGGGAATCCCCTTTTACTAACAATCGACGAATACCACCTTGTTTAGCAATATGCAGTCCCATAATCAAGGCTTTATACTCCGCCATATTGTTAGTGAATCCTACCCCGAGATAAGCAGCTAACTTCATCGTAACTCTTCGTGGGGGATCTCGGATTACTACTCCAACACTTCCTTTTTTATTAGGGCCCCTAGACGCTCCATCAAAATACAATGTGTACGTCCACAATGGGTTTACACAGCCTGCCATCACAAACTCCTATATTCGTAATTATGATAATCAAAGTTTAGCATGTTAAGAGGATGAACGGACGACTCCATCCCACCTTCTTCATTGAACTCAACAAGGATACTCGTCAACAGTCGTAAGCAGTGATGGCAGAAGACTTTAATCTCCCACACAAAAAGGTTCCATCCTCTTGCTCAATCACTTTGTATCCTTTGCTCCACCAGATAAGTTTCCCCTGATGGTATCTTTGCTCGAGATATGGGTGCTCCAAATAAGGAATTAACCGCCCCATCAACCGGCTTTCAGCTCTTTTGCAGGTCTCAAATTATCCCTAGCATGGACCTGCAATGCATTTCTCTGTATTAGCATACTTAGAAATAATAAGGTTTTATCTTTTTAAGATTAACCTTATTTTTAAACTCTACTCCCTGTAGATCAGCTAATAGGGCCGTAGACCTATTTTTCCCTAACCTAACAATCTTGTAGGGGCCATCCCATTTAGGTTCTAGCTTCCCTAGAAACAACTCCCTACGCGCATCGTAATAGAGGACCAATTGCCCTTTTTTAAAGGTATATTTCTTCGCTTTAAGATCATGCAACTGCTTCATCCGACATTTAGCTACCTCCTGGTGTAATAAGCTCTGCAACTTCAGCTCATCTAGGTGGGCTATAGTCGTGAAACGTTCAAAAAGGGAATCCTCGTCTCCCAAAGAATGGTTAATTGCAAACCGTATGGTTGGCAACTCAATTTCAAGGGGTAACACACACTCTTTCCCATAAACTAATTTAAATGGAGTATGGCCGGTAGCACGCTTGAACGTTGTATTGTACGCCCATACTGCCACATACAACTTCCTGTCCCAGTCTTGTTTCTTCTTAGAGACTATCTTAGACAAGATCCCCACAAGCTGCTTATTAGTACTTTCCACCTGCCCATTTGCTTGCGGATTATAAGGAGTCATTTTATTATGCTTGATTTGCCAAGCTTCTGTCAGGCTTTTGATCACTTTGTTCAAAAAATGGGTTCCACCGTCCGACACTAGTTCTTTTGGTGGACCGAAACGGTAGATAATCTGCTCTAAAAGGAAACTTGCAGTCTCTTTTGCATTGTCCTGCCTAGTCACCTGTGCTTCTGACCATTTTGTGAAATAATTAGTGGGCCACTACAATATACCTCTTTTGGGTAGTAGACGATGGGGTAATAGGACCCACAAAATCAATGCCCCACTTCTCAAATGGAAGGATAGCCATGATAGGCGTAAGTGGACGTTTCCTATTCTCTCGGCTGTCATGTCTTTGATAGGTATCACATCTCTTTACATACTCAAAAGAATCTTGGAAGATGGACGGCCACCATTATCCAACTCGTAAAGCTTTCTGCGCTGTCAACCATCCTGCGAAGTTCCCCCCACATGCAGAGTCATGGCACTCTTCTAAGATAAAAGGAACCTCGTCAGGCATCACACATCAGCGATAGATATCATCAACACCTTGCCGATATAGTGTCCCTGTGATCAAGGAAAACTTCAAGGCCTGTTGTTTGATTTTCCTCTTTTTCTGATTTTGACAAACCAGCTCCAGTCTCTCCTGTTGATAGATAGTGTGTAATAGCAGCATACCAAGATGGGATAGAAGCTGTATCAATTTTAAATATTTCCTTAATATCACTTCCTTCAGCTAAGATCTCTTTCGGCTCCCCGAAATCCACAAGGCATTCCACGATACCCTGCAACCTCGGTGGCTTACTCTTGATATCATAATCGAACTCCTGTAAAGTGATTAACCAATTTGCCAAACGATCAGGCAGCTGTAGCTTGTTCATAATCAATCTAAGCCCTTCCGTCTTCGTATAGAAAACCACCTTTTCATAGAGGATGTAATGCCTGAATTTCTTAGCCCCAAAGACCATCGCAGGACACAACTTCTCCATGTAGGTATAATTGATCTCTGAAATGCCCAATTTTTGACTAGCAAAAGCTATCAGATGATACCACTTTTCCACCCAGATTTGGGCTAAACAGCACAGCTGATACTATGCATGGTGGCTGCTGAAAATATGTAGAACACCTCGCCTCTTTTAGGTGCTTTTAAAATGGGTGCTTTTACTAGCTCCTGTTTCACATCCTCGAAAGCTACCTTACAAGGGTCGCTCCACTCAAATGAACAGTTAAAGGATAATAAATTTGTTAATGGCAACGTTCTTTCTGCCACGGCATTTATAAACCTCCGATAGTACCCTATCGATGAAGACAGAAAGCTATGAACCTCTTTTGGAGTGCATGGTGGACTCATAGCGACTATAACCTTAATCTTTTCAGGGTTAGTTGCTATTCCCACTAAACTGACCACATGGCCTAGCAATAACCCATAACGTACTCCAAAGACACACTTCCGTGGGTTAAGAGCGATACAAAATTATATGCAGCCCTCAAAGCACTTTCTCAAAATAATCAACATCCTTTCCCTTACAGTGGCTACCCCCAGGTCATCAATAAATACTTTCAACTCATTTGGGGAAATGTCACCAAAGGTCTTGCCTGCTGTTCGTTGCCATGATCTAGGTGCATTGCATAAGCCAAAGGCCATCACATGGTATGCAAAAGTACCAAAGACAGTAATAAAAGTTGTTTTCAACTTGTCCTCTTCTGCAATTGCCATCTGGTTATATCCTGCAAAGCAATCCATACACGAATATATCTCCCTACCCACTAATTGATCCAAAATCTGGTCAATAAATGGCAATGGGTAGTAATCTTTAACCGTCTTCTTATTTAGCTCTCTAAAATCTACACATAATCGGATCTGGTTGTTTTTCTTCTTCATGATAACAACTGGTGAACACCATTCTGTGTGTTGTATAGGGAAGATTAAACCAGCTTTCCTTAATTTCTGCAACTCTTCAAATAGCCCATCCCTCAATTCAAAAGTCATACGCCTTACTTTTTGATGCACAGGACGACTGCCTTCTTTTACAGGAATAGTATGAATAGCTAGGTTGGGAGGGATACCTCTTAGCTCATCATAACTCCAAGTAAAGATATCGTAGAATTCTTGAATCAAGGACACATAGTCCTCCCTTTCTGCTGAACTGAGCATGGAACCTAATTTAATTGGTCGCGAAACATTCGGCGTGCCAAGGTCCAACTCAATCACATCCACATCTCTTATCCTATCTTGCGGCTCTATCTGTTCATTTAGAGTTATCTGATAGATATCCTCTATAGTGGACCCCTCTTTAGATTCATCACTAGATGATGTCTCGCTACCAGATGGATCATCTGCTATTTCTAATTCAGTAGAAGATAAAGGAGCTCTCTCACTCTGAGGAGACTCAGGATAAGCATCGACTATTACTTGATTAGCACCTCTACCTAGAACCACTTGACCGGCGGGTATATCAACTTGACAGTCTATTCGTAAGATCCAAGGCTTACCTAGCAAAACCCGATAGCTAGGGCGTCCTGCAAATCTTATCACCCTAAATTCCAAGAAGCATTCTACACTTGCAACTGTAACATGGACCTTAGTAGCGCAACCTTCTGGTTGTCTTAGACTATCATCAGTCATTCTCAGAAGGGTGGAGCTGTCTTTTTGGATGCCTAGACCCAACCTCTCCATCAATTTTGAACTCATGATATTAACGGAGGATTCAGTGTCTGCAATGGCATGTTCCACTAATATTCCATTCACATAAGCTAGAACCCTAGGGCAATTCTATTTAGCATGATCAAACCAATTTTCCCCTACTTGTGCTATGCCCAAGGGTTCTACAATATACCCAATACGTAGGATCTTCCTAAATTCCTTATGTAATCCTGGAGATAATTTAATCAATTGCAAGAGGTTCACATCTAGTTTGACTTCACAAAGAGAACTTGCTAAATCAAAGTCATGATAAGTAGCCAAAGCTCTCTTTTCTCGCCAAACCATCCTCCCTTTTGGTCTTGGGACCGGTTTGGATGCTTCTTTCTTAGCTCTTGCCTTCTTTCTTGGCACTGCCTCATCCTTCTTAGGGTTGCCTTTTCTGTCAACCGGCCTTAGCGGTCCCCCTTCTATGCTAGGATTCTGGACTTGCATACCCTTATCCCCTTGTTTAGGGTTTGCTTCAACCGGTTTTGCATTATCTTTATCAACCTCTTTAGCCTTTTGGCCTCTTGTCATGGCTCTTAAGTTAGAGGTTTCAGCATCATTGACTCATATAGCCTCAATAAGGCTGACTCCATTGCCTTGTGGCAACTCTTCTATATTTGTTTTTCCCCTCTGCAATATTTGCCTTGGTGCATCATTCTACTGCAAGTTATTTCCTTGTGCTCTATGATTCATTGGGCTCGGTTGTTTACTCCCTTGTTGGAAAGAACTAATCTTACTCCAATAGGTAGTAGCTAAATGGCCCGACTTTCCACAAATGTCACATTTCACATTTGGACAATTTCTAGGGAAGTGCTATCCACCACACCATTTACAATTGAATCTAGAGGGTCCACCCTCTTCAGGGCATCGACTCCCTATCAAATTTTGTTGCTTCTTCAAGAAATTAACGTCGACAGCTATTTGTCGATATTGTTGAGAAATCATATCAGTATAATGCTTCATCATGTCCTTAACTTCGCCAAGGACATTAGATGCACTCGACTTGTAGCCTCAATCATCAACCCGTCGTTCCATTGGCCTAACAATCTGATTTGGCATTGGCTGTTGACCCACAGGAATAGCGTTAGAATTTGAACCTTGGCCTCCAACATTTGGTGGAGCCAATTGACTTGCCATAGGCATAGTCACACTGGGAGGAGCTGGCAATAAAGGTACATTCGAAACCACACTTCCTCTTCCATTAGGGTTAGTCATAGGCATCCCTTGACTTCCATTCGTCAATGATGGATTGCCGCTAGGTACTAAACCCCATTAACATTCATTCGAGAGGAATAGGCCGTTTGTAATCGTGCTTCGACTCCCTCTGCCTACGTAATAGCGATGCCTATATCTGCCAAGGCCACACTGCTCAATTGTACTTGGATATTAAAATCCAACCCATGCAAAAAGTATTGCAATTGGGCAGCCGACGGAATGGGAATGTAAGTCTACAACTTACGAAATACTTCCTTCAACTTCTTGGCATATGCTTTCACATTCTCGTGAGGATCTTGGTGCGTTACATTCAAGACCCACAACCAATATTGGCCACCTCTTTCAGGGGCATATTCCGCTTGGAAAGTTGCATAGAATTGATCAATGGTGGTTATGGTTCCAGACTCTATGCTATGATACCATACCCCAGCCCTTCCTTTTAACGTCATATTGAAGAACATCATAAGATGTCCCTTGTCTTGGATCCAATAATTGAACATCAATCTCTGAAATTCACAAATGTGAAATTCTGCATCCTCTTCTGCTAACCCATTAAAAATGGGTAAGGGAACTCCTAAGGCTAGTAAATCCGGCATCCCTGCAGGAATCGCAATAGGCTATGCCATGGTGACAATCCGATTAACAGTAGGAGCTTGAAGTGACGGATTCACACCCCCACTTGAAGTGGTTAGACTTGGTGGAGGAGAGGTAGATCTTACACTTCCTCCTGCACATAATGGAATAGGTGGAGTAGTTAAGTGACTAAGACCACTGCTTCGTATGCGTACTGGGGTACTCCTTTGAGGAGAATAACGGCTTATGATCTCTAACCGCCGTCTAGCCCTCTCAGCACGTTCTGCTTTCTGGATTTCGGCTTGATGATCCTTGTTAGAGGACATAAACCAACTTCCTTTTGGTCCCTAGAAACCCTAGATTTGAAAACCACCACTTATAAGTGGCTCCCGGCAGACGCACCACTGATGGGACCTGAAATGGGTCGGCACTGGCTATAGCACTAGCTGGACCTCATGCTCATGACACATAAACACCCTCACAGCCTCGCGGACCACGAGCGTCAACCTAATGCTAAAGAACAAACCGCCCTAAAGCTTAATTCGTGCGTTTATAGTTCATAGTCCAACGTTTCCCTAAAACTCCTCAAAGGGAGAACCCTTATACATTGGCAATGCCATGATCACACACATATGGAGGCACTCCACCGACTAATAATCGAAGCCCCATTGTAGCTCTCCTATATCTTAGGGATTAGCCCTTTGATGCGCTGCTAAACATATAACACATACGAGCACAAACTCCTCTCAAGGTACCAATATTTTACATTTTAGGATGTACCGTTCCTCACAACAATTTCTCCTTAGGACCCAATGACTAACCTACAGCTTAGGACATTCTCTCACACTTGTCATTGGTCTCAACCTAAGGAAAACAAGTGCCATGCATCCAAGAGGTTTCTCTGATACCTTTTAATTATTATGCTTAATGCAAATCGTGTATGGCTATGTGCTCAAAAAAAAGAAAAATCAGCATCGTGCATGGTGCGTAAAGTATTCTTTCCATGAATTTCACTAACGTGTGCTGCATTGAAAGGAGGCACCGAGCCATATGCTCATGCTACCATCCTCTTTATTAAACCGTTTCTTATTTTCCAAGTGCAATGCATAAATCAGATATTTTCTTTCTCTTTCAGCGTTTCAACCCCTTTTCATCCAACTTTTAGCATTTTGCATCATTGATCAGTTAGATAGGGTTTCTATGCATTTTTCCTTTGAAAAGAACAATAAATACGCACAAAACATAGAAATGGGGACAAACCGAGGCCAACCTCGTGCTTTGCCATCGTTATACATTACACAAACATAGATATAATTTTCCCTAATTTCTCTCATCCCATTTTCCATTATTCCCTATTTTTAAACCTAATTTTTTCATTTTTAGGCATTTTGCTCTATTTTTTCTTTAATAAATAATGTTTGAAAATAAAAATTGATTATGGGATGTGGCCCTTAGTTTCATTGACAGCAAAAACTAAGATTTAGTTGGTGTGACATATCATATTTCTCATTTATATAGCAAAAAACCCAATTTTACCCTTAAAACACGTGTTTTTCATGTATTTTAACACTAATTCCGACCATGTAGCCTTATATTTTCTAATTTTCAGAGTATAAACTAATCAAACTCATGGAAAACAATGTCATAAAGAACTTTCATCCCATATGAACAAGATTTCATAAAGCAAATAGCATAAAAAGATAATTTTTCTTTATAAAAATAGCATTACTGCTTATTTTCAGGTCTCAGTTTCTTGGTCTTGATGACGGGACTGATTTCTAGCATGCATTTAATGCTCAACATCTTCAAGAATAGCACTCTTCATGTCTTCATCCATCCGGAAGCAATCCGGTCTCATCCGGACAAGCTTCCTCCATCATTCTTCATTGTCTTCTTCCACACAAGAACAGCCCCTTAAGGGAGAGAGAGGGAGGAGAGAGAAAGACTGAAATCAGAGATCTCCATTGAGGCCACCATTTGATGAGGGAAGCACGATGATAGAGTCAACATCCAGAGGGGAATCAATGCCCATAATCATTGGGGGTGGTTGTTCACAGGCAGGAGGATGGATTCCCCAAGAACGGGGCACAAATTTCGGGCGCCAACACACGCTTCTTCCCCACGTTTTCTTCCTTCCCAAAATTTCCATGATTTGTTGTTTCATAAAATGCTACATAACCCCCCCCCCCTCCCCCCCCAAAGGTCATGACCACTTGCCAAACTTTGATCCACCCCTTCAAATCTTGCCCATTTGTTGACCATTTCCCCGTTCGGTGTCCAAATCGAGTGCTGTAAATTTCTGCGCGTCCGGCTTGACATCCCGCATTGGCTGACAACTCTTGACAACCCGCAGGGCAATTTGAAAAATTATCAAGAATCAACAAGTGTCCCTCGGGCGCCTCTAAAGCACTTGATGCTTAAAATCGTCCTAGCTAGAGCCGCCGCCTTCGACGTTGAATATTTTTCCCTTGATATTCGTAAATTTTAGCTATTTTTAAGCACTTCTCAGCTCGTAATTTTTAGCTATTTTTAAACACTTCTCGGCATCAAAATTCCGCTCTCACTAAGTGGCCCTCACCATTGCACCACTTGGCCAATTTCCTACCAACCTACAACAACACAAAAGTGCCATGGGACTGGCACCCATCTAGGAGGGGAGTAATGTTAACCCTAAGTCGAGATGACCCCAAGTCGAGATGGCGGAAAAAGGAAGGAAAAAGCAGAAAAAAACATGGAAAAAGAGCATAGACATGCATGCGACCTCCAGAACTAAGCCGGGGCAAAAAGCGCAATTTTAAATGAAGGGCGCCTCAAAAAACTCGAAAAACTCTTGTAAAAGAGCGCCAGGCTCCCTCTTGTGCCAATTGTAAAATACTAGACGGGTGTAGGCTAGAGGCATAAGTCTAGAAGAGGGAAATTGAAAAAAGACCCTGCCACAAGGGCCGATCATGTAAAAAAGGGATGGGTGCCCATGGGATTTTAGGGTTTGTATATATAAAGTTCAAAAAGTTAATGAGAGCTCATTCTTTGGTGTGTTGCTAACAAGAGTCTTCTTCTTCTTCTCTTCTCCTCATCTTCTTCTTGCTTGTGTGTGCTCTTGAGAGAGGGAGTGTGAGGGAGTGAGTGTGTGAGAGTGAGGGATCAAGAGGGTGAAGCTCTTCACCATCTCCTCCTCTCTTCTTCTCTTCTCTTCTCTTTTCTTGCGCACGCGGCTATGGAGGATGGAGCTTGGAGATGGAGGAGGCTTGAGGATGCTTGAGCTCGCATCTAGGATCATGGAGCTACCGGGGTGTGTGAGAGAGGAGGCAACTCGTATCGGCATCAAGGTAAGCTCACTACACTCATAGGATCGACGGGTCAGCTAGGTGAGAGATAGCCATTAGAGCTCACTTGGAACGCTTGAAACAATAAGCGGTCCGTGGGTCTTGGCGGTTGAGCGAAGGCTCCCACAGAGGTTATTAGGGATAAAGGTTCATGTGTCTATTTTCTTATGTATTAATTACACTAATAGTACCCAAATCATGTATTAGTTACCCACACACCTATATACTACAAGTGGCAATTACACATCATTGTCATTTTATTCTTTATTATTTCCATGACATTTGATTAAAGGGAAGACCAACAACACATTGTGACTATTGGAGTTCCCACATCCTCTCTCTCTCTCTCTACATACATACATACATACATACATATATATATATATATATATATTTTTTCTTCTCATTTCAAAGCTCTTTCTTTTGCTCTATCCTTTCACTTTGTGGCTCACTTCCTTCACAAATGTGCAAGGAGATGTTCTTGAGACCCAAAGTCATGAATAAACATCTCAAGTGTGAGGTGAAAATGGTTGGAGGAGTGTTAGTCCACAAACTTTTCTTAGGCATCAAGAAGTAAAGCTCAATATGATGCATGAAGTATGCAAATTGGTCTTACTAGTTCTCATGAAGCCGATACCATGGAGTCTAATGACATGTGAGATGAAAAAATCAATGATCAAAATATCAATACTTATGTAAGTCCTCCCTTAGGTCATGGATGATAACATATCTATAAGTGAGCCATCATTACATCAAGAAACCCTACAAAAAATAATGAGCTTAAAGCTCTTTGAAATGAGAATCAAATATCAATTACTGCACAAGAGAATATGCTCCAACTATTATTCGAAGACATGTATAATCCAAGGTTAGGAATCAAAGAGTTGAAGGGTGCAAGCCAAGTTTAAGTAAGCTATTGGTGCAACTACTTATACGTGGGATGGAGACCTTGATGAAGTTAGAGTCTCTACACCTTGGGAGCAACTAGACTCTATGTATCATTTTCTTGGTATGATCCAACTCGAACATTATAGGTATTGCATGTGGGAAGTTTTAAAAAAAAGATAATGAAATTGAGCTTCTTACACATTATTTGAAGACATGTGTAATCAAAGGGTTATGGATCAAAGAGTTTAAGAGTGCAAGCCAAGTTTAAGTAAGCTATTAGTGGAACTACTTGATACATGGGATGGAAACCTTGATGGAGTTAGAGTCCCTACACCTTGGGAGAAACTAGAATCTATGTATCATGGTCTTGGTATGATCCAACTAGAACACTATAGGTATTCCATGTGGGAAGTAAAAAAAAAAGGATAATGAAATTGAGCTTCTTGCACATTTTAGCAAGGAAGATTCTTATGCCAAAGATGTAATCTTGTATTCCAAAGCATGATTGCAAGGAAGATTCACGCTCTCAAATTATGGATACATTACTTGCTTAAAAATAAATTTTCCTTAGTCACAGATCATAAAAGTCTTAAATGAATTTTTAATTAGCTTGATCTTAATATGAGGCAACGACGGTGGATCGAAATTCTAGAGGAGTATGACTTTTTAGACCTAGTAAAGAAAATGTAGTAGCATATGCCCTTAGTTGTAAAGCCTTCCTTAATGCTCTTATCTCACTGAAGAACCGTCTAGGGCAGAAACTCTGGCTATAATGGTATCAATGCCAACTAATCCTATCATCGAGTTGACTAAAGATGAAGCAAATAAGGACCCAGACTATCAACAATTATTTTGGAAAGTTCAAAATAAGGAACAAGATCCCAAATTCAGGACTAAGTATCCAGAATTCTCTATAGATCAAGATGAAGAACTTATTTATTTCAGAATGAGACTATGCATTCCTTCAAGTTATACTCTCAAGAGAAGGATACTTTGGGAAGCACATGACTCTTCTTTTTTTGGACACCTGGGGTATGCAAAAACTCTTAGTGCTATCAGGAAAAGCTATTACTAGCAAAGACTCAAGGGTGATGTACTTAAGTATGTCATTGAATGTCTACATTGCCAAAGGGTAAAATCTAAATGTGTCAAGTTACTAGGAAAACTCCACCCACGACATTCCCCAGATGAAATGGGAGTTTATTAGCATGGACTTTGTAGCTGGGTTACCTTCCATGCAAGGATGATATAACTCAATAATGGTGATGGTAGACACATTAACAAAGGTCACTCATCTTATTCCAACAAAAACCAATTACAAAGCTTTTGATATTGCAAGAATTTTTGTAAAATAGATTTCTAGGTTACATGGGTTACCTAAAAGGATCATCAGTGATCGTGATTCTCTTTTCACATCACATTTCTGGAAGAGTTTATTTGAAGCCATTGGAACCCAACTTTGTTGCAGCATTACTTATCATCCACAAACTAATGGGCAAATAGAATGAGTTAATCAAGTGATTGAGGATATTCTGCATCATGCATATTATAGCAAGGAACCTAAAAGGTGGATTTAGTATCTACCGTTAGTGGAATTTTCTTATAATGCCTCCTATCATCAAAGTATTTAGATAAATCCATTTTAGGCACTATACCATTAGTGGAATTTTCTTATAATGCCTCCTATCATCAAAGTATTTAGATAACTCCATTTTAGGCACTATACAGTCAAGATTGTCGTATGCCACTTAATTTTTTGGATCCTACTCTAAGGGTAGAAGCTTGGAGAAAAATGTTAGAAGAAATGGACTATCAAATCAAGATTATCAGACAAGATATTCAAGCTACCAAGGACTGAAAAAAGGCATATGTTGTTCTAAAAAAGCAAGAACAAATCTTCAAAGAAGGAGACATGGTCTTCGTATGTGTCCATCCAAAGAAGAGTTCTTTGTCTTTAGGAGAATTTAAGAAGCTAAGTCCAAGATATTGTGGACCCTATAAGGTTCTCAAGTGCTTAGGACCAAGCACTTACAAGATACAATTCCCTAAGAATATAAAAATCCACAATGTATTTCATGTTAGCTTATTAAAAGCATACCTTGGGAAAGTTACTCATAAATATATGTGTATGTCATGTGGGTTCAAAATAAGGTATTTTTAAAATATAATTTTTATACATTTTTTATACATAGAAGGGTGTAATATAAGGAGTTTATTTATAGATTAAATTGATTAGGGTTACATTTTATTTAGGAAAAATTCATAGATAAGGATATTAATAAATAGGCCTTGAATGCACGTGATGTAGAGGATATACATATAGTAACTTTCTTGAGAAGCATACGCAACTAGTATACAGCTAACCCTAACCATATCCTTAATTATCAACAAATTGTAATACCTAACCAAGGAGTCCTTGAGCTACAACCTGACAAAGTAATTGATGTAAGGGAGAGAAAATTGAGGAGAAGAACCCTTAGAGAATATCTTGTCCAGTGGAAAGACTACCCTAAAGAGGATGCCCCTTGGATTGACCACGAGTCACTATGTAACTAATATCCCAACTTTCATTCGAGATGAGAACATCTCGATTCCTCTAAGGAGGAGAGAGGATGTGATATCTCGGCTTTGATTTAAAATCTTCTCAACATCTCGCAAAATGGACTTGAAGAACTCTAAAATCATTAAATAGAGAAGATCTCGAATTAAAAAAAACCTGAGGATTGTAACTCGACATTTGTTTCGAATTGACATGGACTGTAGCAATCTGTCATGGAAGTCACCACATAAATGAGAATTATGAGCCACATTAGTCATTAATGTTAGTGTCTATACTATGGATGGTCCAAAAATACTAGATTTTTAGAAAAAACTAGCATATTTTTGATATTTTGGATATTATTTATTGTAAATATCCTAAAAAGCTATGGAAACTTCTAGAATAAGGTGTCATGTAAAAAAAAAAGTGGTTTTTAAAGCTAGTTTTGGAGATTTAATGCAAAAAGAAGGATTGGCAAAATCACGATGTCGTGATCGCAGTTTACGAGTAGCAAATAGCACTCCGAACAACACAGGGAGAAGAAGGAGCGATCTGGAAGTTTTTTGATCAGGTATCCTAGGGTTTTACCTCCCTTTTAAAGCCAATGGAACTATGAGATTTTCAATTTGAGCATCAAATTGTATCTTGGAAGCTTCAGATTGCTGTTTTTGCTAAGATCCCCTCCATGAAGAGCTCTTCTTCTTAGCGACAATCCTTCTTCTCTAATTTAGCTATAAATAAGAGGCATGGGGAGAAGTTGAGATAGGTCCATGTAAGAGGGGAGAGGCCCTTCTCAGGAATATAGAGCAAGATGGAGGAAAAGAGAGGGAGGTAGAAGGATACCCCCCTCCCCCGAGAGGTTGCGAGAGGTGGAGAATTAGAAAGAGAGAGAGAGAGAGGGAAGAAGATCTCGAGAGGCTGCGCGAGAGAGGGAATTAGAGAGGGGGTTAGAGAGAGAAAAAAAACTCAACCTCCCCTTGTCTCAGTCTTCAACTCGCCAAGCTACTCTCACGCTCTCCCATCCCGAATTCATTCCACCTTCTCTATCTTTCGAATCCGCTTGCAAAAGATGGCTCCAAAGCAACAAGACAGAAAGACCATGAAATCCACCACAATTGGTCAAAGAATGGGTATTGCTAGAGATACGAGAATGCCCGAGGTTGCCAAAATTGCCACTACCAAATGGAACATTGAGTGTGGCGAACGCAAGTGTAAGCAAAGACGAAATTTCCAATGACATCATGCCAAACCAGGTTGTTCACAACTCAAAAATAGGCTATTATTTTCATATTTTCACATAAAATAATAAGGTTTTTTTTCAAAATTAAGTACATAAAATGTTAGCTTTTGCATTTACACTTACAAAAGATGCCAGTTTCATCTAGAGAGCATATTAGTACATGCACAAACGGTTAACTACTACCTATGATTTGTAGATAGATTATTCGAGATTATAATTCGTAAAATCATTATGAAAATAGTTGCAAGAGGTTATTGCACGAAATGAGTAAAGGATGTTATGCGCACTCGAGATTAGTAAAATAACTTGATATATTTATTTCCAAACACGACAATGGTTAGGAGTTGATTAATTCTTAAAAAGTGAAAGTCTATTTAAAGAATCTTATAAATCATCTCGTTAAATTATTGTGGCAATATTTTTCTAAGTACCAACTAAAGGAAATTCGCTTATGTTGGGTAAGTTAGCCCGTATGGGAAATTTGTATCTTGCTTAACAACATTGAAAGATTTGTACTCAACACTTCTTTATGGGAAGAAGAGTCCTCGTTAGAATGTAAGGTTACCTTGGTTTAAGAATCTACCTTGGCTATGTGAAGCTGTAAACGGCTGGATGGTGTGATCGTCATTGTTTGAAAGGATTGTTTGTGTTTGCTAGAATCTAGGTCTCTGATTAAAAGCATTGACAAACAAGATAAAGGAAAGATCGTGCTAGGCTTGTCCCAAGCTAGTTGTGAGACCCTACTCCAAGGGGGGCCATGGTTATCGCTTCGAGAGGCTTAGAATTCTACATTACTCCTAGAATCTGATGAGCCCCTTTGTGGCTGAGGATGGGATCCTTGAACCCTAATACTAGTTACTAGGGAAGAATCTTGGTGGACAGAATACCCTCATGGAATTCTGTATATCTTAAGTAGGATAAAAAAGATGGAAATTATAATAAACATCTAACATAATAAAGAAATTTATTTTTTATTCAAGGATTGTTTGAATTTTATGTGTGTCTATTAAATAAATTACGTTAAAAAACCTGTGATTTAATGGAATAGTTAGGGAAGTTGGTTGTATATGTTTCAATAAATGTATTGTAGATAATTAAAAAAAACTAAAGATGATACCATCATTAAAGGAAAGTGGGTGCGCGTGGACCTCGACGAGTCACCCGTCTAACAGTAGGGTGGTCCTAGTTAGCTAGGAGCTTTTCTAAATCGGTGATAGAAATAGGAAGATGATAAATTGACGAACTAATCGTTAGGTAGCACCAACTTGCATTATTTTTGGGGACAGGAATGGTATTTTTCTTTATGGATAGGAGTGTTGACATACCACACTCCCCTTTTCCTCTCCCATTCTGTAACGTGCCCGCTTGTTCGCTTGCGGGACATATCTTAGCAGCCCATCGGGAGGAGCAGGCTCCACCTAGCACTCATAGGGAATGATACAGGTTTTGCGATTTAGGTCTTCCCGAGTCTGCCTCGAGCGAAAGTGTCCAGCCATTCCCACTTGGGATCAACCTAAGGTCAGGGTTCCTTTCCTATCAGCAAAGTCTCTAGAGGAAGGAGCTATCGTCGAGCTCCAATTGTACCACCTTTCGTAGGGATAACAGAGACGAAGCAGTTTCAAGCTGCACTTGGTTCATGGAGAATGGGAAACGAGAGGGATGCAAAGCTCAACCTCTCTGCCATACGGCATAATCCTATCCCTTTTCCCTAAAACAGAATAAACCCAAAATTCTACATCCACAGATACTAGGTCTTCATTGTCTTATTATCTCATCATTTGAGAAAAGTTCCTAGCTAACCGGGACCACCCTTCCATAGGACAGACTTAAGTCACGTCCATCGTACTTTCCTCAGTTTGCTTTAGTTATCTAATTACCTAACACATTACGTTTTTGACATGCAAAATCATCTTCCTTAATTAAACAAATTAATCAACGGTTCCTTCACGTAACTTAGGCATTGACACAAAAACAATGTCAAGCAAGTTCCTTTTTCTCAAGTATCTGTTCTTTATTTATCATAATTCCGGAGTACATCCAATATCATGCCCGAAGGCTATCCCAGCAATCTACAGGATTGCTACTCCAAGTTCCGCCCGTAGACTAGTACACGGGCCTCGAGATCCCATCTCGAGTCACGCCAGCCTCTTGCATGGGATCCAGAGGTAAGGGATTTACAGCCAGAGCCTCCCCTGGCACCCAAGCATCCTCCCGCTCCAAGCAGCACCCATGGAGAGACCTTTTGCGGTGGGTTAGGTCCATATACCCGGCGCGGCTATCAACCCCCTTGGATAGGGCCAAGCAGACAGTCGGAGGTAGCTATTCCTGCCTCTGCCTCTAGGCTTCCAACTTGAAGCATTAAGTGATTTCCTTGAATTAGTTCCTTGAACAAAGAGTACCTAAGTATAAGCATGAACATTTCGGAGGTCGTTTGTACGACCGACTACTAAGGTGTGACTCCTTTTTTCTCGAATGCTCCCAGCACCCGATCTTGAGTCTTTTCGCGACTTGGTGAGATCCTAATATTTTCAATAAGATACGCAAGCAAAGGGTCTTGGTAAGTTGACTTATACTTGCCCTTTTCGCTTGGGTTTTACCTTAGGGGATCTTAGTCCCTAACTCAAACATTAGCTGGTTAGTCAAGGCAACGGACATGCAACCCAACCAAGGGTCTTTTAATCTTTTATTCCAACCAAGCTCAGTTAACACACATGGCAACACATGATACTTCATTTAAACTTTCAAGATGCAGTCTGGATGCATGCGATCCTTCCAATTCTCTTAGAGCGGTTTTATGCAGGATTTCCCAATCAACCTTAACCATCATGCACGTTGTGCGTTTAGTATAGTTGTGCTCCTAAATGACTTTTATCTCTCTTTATTCCTGGCAATGAGTACTTATTTCTAATGCATTGGATCACATGTGACTTGCGTCTATGAAAGTCTAGGGTTTTGTCTAACGATGCAAGTGTATCTTATGACCAGAAATTAACATTTCATGTGTTTCTTTTAACCATGATTGTGAAACGTGAATTCTAAATGACTATTCATGCACTGAAGTGGTTAAAAAGCTATAATTTTATGTGAAGTAAGGCGATAACCTTATCATTTTATGTGTGTAGAAGCTATCATTTCATGTGAGGTAAAATCTTATGCAAATTCAATCTCTACCATTTCGCGCATGCAACTTAGTTCTTAGAATAAACAAAACCTTATGCATGACATTAATCCTTTCATCCCTTCCATGAGAAATAATTCCTAAATTGATTTTTTAATGCGTAGAAACAGGGATTGATTTGTGTGCTGCGTTGGTCGTTCTGCTCGCCCCTCTAGCATTACGGGTGGCTTGGGTGCCTATGCTTCTTGTGACTTTCTTCTTGAGAGCCGTTCGCCTCGCGGAGATTGGGCAGTTCGGACCTTGACGGGTTTTGCCTATGCTTCCTGTGACTTTCTTCTTGAGAGCCATTTGCCTCGCGGAGATTGGGCAGTTCGGGGTTTCGGGTTGACACGTTCGGTTGGGAAAGACCACTGGATGGGGTTCGTTGCCAAGAGAGTGGTTTGGGTGACTTGTAACAGTTACTCTCTTTCTCTCTTTTCTTCTTCTTTGTTTTTCTTACTCTCCTACTCTCTCTCCCTTTCCTTCTCTTCTCCTACTCTTCTCTTATTTCTCTCTCTCTTCTTCTCCTTCTCCCACTTCTTTCTCCTTCTGCTCCTTTCTCTTTTCCTTCTTCTACTACTTCTCTCCTCTCTCCCTCTACCTCTTCTTCTTCTTCCTCTACCTCTCTCCTTTCCCTTCTTCTTCTCCTCTCCTCCTTCTCTCCCTCTTCTTCCTCTTCCTCTACCTCTCTCCTACTCCTTCTCTTCTTCTACTACTCTCCTACTTCTCTCCCTCTACTTCCTCTTCATCTACCTCTCTCCTACTCCTTCTCTTCTTCTACTACTCTCCTACTCCTTCTCTTCTTCTACTACTCTCCCTTTACTTCCCTCTTCCTCTACTTCTCTCCTACTCCTTCTCTTCTTCTGCTACTCTCCCTCTACTTCCCTCTCTCACTCCTTCTTTTCCTCTCTCCTTCTCCTTCTCTCCCTCTTTTTTTTTCTCCTCACTCCTTTTCCTCTCCTTCTCCTTCTCTCCCCTCCTCCTCCTCTTCTCTTTCTCCCTCCTTCTTTCTCTTCCCTCCTTCTCCTTCTTCCCCTCTTCTTCCCTTCTCTTCTCTCCCTCCTCCTCTTCTCCTACTTCTCTCCCTCTACTTCCTCTTCCTCTACCTCTCTCCTACTCCTTCTCTTCTTCTACTACTCTCCTACTTCTCTCCCTCTACTTTCTCTTCCTCTACCTCTCTCCTACTCCTCTTCTTCTACTACTCTCCCTCTACTTCCCTCTTCCTCTACTTCTCTCCTACTCCTTCTCTTCTTCTTCTACTCTCCCTCTACTTCCCTCTCTCACTCCTTCTTTTCCTCTCTCCTTCTCCTTCTCTCCCTCTTCTTATTCTTTTTTCTCCTCACTCCTTCTTTTCCTCTTCGTCTCCTTCTCTCCCCTCTTCCTCCTCTTCTCTCTCTCCCTCCTTCTTTATCTTCCCTCCTTCTCCTTCTTCCCCTCTTCTTCCCTTCTCTTCCCCATCTTTCCTTCTTATCCTCTCATTCTCCCTTTCTCCTCACAGCTGGTCAGGGTGGCAACGAGGGAGGGAGGCGGCGTGTTTGGGGGCCCGGAAGTGGCAACCAGGGAGGGAGGCTGCGTGTTTGGGAGCTCGAAAGTGGCAACCGGGGAGGGAGGCGGCATGTTTGGGACGGCCCGGGAGGACCCACAGCGTCAATAGATAGGGATTGGCTATAGTCGAAGGCCAAGGGAGGATGTGCAGCGTCACAAGGCAAGGAGGGGGGAAACGGCTGAGTCGTCAGCTAGGGTGGTGGCAGCGGCTAGCACGTCGGTTAGCAGCCTGACGTCGCGATAGGTCACAAGGGGGAGAATTCCGTTTGAACGACGAGGTGGTACAACAACTGACAATGGTGTGGTGACGAGCGTGGAAGGGGATGTAGCCTCTATCTCCCTGGGGAGGGGAGAAGCCTCCCCTTATATAGGGGAGGGGAGGAGATAGGTGGCATGGCCACCCCCACCTGGAGGTTGCATGCCTCCCCCCCATCATCCACCACTCCCACTCTCTCTCCCCGTCCCCCGACTGCTGTCGGCGGGGAGAGAGGGAGGAGTAAAAAAATTTGAGTTGAATGAAAAAAAAATTCTTTTCTTTTAATATTTTAGGGGAGGGTTTCTATTGCCCATTACATTCTCTTCCCCTTAGAGGAATCGAGATGTCCTCATCTCGAGAGGAGATAGGGGTATTGTTGGTTGAGAGTATCTTCGTCCATCCAGGTGGCATCCTCTTCAGGATAATCTTTCCACTGGATGAGATATTCTCTCAAGGTCCTTGACCTCAAATGCCTCTCCCTGACATCTAGGACTCTATCAGGCCATAGCTCAAGGACTCCTTGGCTAGGCATTACAATTTGCTGATCATCAAGTACATGATTCGGATTAGGTAGATACTTTTTCAATAGGCTAACATGGAATACATTATGAACCTTTGGGGTTGTGGGTAGCTGTAGTCTGTAAGCATTAGGTCCTAGGCACTTAGTGATCTTATAAGGTCCAGAATACCTTGGACTTAGCTTCTTGTACTCTCTCAAGGACAATGAACTCTTTTTAGGGCGTACGTGGATGAAGACCATATCACCTTCAACAAAGGATCTGTCTTGCCATTTCAAGTCCTTGTAAGCCTTTTGTCTATCCTTGGCGGCTTGGATGTCTTGTCTTATTGATCTAAATTGGTCATTCATGTCTTCTAGCATCTTCCTCAAAGCCTCTACCTTCATGGTTGGATCCGAGAAGCTCAAAGGAGTACGACAATTGTGCCCATACAATGCTTGAAAAGGGGTCATCAGAATACTTTGTTGGTAAGAAGCATTGTAGGCAAACTCAACCAGTGGCAAATATTGAATCCACTTTTTGGGACAGCAGTATGCCCTAAGCATATCTTCAATGACTTGATTGACTCGCTCCGTTTGACCATCAGTTTGGGGATGGTAAGCTATACTGAAAAAGAGTTGAGTCCCAATGGCCTCAAAGATAGCCCTCCAGAAGTGTGATGTGAAGAGAGAGTCACAATCACTAATGATTCTTCTGGGTAACCCATGTAGTTTGAATATTTCCTTGATGAATAATCTTGCGATGTCTGAGGCTTTATAGTTTGTCTTGATAGGGATGAGATGTGCAACCTTGGTGAGCATATCTACTATAATCATAATAGAATTGTATCCTCCCTGAACTTCGGGTAGGCCAACAACAAAGTCCATACTAATGAATTCCCATTTCATTTGGGGAATGTCAAGTGGTTGCAATTTCCCTGGCATTTTGACATGCTCTGCCTTAATGCGTTGACAAGACAAACATTCTGTGGCATATTTGAGAACGTCACCTTTGAGCCTATCCCAATAGTAGCTCTTTCTAACTGCATTAAGGGTCTTGGCATAGCTAAGATGTCTTGAGAAAGGGGAGTCATGGGCTTCCCAAAGTATCCTTTGCTTGAGAGATTGTCCTGCAGGGATACATAATCTTGACCTAAAGTAGACAAATCCACTACTGACAGATAATTCTTGATACTTCGTCTTAAGCTTTGGGTCTTGATCCTTGATGGGGATCTCCCTTAGCAATTTCTGGTAGACTGGATCATGACATGCCTCTTCTCTAGCTAGCTCAAGGATTGAGATCTTGCTGTTGATGGATCCTGCAAAATAAGAGAGTTTAGAAATGCCTTACGACTGAGTGCATCGACAACTACATTCTCTTTTCCAGGCCTGTATTTGATTTCAAAGTCATATTCTTCCAGCACTTCGATCCATCAACGTTGCCTCATGTTGAGCTCATTCTGGGTGAAGATCCATTTAAGACTCTTGTGGTCCATCACTAAGGAAAATTTATTACCTAGAACGTAATGACTCCAAAGTTTGAGAGCGTGGATGACAGCCAGCAGCTCCAGATCGTGGGTAGCATAATTCCTTTCATGGCTCTTCAGTTTCCTTGAGGAGTATGCTACGGGATGACCTTCTTGCATAAGCACACATCCTAAGGCAAGTGCGCTAGCATTAGTTACCACTTCGAACTCCTTACTAAGATCAGAAAGTTTCAGGATGGGTGCTGATACTAAGCTTTGATTTAGCTTGTCAAAGCTGGTTTGTTCGGCTGGTGACCATATAACTGCTACTTGTTTCTTTAGTAGATCAGTCAGAGGCGCTGCAATCAAAGTATAATCTTTGATGAAGATCCTGTACCATCCTGTCAATCCAAGAAAGCTACATATTTCTTTGACAGAAGTTGGTATTGGCCATTCCAGAATGTCTTTGACCTTGGTTGGATCTACTGAAATTCTTTCCGCTGATACAATGAATCCCAGATATTCAATCTGTCGCTTGAAAAATGCACACTTCTTCTTCTTGGCATAAAGCTTGTGTGCTCTCATTTTTTCAAGAACAATGCAATGCTGGGGCTCATGATCTTTTTCCTGTTTAGAGTAGACTAGGGTATTGTCAAAGAATACGAGTACGAAGTCATCAAGATAGGGCCTAAAGATATCCTGCATTAACCTGTTGAAGGTAACAGGAGCATTTGTCAGCCCGAATGACATCACTAGGAATTCAAAGTGTCCATACCTTGTGTTGAATGTCTTCAAGATATCTTCTTCCTTGATCCTTATCTGATAATATCCAGATCTGAGATCTATGTTAGAGAAGATCTTCGCACCTTGAAGATGGTCAAGTAGTTCATCTATTCTTGGAATGGGATATTTTTTTTTAATGGTTGATTGATTCAACCCTATGTATTCAATGCATAGCCGAAGCATTCCATCTTTCTTCTTTTGGAACAGCACTGGAGCTCCCCATGGTGAACTGCTAGGACGGATGTAGCCTTGGTCTAACAGTTTCTTGAGTTGCTCTTTCAGTTTAATAGCTTCTAGAATGGACATCCTATACGGTCTCTTTGCAACATGTGCAGCTCTTGGCGCCAGCTTGATTTCGTGGTCGACTTTCCTTTGAGGAGGAAGTTCTATCAGCTCTTCAAGAAATACATCTGCATATTCCTTTAACCATGAGGGTTCTTCCCCAGATTCCTGATTCTGATCTAGCTTATTTAGTTTAATCAAATAGACAGGTAGACCCTTCCTAACTCCTTTTATTATCCGTGATGCTTTTGCCAGCTGAATTCTTGGCTTACCAGTCTCTCCTTGAGTTGTAACTAGTTCCCCTTCAGAATTTTGGAAGGAGACTTGGCCCTTTCCATAGTTAATGTGGGCATCATTGGGTATTAGCCAATCCATTCTGAGAAAAAATTCGTGGACACCTAGGTTCATTACTCTGAATCTCACCGAAGTCGGCTTCCCACCCAGTAGGAATTTCACCTTAGCAGTTTGTCTAGTACAAGAGACCTCACGACCATTTGCCAATTCCACAAGTAAAGTAGGTGCATCTATTATGGCTATCCCTAACCTTTTTGCACAGATCGATGAAATGAAGGAATGCGTACTGCCACAATCGATTAGGGTTTTGAAGCTTTTACCTTCATAATCCGATGGAGTTTGGATCACCAAGAATTGGCAATTCGGACCCTTCTTGTGAAGAGCGGCATGAACCGTTGCCCTCTCAATGTCAGCATCCATGGATGGATCTTCTTCATCACCCAGCTCCTTGTTGGAAACACTGGAGGTTCTCCCTCTGGCCATGATGGTGGCTCCTTGGCCATGGTCAGCTCCTTGGAATGGCCCTTGGTGTTGTCCTCTGCTAAGCTTGGGGCACTGCCTTTTGAAGTGTCCAGGCTCGTTGTAATGGAAACAACAAAGATTGTGATCATTACCTCGTGTAGGAACAAAGTTGTTGACAATATTGGTCCTAGCTTTCTTCCTTTGTCCCTGATTCTGACCCTGTGCTCTCTTAATCTGAGCCCTATACATTCCCTTGTTCTAATCCCTGTAAGGCCAAGTCCTGTTATTCCTTAGCTTAGTCTGCATCTCCTGTATTATTGGTGTAGCTCGAATGAGTGTGTCTTGTAGGTCCGTTGGGCTCATTGATTCTAAGCGGGTGTTTATGGGTGAATTTAACCTAGCACAAAACTTTGACACCTATTGTGTCATATCCATTGGAGGCGCGTACTTTAAGAGAGAGATGAACTTTGAATAATATGCATCAAGGGATAGTCCAAGCTGCTTCAATTCATAGAATTCATTCATCTTCTATGTGCGGTAGGCAGGTGGCAGATACCTTCCTTGCACAGCTTCCTTAAGCTTCTCCCAAGTGACTGACCCTTTCGAGATCACGTGGTCTCTGCACAACTGTTTCCACCAAAGGCTTGCTTTTCTTGTAAGCTTAAGTTTGGCAAGTATGGCTTGGTTAGCAGGTGCAGTTCCTGCTGCCTCAAAATAGTCCTCCATGGACTCGATCCAAATCTCCGCATCAGTTTGAACATTCCTCCCTTGCCATCGAATTCAGGTGGCTTGATTTGTTTGAGAAGGAACTTCTTCTCTTGAATCACAGTTGTACTTAGTGCAGGGGTCAAACTTGGAGCCTGCACTTGGGGTTGCGCTTGGGCAATAAGATTATTTATGTTAAAAACTTATCAAACATTTCTCATATTACGTTAATATGACCATCACAGCTTTTAGCCAAGTGACCTAATCTCTTAACTCCTTTGCCAACATTTACAATCAAGATAGACAATAGTAAGAAGTCTTATTCATTCATAAGGGTACCGCCCTTTGAGTATATTTATTTTGGGAAAGTAGAACAAGCTGATTAGTACATCAGTTTAGGGAAAATAGGATTGCGTTACAATTGGCTATAGGGACTGAGTAATAATATGGAGTGGGGTCATGGATTTTCAAGAAATGATAAGTCATAGGAAGCTTGGGGTATCCCTTCCTTTGATACCTGTTCCTCTCATAACGCCCTAGCACTTTGATTTTGTCGGCAGGGATTACCTGAGTCACTTCTTCATACACATACTTGTTCTGCTTGACTTGTCGACCGCCAACATGCAGGGTTGCATTTGCGTGAGCTTCGACAAAGATGAACAGCTTCAAGATCTTTAAATCCTCCATCCACTTGATTCTCTTCAAGTTGATGTGAAGGTACGCAAGTCAGTGGGCTGCTATGTAGTATATTCCTGTCCATCTTCGTTCCATGTATAGGGTGAAGGATTGTAGATACAATCTAGGATATTCATCATGCCTAGCCTTTGTCGATAATCCGAAGTACGCATTGCAGTCATAAACATAACTTGGAACACCAAGAATTTGTTCCATGCTTCTTGACTCTGCAACCTAGCATCCATAAGTGAGTAAGGAAATGTTTTCAACAGAAAACACTGCTCTATTCCACTCACCTTCTCTTGGCTGTCCCCTTATTCCCTTTACTTTCCTCCATTAAGTTTCTTTGTAAATCTTAGATCTCATTGGTTTGCTCTAATACCAACTATAACATGCCCACTTGTCTTCTTGCGGGACACGTCTTAGCAGCCCATCGGGAGGAGGGTCTAGAAGGTTCCGCCTAGCACTCGTAGGGAATGATACAGGGTTTGTGATCGTCTTCCCGAGTCTGTCCCGAGTGGAAGTGTCCAACCGTTCCCACTTGGGGTCGACCTAACGTCAGGGTTCCTTTCCTATCAGCAAAGTCTCTAGGAAGGAGCTAGCGTCGAGCTCTAGTTATACCACCTTTCATAGGGACAACAGAGATGAAGCAGTTTCAAGCTGCACTTGGTTCATGGAGAATGAGAAATGAGAGGGATGCAAAGCTCAACCTCTCTTCCATACGGCATAATACCATCCCTTTTTCCTAAAATAGAATAAACCCAAAATTCTACATCCACTTATACTAGGTCTTCATTGTCTTATTATCTCATCATTTGAGAAAAGTTCCCAGCTAACCGGGACCACCCTTCCGTAGGACGGACTTAAGTCACGTCCACCACACTTTCCTCAGTTTGCTTTAGCTATCTAATTACCTAACACATTACGTTTTTGACATGAAAAATCAACTTCCTTAATTAAACAAATTAATCATGGGTTCCTTCACATAACTTAGGCACTAACACAAAAACAATGTCAAGCTAGTTCCTTTTTCTCAAGTATCTGTTCTTTATTTATCATAATTCTGGAGTACATTCAATATCATGCCCGAAGGCTATCCTAGCAATCTACAAGATTTCTAAATTAAATTTTTAATGCTTAGAACCTCGGCTTGATTCGTGTGTGCTGCGTTGGTCGTTCCGCTCACCCCTCTAGCATTACCAGTGGCTTGGGTGCCTATGCTTCCCGCGACTTTCTTCTTGGGAGCCATTTGCCTCGTGGAGATTGGGAAGTCCAGACCTTGATGAGTTTCGGGTTGACATGTTCCGTTGGGAAAGACCACTGGATGGGGTTTGTTGCCGAGAGAGTGGTTTGGGTGACTTGTAGCAGTTACTCTCTTTCTCTCTCTTCTTCTTCTTTTCCTCTTCTCCTCCTTCTTTCTCTCTCTCTCTCTCTCTTTCCTCTTCTTTGTTTTTCTTACTCTCCTACTCTCTCTCCCTCTCCTTCTCTTCTCCTACTTCTCTCTTATTCCTTCCTCTCTTCTTCTCCTTCTCCCACTTCTTTCTCCCTCTGCTCCTTCCTCTTTTCCTTCTTCTACTACTTCTCTCCTCTCTCCTTCTACCTCTTCTTCTTCTTCCTCTACGTCTCTCCTTTCCCTTCTTCTTCTCCTCTCCTCCTTCTCTCCCTGTTCTTCCTCTTCCTCTACCTCTCTTCCTCCTCCTTCTCTTCTCCTACTTCTCTCCCTCTACTTCCTCTTCCTCTACCTCTCTCCTACTCCTTCTCTTCTTCTACTACTCTCCCTCTACTTCCCTCTTCCTCTACTTCTCTCCTACTCCTTCTCTTCTTCTACTACTCTCCCTTTACTTCCCTCTCTCACTCGTTGTTTTCCTCTCTCCTTCTCCTTCTCTCCCTCTTCTTTTTTTTTTCTCATCACTCCTTCTTTTCCTCTCCTTCTCCTTCTCTCCCCTCCTCCTCCTCCTCTCTCTCTCCCTCCTTCTTTCGGCTTCCCTCCTTCTCCTTCTTCCCCCTCTTCTTCCCTTCTCTTCTCTCCCTCCTTCTCTTCTCCTACTTCTCTCCCTCTACTTCCTCTTCCTCTACCTCTCTCCTACTCCTTATCTTCTTCTACTACTCTCCCTCTACTTCCCTCTTCCTCTACTTCCCTCTTCCTCTACTTCTCTCCTACTCCTCTTCTTCTACTACTCTCCCTCTACTTCCCTCTCTCACTCCTTTTCCTCTCTCCTTCTCCTTCTCTCCCTCTTCTTTTTTTTTTCTCCTCACTCCTTTTCCTCTCCTTCTCCTTCTCTCCCCTCCTCCTCCTCTTTTCTCTCTCCCTCCTTCTTTCTCTTCCCTCCTCCTTCTTCCCCTCTTCTTCCCTTCTCTTCTCTCCCTCCTTCTTTCTCTTCCCTCCTTCTCCTTCTTCCCCTCTTCTTCCCTTCTCTTCCCCCTCCTTCCTTCTTATCCTCTCCTTCTCCCTTTCTCCTCACGGTTGGTTAGGATGGCAACCAGGGAGGGAGGCGGCATGTTTGGGGGCCCGGAAGTAGCAACCAGGGAGGAAGGCGGCGTGTTTGGGAGCTCGAAAGTGGCAATCAGGGAGGGAGGTGGCGTGTTTGGGAGCCCAAAAGTGGCAACCGAGGAGGGAGGCCGCGTGTTTGGGAGGGCCTGGGAGGACCCGCAGCGTCAGTAGGTAGGGATTGGCTATAGTCAAAGGCCAAGGGAGGATGTGCAGTGTCACAAGGTGAGGAGGGGGGAAAATGACTGAGTCGTTAGCTAGGGTGGCGACAGCGGCTAGCACATCGGTCTGCAGTGTGACGTCACGGCAGGTCACAGGGGGGAGAACTTCGTTCGAACAGCCGGGGTGGTACAATAGACGGTGGTGTGGTGACAAGCATCGAAGGGGGCGCAGCCTCTATCTCCTTGGGGCGGGGAGAAGCCTCCCCTATATAGGGGAGGGGAGAAGATAGGTGGCACCCTCCACCTGGAGGTTGCATGTGTCCCCCCCCATCATCCACCACTCCCACTCTCTCTCCCCCTCCCCCGACTGTTGTCGGCGGGGAGAGAGGGGGGAGTAAAAAAATTTGAGCTTAATGAAAAAAAATTCATTTTCTTTTAATATTTTAGGGGAGGGTTCCTATGGCCCATTACACATTCTCTTTGAACCAAGTGCAATGGCAAGTCTTCTTCAGTTCAACTAATCCTGTTGAAAGTGGAAACTCAAAATTACTGATGCTAGCTCACTATTAGGAGACCCATCTGATTTTAGGAACTTGAAAATTCAGGTCAATCCTAGTGGGTTTAGCCGAAACTCTTCGATTGCAATGTAGACTCAGTAGGTCCCAAGTGAAAAACCCTGTGATACTCCAAGGGACTGTTGGGCAGCATCATTTTGGAAAACCTACTGATGAACTCCTAAAAGGTGTGCCTTGGATTGAGACTGGCGGACACCTCAATGATGACTTACTAGAAAATTGTCCATGTGACTAAGAACAAGACTTGTAAGAGTCTCTTCCATGGTGATCATTACCACTCCTACAATTATTACCTCTGATTATCAAAGCATGTACCCTCTACATCTTGCAATTTCAGCCCATTAGCCAACATATTTGCACACATAGCAATACAAAATGTGTCCCATGACTTAGGCAATGTAACTAATAAGAACAACGGAGGATGATTGTCCTTAAATTCAATCCCTTGCGAAGACAAGTGGCTTAAAATAGAATGAAACTCATTTAAGTGAGCAAACATGAAGTCCTCTCTTTCATACAAAGGTCCATGAGTTGCTTCTACCAATACATCTACGAGGAAGAGCTTTATATCCTCATCTCTCAATGGCTTAATCTAAAAATTTTATACTAGAACTTGCCAAATGTTTTCCTTCCAATAGCTATAGTTGGTGCCATTTAACTTCACAATATTGAAGATAGCACTGTAATTTGACCCTCCAACCATAATGTAAGAAATGAAAGAAAAATCCAAGACAAACAGACTATTATAAATGATAGAAAAACAGTCCAAAAGCACAATAAAGGCAATGTCTAATAGATGAAAAACTAGAAAGAGTAGGATTATCCACTAACTACCAAACAAAGAATGACTGTCAAGTCAAGGCATTTTTCCTCATAAATGATGTATAAACTTACATTTACAATAAGCTAAAAATAATTATATGTGCAAAACCCAAAGCGAAGTGTGAGAAATCAATCGACTAAATCCAATCTGCAACTGCTAGATATATCCTATAAGAAGAGGGATTTGTGTAAACTACTAGCAGTTCACTGAGTATGAGATCGGTACTGAGAACTATCAAACTAAATGTGTCAGAAAGAGATACATCCAATAGACATAGTTATCATGTACATAGTAGATCTCAAAGATAGTGGAAGAGAATTTCTAGATATACAACTAACTGAGAAAGTTTAAAGAATCTCAATACATAGCAAAGCAAGATGAATACATCACTGATAACAACCTAACAAAGATAGGTGCTGGCTCAAAGCAAGAATCAAATCAGCCCACTAGGCAATAACTACATGCAACCACTAGGCAACTACTACATGCAAATAACATCTAGATAGCATAGACATAACTCAACCAAGTCCTACGGTCTCACTGAAATAAGCTCAATTTCATAAACCCGAAGCTCTACTCAAATGCAAAGTACCCAAGTATTGTAAGTAACTCCCACTGGAATAAAATAAAATGCCAAATGAGCAATGCAAGCTCAAAACATCAAATACATGGTCGTCCACACATCTAAGATACATGAAGAAGCATAAGCGCGAAGCATAAAACCCAATAGATTCTTCAAGCTTGTAAGTTACTAAAGTAACAAAGACATGTAGCCATAGCCAAGATGAATGTTACTTCAATAACTGGGTAAGTTACTAAAGTAACAAAGGCATGTAGCCATATCCAAGATGAATGTCACCAAGCTCAAAATCAAAGATCAAAATCTTTCAATAGCATATTCGAGTGTAGACCATAAATTACATACATCAATAGACTGAATGAAGCATTCGAATAATATCCAAGAGCAATAGGCATAAAACTTTCTAAGCAAGTGCTTGCTATGCACTATATTATAATAGTGAAATCTCTCCTAAAATTGAGCCAATGCAAGCTCAAATCTAATCCACTAGCACCTTAAGAAAATTGCCAAATATCCCAGCATCAATGCATATGCATACGAGCATCAATAGAGATAAGAGTGAGCTCCAATGACCAAAAAAACCATGTTTATAAATGTATTACAATAGGTCTATTG
Source organism: Lygodium microphyllum (assembly GCF_053477565.2). Lineage (NCBI taxonomy): Eukaryota > Viridiplantae > Streptophyta > Polypodiopsida > Schizaeales > Lygodiaceae > Lygodium > Lygodium microphyllum. The sequence goes on along the minus strand of NC_141151.1, from coordinate 75,493,452 downwards.
TATATTACATCAAGTAATGGAGGTTGGGAGATCCAAAACTCAAGTGGCCAATGTAGGGGAATTGTCTAGAGATTTTCCAAGTGCTAGGGATTATTAGATGCCACATGGGAGGTAGAATATGCACTAGAGTGATTAGGAAACGGGGATGGGTAGCGAAGTGCAAATCATGCTAGCTATACTGGCCCTATTTCTAGTTGTCTTGCTCAGTTTGAAGGCTCAAGTACTAGTGGACAAGTCCCAATATAGCCATGGAGAAAGCATTAGGAGCACGAATAAGCCAAGAAGGAGGGAAGATCAAATGCATGTCTTTGAAGATAAAGCCATGGTTTCCATTGATGTGAGGAGTTGAAGCTTTCAAATATGGGCTGAAATAAAACTAAAGGAGAAGCTCCTTAAATGAATGCTCTGATAATAGTTGAAGGGAGAAGCCCTGAGTGGAAGTAAGTGAGAAAAAGCAAGAGGTATGGTGGAAGAAGCAAGAGAGCAAGATCAAGAAACATAGGATGTGGGAACTCTAATAGTCACAATTTGTGACTGTTGGAGTCTAGTCACAATAAAGAAAGTCTAGTCACAATGTGTGACTAGACTTTCTTTATTCAAATGGCATTGAAAGAATAAAGAATGGAGTGATAATGATGGGCACTTGATGCCTATAGTACATAGGTATGTGGGTACAATTAGTGTAATAAATACATGGGTAATTAGGCACAAGTGCCTTTATCATCTCAATAGGGACTAGGAATCACAATAACATAATTAAAATTTGGTGATTACATTAAACTAACATGTGGTTAATGATAAGCTTTTATATTAATGTTAAAACTTAATGGTTGAAACCAGCCATGTAGATAATCCTACTATGCTTTGTCCCTTTCTCAATTGGCCTAATAGAAAGTGATAAAATCCCTAAAAAACCCATTAAAAATAGAAAAAACTTGATGGGAAACTATATGTAAGTAAGGAGGCTACCAAATTGGTGACTTTTTATTAGATGAGTCTCTTAAGGTTTGCATCCTTGGGTAAATAACTCTTCTATGAGGAAAAAACCTTATAGTACCTTATGCATTGAGTGGATGGTTCACATAAAATTTTAAGCTAGATTCCATTCTTGCCATAAAGGTACTTAGACACATTGAGCTATGATGTACATATCTAATGAACCCTCAATAGTATGATTTTGGTAATCCATTGAGAGCGGAATTTAGGTGATGGGAAGTGCTTAAAAATAGCTAAAAATTATGAATATCAAGGGAAAAATATTCAATGTCAAAGGTGCCGGCCCGTTCTAGGTTCCATTAGTGGTGCGTCTGTCGGGAGCCGCTTAAAAGTGGCGGTCCTCGAATCCTAGTTGTCTAGGGACCAACTAGCAGTTTATGCCAAAGGATACTGAGATTGATCCGTTATTTATTGATAAGCATCGTCTAGCAGAAATCCAAAAGCAAGAAAGAGACGAAAGAGCTAGGCGACGTGCTGAAATTTTTAGGAGATATTCCCCTAAGCGTAGCGGTGCTGAACCCTTACGAGGGAGTGGATCTAGTGGTCTTGGGGCCACAAGTAGTAAGTTAGGAGAAGGTGGAAGCTCTAGTGCTCCCCTTTCTGCCATAAGCCAGTCTACATCAAGTATGGGAGGTGTAACCCCACCGTCCCCTATTCCTAGTGCAAATCCAATCCTCGTCATGGCACAGCCTATTGCAATTCTAGCAGGAACGACGGATTTGCCGGCTCTAGGTTACCTGCTATCCATTTTTAATGGGCTAGTTGAGGAAGATGCGGAACTCCACATTAGGGAGTTTCAAAAGCTGATGTTTAACTGTCGCATTCAAGAAGAAGGACATTTAATGATGTTCTTCAATATGACTCTCAAAGGAAGAGCTGCTATATGGTATCATGGTTTAGAAGCCGGAACCATATTGAATATTGATTCATTTTATGGAGCTTTTCGAAGGGAGTTTGCCCCTGAAAGGGGTGGGCAATATTGGTTGCGTGTACTCAAAGTGACCCGCCAAGTACAGGAGGTGTAGCCCCACCGTCCCCTATTCCTAGTGCAAATCCGATCCTCGTCATGGCACAGCCTATTGCAATTCTAGCAAAAACGATGGATTTGCTGGCTCTAGGTTACCCACTACCCATTTTTAATGGGCTAGTTGAGGAAGATGCGAAACTCCACATTAGGGAGTTTCAAAAGCTGATGTTTAAGTATCGCATTCAAGAAGAAGGACATTTAATGATGTTCTTCAATATGACTCTCAAAGGAAGAGCTGATATATGGTATCATGGTTTAGAAGCCGGAACCATATTGAATATTGATTCATTTTATGGAGCTTTTCGAAGGGAGTTTGCCCCTGAAAGGGGTGGGCAATATTGGTTGCGTGTACTCAACGTGACCCGCCAAGAACCACACGAGGATATTCGTGCTTATGCGAAGAAAATAAAAGAGGCTTTCCGTAAGTTGGACACCTCTATTCCTATCCCTGCAGCTGCCCAATTGCAATATTTCCTACATGGTTTGGACTTTAATATCCAATTGCAGTTGAGTAGTGTCCCCTTGGGGGATATAGATACTGCCATTACACGAGCACAAGAGGTGGAATCCCGACTACAAGCAGCCTATGCTTCTCGAGGCAATTCGAATATGGGTTTAGTATTGGGAAACAATATGGCAATGGCCAATGGCAGTAGTGGCCAAGGGATAGCAATGGCTAACCCTAATGGGAGAGGGAACATGATGCAGAATGTCCCTTTATTACCAGCTCCCCCTAGCATGTCTATGCCTACAAGCAGTCAAATGGCTCCAAATGGTGGAGGCCAGGCGGTCAATTCTAACACCATGCCTATGGCTCAACAACCAGTGCCTAATCAAATTGTTAGGCCGATGGAACGACATGGTAATGACCAAGGCTATGAGTCGAGTGCTTCCAATGTTCTTGGCGAGGTTAAGGACATGATGAAGCATTATACCGACATGATTACGGAGCAGTATCGACAAATAGCCGTTGATGTCGACTTCCTTAAAAAACAACAAAATTTAATAGGAAGTAGATACCCAGAGGAGGGTGGCAACACTATCCAAGAAATTGCCCAAATGTTAAGTGCGATATTTGTGGAAAATCCGGTCATTTAGCAGCTACTTGCTGGAGTAAGATTAGTTCCCTCCAGCGTGGTAGTTGGCAGCCAGGGCCTGTTAATCATCGTGCCCAAGGAAATGATTCCTAGCGAGAAGATGTGCCTAAACAAATACTTCAACGACCAAAGACTACAGTGGAGGAGCTACCTAGTGGTAGTGGGGTTAGTTTGATTGAGGCTGTACGCGTTAATGATGCTGAAACCTCTAATCTGCGTGCTGTTCTTACAAGAGGTCAAAAGGGTAGAGAAGCCGACAAGGATAAGCCTGTCGACGGAAACCCTAAACAAGGCGACAAAGGAACGCAAGTTTTGGATCCTGCCATGGAAGAGGGACCTTTGAAGCCCGTAGAAAGTAAAGCCAATAAGGAACCACCAAAGAAGAAGGTGAAAGTTAAAAAAGAGGCAATAAAGCCGGTTCAGCGACCTAAAGAGCGGATGGTTTGGCGTGAAAAGCGAGCTCTATCAAACTATCATGAATTCGATTTGGCAAGCTCTCTTTGCGAGGTCAAGCCGGATGTGAATCTTTTACAACTTATTAAGCTTTCCCCAGGAGTACGCAAGGAATTCAGAAAGATCCTACGTACCTGGTATATCGTAGAACCTTTGGGTATTGCGCGAGTTGGTGATGACTGGTTCGAGCATGCTGAGAAGCATTGCCCAAGGGTTGCAGCCTATGTCAATGGGATATTAGTAGATCATGCCATTGTCGACACGGGATCATCTGTTAACATTATGAGTTCTGAACTGATGGAAAGGTTGGGTCTTGCGATCCCGAAAGATACCTCCACAATTCTCAGAATGGCAGATGATAGTTTGAGACAGTCGGAAGGCCGCATTACTAAGGTCCATGTCACTTTTGCAAATGTAGAATGCCTGTTGGACTTTAGGGTGATTCGTTTTGCAGGCCATCCAAGTTACCAAGTATTACTCGGACGACCTTGGATCTTGCAAGCGGACTGCCAAGTGGATATACCCGCCGGTCGGCTAATATTCGGCAGAGGTGCCTAGCATGTGGTGGTTGATGCTTATCTTGAGTCCCCGCAGAGTGAGAGAGCTCCTCTATCTTCTACAGAATTGGAGACATTAGAAGATTTATCTGCCAGTGAGACATCATCGAGTGATGAGTCCAAAGAGGGACCCACCACAGAAGACATCTATCAGATCACTTTGAACGAACCGATAGAGGGCCAAGATCGTATAAGAGATGCAGATGTTATCGAGCTAGACCTTGGTACGCCTGATGATTCGCGGCCAATCAAATTAGGTTTTATGCTCAGCACAGCAGAAAGGGAGGACTATGTGGCCTTGATCCAGGAATTCCGTGATATCTTTGCCTGGAGTTATGATGAGTTGAGAGGCATTCCTCCTAGTCTTGCTGTTCATACAATTCCGTTGAAAGAGGGCAATCGTCCTGTACGGCAGAAAGTAAGGCGTATGCCTTTTGAACTAAGGGACGGGCTGTTTGAAGAGTTACACAAGCTTCGAAAAGCGGGTTTGATTTTTCCTGTGCAACACACGGAATGGTGTTCGCCAGTTGTGATAAGAAAGAAGAAGAATAATCAAATCCGATTATGTGTAGACTTTAGGGAGCTGAATAAGCAGACAATTAAGGACTACTACCCGTTGCCATTTATTGACCAGATTTTGGATCAATTAGCGGGTAGGGAGATATATTTGTTTATGGATTGCTTTGCAGGATACAACCAAATGGCAATTGTAGAAGAGGACAAGTTGAAAACAACTTTTATCACTGTATTTGGTACTTTTGCATACCATGTGATGGCCTTTGGTTTATGCAATGCACCTGGTTCGTGGCAACGAACAGCAGATAAGACATTCGGTGACAGATCCCCTGAAGAGTTGAAGGTGTTTATTGATGACTTAGGGGCCGCCACCATGAGAGGAAGGCAGTTGATCATTTTAAGAAAATACTTCGAGCGCTGTAGACAATTTTGCATCGCCCAAAACCCACGGAAGTGTGTTTTTGGAGTACCTTATGGGCTATTGCTAGGTCATGTGGTCAATTCGGTAGGAATTGCGACAGACCCCGAGAAGGTTAAAGTTATAATTGCCATGGGTCCACCACGCACTCCGAAAGAAGTTCATAGCTTTCTGTCTTCGGTTGGTTACTACCGTAGATTCATCAACGCCTTAGTAGAAAGAACGTTGCTGCTTACAAATTTATTGTCCTTTAGCTGTTCGTTTGTATGGGGTGACCCTTGTAAGGTAGCATTTGAGGATGTGAAACAAGAGCTAGCAAGAGCGCCCGTTTTAAAAGCACCTAAAAGAGGTGAGGTGTTCTATATATTTTCAACAGCCACCATGTATAGTATCAGCTGTTGTTTAGCCCAAATTTGGGAAGAGAAGTGGTACCACCCGATTGCTTTTGCTAGTCGAAAGCTGGGGGTATCCGAAATCAATTATACCTACATGGAGAAGTTGTGTCTAGCGATGGTCTTTGGGGCCAAGAAAATCAGGCATTATATTCTCTATGAGAAAGTCGTGCTTTATATGAAGGCGGAGGGACTTCGATTATTGATGAATAAGCTACAGCCGCCTGATCGTCTAGCAAAGTGGTTGATCACTTTGCAGGAATTTGATTATGAAATCAGGAGTAAGCCACCAAGGTTGCAAGGCATCGTGGAATGTCTTGTGGACTTTGGGGAGCCAAAAGAATCTGTGGCTGAAGGTAGTGACATGGAGTTGTTATTTAAAATAGATACGGCATCTATTCCCTCCTGGTATGCTGCAATAACGCATTATTTATCAACAGGAGAGGCGGGATCTGAATTATCTAAAGGTGAGAGAAGGAAAATTAAGTAGCAAGCGTTAAAGTTTGCTTTGATCGTAGGTACATTATATCGGCAAGGGGTTGATGATATCTATCGCCGGTGTGTGATGCCTAACGAGGTGCCATTCATTTTGGAAGAGTGCCATGATTCTGCTTGCGGTGGCCATTTTGCTGGATGACTTATAGCACAAAAGGCTTTAAGAGCAGGTTATTGGTGGCCTGCCATCTTCCAGGATGTGTTTGCGTATGTTAAGAGATACGATATTTGCCAATGACATGATAGTCGAGAGAATAGGAAACGACCACTCACCCCTATTATGGCGATACCTCCATTTGAAAAGTGGGGAATAGACTTTGTGGGTCCTATAACTCTGTCATCGACTACACAAAAGAGGTACATCATTGTAGCAACTAACTACTTCACAAAGTGGTCAGAAGCATGTGCAACAAGGAAAGATGATGCTAAAGAAACTGCTAGTTTCCTTTCAGAGCAGATAATATGCCAGTTTGGTCCGCCGAAAGAATTAGTGTCGGACCACGGAACCCATTTCCTGAATAAGGTGATTAAAGGTTTGACAGAGATGTGGCAAATCAAGCATAACAAGACAACCCCATATAATCCACAAGCCAATGGGCAAGTTGAAAGCACCAACAAGCAGCTTGTGGGCATCCTATCCAAAATTGTGTCGGAAAAGAAACGGGATTGGGATAAAAAGTTATACGTGGCAGTGTGGGCTTATAATATGACCTTCAAACGAGCCACTGGCCATACCCCGTTCAAGTTAGTATATGGGGAGGAGTGTGTCTTGCCTTTAGAAATTGAGCTGCCGATTATTCGGTTTGCCATCAATCATTCTTTGAGCGATGAAGACGCACTTTTTGAGTGCTTGACGACACTGGCACATTTAGATGAGCTTAAGCTGCAGAGCTTATTGCACCAAGAAGTGGCGAAGCGTCGAATGAAGCAGCTACACGACCTCAAAGCCAAGAAATACACCTTCAAGAAAGGATAGCTTGTTCTGTATTATGATGCACGACGTGAATTATTTCCAGGCAAGCTAGAGCCCAAATGGGATGGGCCCTATAGGATCGTTAGAATAGGAAAGAATAAATCCACAGTCTTGTTAGCTGACCTTGAGGGGATAGAATTTAAAAATAAGGTTAATCTTAATAAGATTAAACCTTATTATTTCTGATTGCACTAATGCTATGACTGCCTTGCAGGTCTAGGCGAGATCGATCAAACATCTGCAAGGAAATCGTGATAGAGGTTGATGGGTTGTATGATCCCTTATTTAGAACACCCATATTTGGAACAGAGGTATCATCAGGGAAAGCTCATTTGGTGGAGCAAAGGATACAAGGTGATTGAGCAAGAAGGCGTGACATTTATTTGGGAGATCAAGGTCTTCTGCCATCGCTGCCTACAAATTTTGACGAGTATCCCTGTTGAATTCAATGATGATGGAGGGATGGAGCCTACTGTCCACCCGTTGAATATGCTGAATTTCGATTACTATAATTACGAGTAGAGTTCTGGATGGCGGGATATGTAAACCCTTTACGGACGTACACCTTGTACTTTGATGGGGCGTCCAGGGGTGCATGCAAAAAAGGAAGTGTAGGAGTTGTCATCCGAGACCCCCGACGACGCATTGTCATGAAGTTAGCTACTTATCTTGGGGTGAATTTTACCAATAATATGGCAAAATACAAAGCCTTGATAATGGGTTTGAATATTGCAAAGAAGGGTGGTATCTGCTAGTTATTGGTGAAAGAGGACTCTCAGTTGGTTTTAAATCAACTCAATGGGACGTGCATGGTACGAAACCCCATCCTTTGCATGTACCATCATACTGCCATAGCCCTGCTAGACGAATTTGATAGAGTGTCTTTTCAACTGATTCCATGGAATTGGAATCAGTTTGCCGATTCTTTGGCTAATTTGGCGTATGAAGAAGACCTCTTCTTTAATTGTGGCCCTTTCCCGATATATCTATTGATGGTGAGACAGGACCTGGTCGTTTGTGGGGTATGCTTTCTGAACATGCCCTCTTTGGCAGACGATGGTTGATCTGGGTGATGCAGAGGATAAGCGAGACTCATCTGCCTTTATTATCTTGGACCCACAGACTGATTAGACGACATGTGATGCGAACACCTCTTGCAATATACGCAGGAGGGATGGGTCATAATTTAATGCACCTAGTTTAGGGCTACAAGCCCTGTTCCCCTGGGAATGGTATGCTTTGATGTCTATCATAGTTGTTTCTAGGAGGATGTTATGCGTAGTATTGTTTTATTTCATTAGGCCAAGAGGGCCGATTCAGTTTTGTAGTGAAGTGTTTGATTTCATTAGGCCAAGACGGCCATTTCCCTGTCTAGTGCGGGTGCGTTTAATCGGGTTTTTGTTTTACATGTTGTGCTGGACAGGTTTCGTGTTCGTGGAATTTGGTGGAGCCTGGAGGAGCCTTTGCTGCGATGGAAGCTTCTTGTGGCCAATCCAGGTGATACCTCTCCTTTACGAGTACCTTTCTTTCTTGTTATATGTGTATTTTTACTTGTCGAGGGGATACATTTTTGTTGGGGACCGGCAACCAAGGCATAAAGTCCCAGGTTTAGGCTAAGTATGTTTGAGGGAGGTCGGAGTAGTCATTGCCTCCTGTAAAGACATTGTCAGGCATCGAAATACCTGTTTTAGAAGGAAGTCCTAGTGGCCCTGTTTTGCTAGCCTACTAGGCAGCCGTTCTAGGAGTTCTTGTTAATAGTGAGGCAGTTAGAGAAGCCTGCCAGAAGCTAATAATGATGATGCCAAGAAACTCTGTACATCCTAAAAGATGAATATAAATACAAAGGTGTGTAAAAAGGGGTTCTAACCCCTATCCCAAGAAAAGAAAAGAAATGAAAATATATAAGCAGTTGATCATTGCCTTGCGAAGGCCTGGTAGGTTCCTAGGGACAAATCAGACCCGGGGCCGATACCTTGTCTTCCTAGGGGTGGCTTCTTGCTAGAATAAAAAATGACAAAACAAGGAAGGTTGGAGCGAAAATAAAAGTGAGCGTTAGAAAAGGATTAAGTGTCCCCTTGCGAGGGCTTGGTAGGTTCTTGGGTGCCGAGACAGGTCCTGAGACCGATGCCCTGTTCTCCTTGGGTCACTATGCTCAGCTCCCTCCTTTTTACATGCCCAAGTATGTTCATCCAATAAAAACCCTAAAAGAAGACATGTACTGAAAGAAAATACTCTTTGACCAGGCTATAGGAGTCCTCGCCTTGTAGGAGCTCCTAGTTGTGTTGTCTTTAGTTGGTAAGTAGTGCAGACTACCACTTAGGGCAACCTCTTTGATAAGTTTTTTTAGTTTGGCTGTGTTGGAGCAGCTGGTTAGTGACTCACTTCGGATCTTCTATTAGATGATGCTAGGCCTACTCCTTGTGGATGTCATGCCTTGGTTCTGTCCAGGGGTAGGGGGAGCATTGTGCTAAGTTTTATTATATATTTGTTTTGTATAAGTTTGATGCTTCTTTGGTTGGTTATGTGCAGATATGTTCGTGGATTCGACGGGCTGAGTCGCCCTATCCCGTGGTCGCCAATGAGAGTGGAATTTAGGTGACGGGAAGTGCTTAAAAATAGCTAAAAATTATGAATATCAAGGGAAAAATATTCAATGTCAAAGGTGCCGCCCCGTTCTAGGTTCCATCATCCATCAAGGGATGCATCTAGACAACTCCATCCTCACCTCTCAATATTCTCATTTTTTTTCAATCCTACCTAATCATGAAACTTGGCTCCATTAATTGCCCCATATCTCATCTTCCCTCTCCAAAGAACTCAATTTATTTCTCAATCACACTCTACTCTCCATCCTTTGTCTCAATACATTTCAGATCCTCTCCTTACCACATGAAAACAATAATCTCAAGAATTCTCTCAATCAATTCCTCTTCAAAGAATTATGTCACTAGTAGTAGCAAATAAAGGCATCTTCAACAATTTGCATCTCTAACAGCAACAAATAAAGGCCTCTATGGGAATTTCAATAATTTCAACCACTCTTCATCATCACAAGAAGGTCGATCCGTCTTATTTGGATCTCATTTTCAAAAGAACTACAAAAAATGTTATATTAAATATTTGGTATAGGGGGAATACTCATTCCATCCTCTCATTGGTTTTACAAAGGGATTATAGGGTGTATTATGAAAGTTATATCATCTACAAATCAAAGAATAAAATGCATAGTTTTCTTTTGTTATTATGGGTGTCCCTTTTAGGAGGAATTGGAATTGTCATTTTATGACATAGAAAATATTGCACAAACAACATTAGGTGTTGGAATAAAACTACATGCATGAGATCTTGCATTCTTGCATAGATGTCAAGAACATTCTCTCGCAGTTTACAACAAAAAATAGATCATATGGAAAATAGATATAAGAAGACAACGCATTCTTTAGAGATTTAGCAACACATCATATAATGTTTCATTTTTAAAAAAATATCTACATGGGGCATAGATATTTAACTAAAAAATACAATACTTCTTTTACTATATATCACTTACTTCTATGCACCTAGGTAAGAGTGTAGTGGTCTTGAGTCTAGCAGTTAGCACTGCCCCTAGTGGTTGTTGAGAAATATGCAATCACAGCCATATGAAAGCCTCTTTGTATGGAGCAATAGGGCAAGACTCAAAAAATTTGCTAGAAAGGATGCTTGAAATATAGGATGCATGAATCCCATAAGCACAGTGAAGAAAAAGGGAACCATCATGAGCCTATAAAGTGATGTACCTTCTTATAATTCAATGATGGAATACAACTATACTTTTTCCTATTAGTCATAATACGTGTCATACTCAAGATTGTGCTTATGAGTTCAAGCTTCCATCTTGGAACCTAATTCACTTGAGTAATAGTTGGTCTCTTCAGTCTATGCCATCATGAACATTCTCTTTGTGTTCCATCCACCATTTTCATCCAGCTCAGGACTTCATTTTCAACTTCATTTTCATCTTGACCTTGAGTCTACCATAGCCAAACAACACATACCTCTGTTGGAGCTTCTTCATCTCCTCATCTAGACCATAACTCTTGAAGCCTTCTTCTAGGGATATCTCCCCCAAGTCAGGGCGCAACAATTCATCATGTCAATCTCTTATGTTATCATCTCTTTGCTTCAGCATTGTTGTCTGAGCAGCCCGCCACCTATTCTGCACTACCTCTATGTCATACAGCATGTGCCGTATATACAGTCCATAATGTCAATGTTTATCATGGGGCATTCAAAGCCTAGGATATGAGTTGAGTTATCTTCTCACCAAATATTAGCTCAAATGGTTATTATATTAAGTTGTTGTAGTAAGAAGAATAGTCAGTGTAGAAACACCAACAGAGGGTGGCCATAGCTATTTTAGTTCAAGCTAGTTTTTCCTCCATCCTCTCTCTCCTGCCACTTAAACCAAGCCAAGGCCACTCTGATATGAAGTTCTTAAAAATTGTTCAACCATAAAATCAGCAAGGAGGGGAAGTTGTGAAGATTTTTTGAAGATCATCAAGTCAAACTCAAGCAACAAACATCAAATTTCAAACTAGTATATTTTGATACTACGCTGCCATTGCTTGTGTCTTTTGATACTTAAAAAGATCAAATTGATATTGGTTATTTTCACTCATTCAAAGCTAATTCCCTGTCACAAGAATTTCAAACATGAAGTTTTTTATGTGGATGCCACTCATGGGAAGTAACATGAGTCTTGTTACTCATTTTTACTACATAAAAGCTTGTTATACTCTACTTGCAGGAAGACATGAAGTTGGCTACACTCAAGTAGATATTTCAGCTACCTTGGTCATTATGCAAAAACCGAAGATTGTGACCTCTTTGCTTGAGGGGGACATGGACATGAAGATTAATGTAAGCAAAGTCAATAAAGAAGAAAACCAGAAAGATCATAAAGAAGAAGACAAAGTCAATGAAGAAGAAGACTAGAAAGACTATAATGAAGAAGAAGACCAGAAAGAAAAAGACCAAGAAAAAAAAGACCATGAAGACAAAAAGAGCATCAAAGAAAGTAAAATGGACTACATCAAAGAAGAAGACAAAGAAAAGAAGATTTTCTATGCCTACCATGACATATCTAATGAAGAAAAAAACAAGAGTCTGTCAATCCTTAACTCTACTTTTCACTAGAACTTTTTATTGTATGTACTTGCCATTAATTCTCCTGACATACGCCTTGTAATACTCCTCATGTAGCCTATGCATAACAGTCCCTACACACTTAGTGAGGCCTTGTGATAGCCCCTGGATGCTAGCCATGTTTTTTGGTACCCACACTTAGCCTTTTTTGCAATAGCCTCTAGTGTTTACCATGTTTGTGGCATACCCACACTTAGCAAGGTTCTACTCGTGAGATAGCCTCTGTACACTTGGTGCCTTTTTCATGATTGTGATTGAGGAGGGGTGTTGAGAAATATGCAATCACACCCATGTGATAACCTCTTTGTATGGAACAATAGGGCAAGACTCAAACAATTTGCTAGAAAGGATGCTTGAAATATAGGATGCCTAAATCCCATAAGCATAGTGGAGAAAAAGAGAAGCATCATGAGCCTATAAAGTGATGTACCTTCTTATCATTCAATGATGGAATACAACTATACTTTGTCCTTTCAGTCATAGTAAGTGTCATACTCAAGATTGTGTTTATGAGTCCAAGCTTCCATCTTGGAACCTAGTTCACTTGAGTAACAGTTGGTCTCTTCAATCTATGTCATCATGAACATTCTCTTTGTGTTCCATCCACCATAGCCATGCTCTAGATCCATGCATTTCAATAGTGGTTTGGCTTGTGGAAGCCAAGATCCCAACCCACTAACTCCCTTGATTTTATAAAGATGCATACTAAGGCTAAGTACTATTATCTTAACCTCATTTAAGGTATTGTGCCCCAAAATTAAGAAATTGAAAGAAAATGTTGGATGGAATTCTATGTAGTGCACATGTATATTGGTCAATATGCACACATACATGCGTACACATCACCCATTGTATGCATCGGTATACAATAGATATTTCTTCCTCTTTTTTAAAAACACCTAAGGTCACGCTATTTGCAAGGGGGAAACAAGGGGAAGAAATGTTGAGTTGTCAAGCTCAACATGAGCTAAGATTCACGTACCTTGATGAACATTTTTGAATTTATATCATTGGCATATTTGGTACCATTATTGTATATGCTTCTAGTGATACTTTATAGCTAGAGTCTACCTATCTAAGTTATGGGATATCTATTTATTCATCCTTCTAGTTAGCATGTTCACACTATGGATGCTTGTATATTATGTATGTTGTACTCTCTCTTTATTCTTGGTAGATTGTTATAGTGGAGAAGAAGAAGAAGAAAGACAATTAGAATTTTCAACTTTCTATATTTTGTGCATTCCCTGTGTGTTGTGTGTCTTCCGCTTATTGATTTTGCATTTATATCACTGACGTGGTTGGTACCTACATTGACATATACTTCTAGTAATACTTTATTGCTCTCCCACTAGTTCAAGTTAGAGGATATCTATCTAGTTATCTTTCTACTTAGTATATTTACACTATGACTTCTTACATATAATATAAGTTTTACTCTCTCTTTATTCTTGATAGACTATTATAATGGGAGAAGAAGAAGAAAGATTAGGGCTTTCAACTTTATATCTTGTGGCATTCTCTATATGTTGTGTGTCTTGCAAGAGCTCAAGCTCCCTCTTTCTTGCCTATCCTTTCATGGTATCAAGCACTGTTTAGGTGATGAGCTATTATGAGCCACAAGCACAAGAGTCTACAAGGAAGCCATGCCATGGAGTATGTCTATGGATATCTCTCTCATATCATCTTTGATTGATGAGCCATCTTCATGAGCTTGGAGTTCTTAAGGGAGTATAGATGACCTTATCTTTGAGCCTATGTAGTCAAATTCGCATTTTGGGTGCATATCAGCCTCCGTTTGCGAGTTAGAGGTTGTTCATGTATGAGTTTGATAAGGTTTAAGAACTCTAGAAACCTCATCATTTTTCAAGCAAGTTGTAGGGTTAGGTATGGTAGATAATATTTCCAAAATATCAAATATTATAGGTGTTGCTCATCAATGTAATATTATGTACTAATTTCAATACATGTGTGATAATTTGCCTATATTAACAAAATGTGGACAAAAATAGATTTTTGGATTTTACTGCACAATGTTTGAGAGGTTTAATCAAATTGGTAGTGACAATCTTGACAATTATAAATTCCATGCTTGGAATCTTAGATTGATTGAGTTTCCTTATGGGTGAAGGTTATTCAGACTACATTGAAGGAAATAATGTTGAAACTCCTAAGTTACCAGAGAAAACTGCCATGCTTGAGTAGGCCAATACATTTAAGGAATTGAACTATAATGCTTGAAAAGTTCTATATTATCTTTCCATCATTTTTTTACACAACACTATTGGGCATATAGAAGATGTAGATAGCCCTTGAAAAGCATGAAATCATATGGTCAAGCTTTTTGATACAAATATTAAAGGTAGAAAGTTTCAGTTTAAATGACTATGTGAAAGGTAATTGGAAGGTGGAAGTACAAGCAAAAAAAAGAATAAAGCAAGAGCTATGGAGCTTCAAGCAAGAAGAGAGAGACCAATATGTGGGAACTCCAACAGTCACAATGTATGACCAACCTTCTCTTATTCAATTTATCATGAAAAGAATAAAGAATAAAGTGGCAATAATGGGTGTTTGCCGCCTATAGTATATAGTTATGTGGATTTGTATACAAGTAAATGTAGATAGCTAGGCACAGGCTGCCTTAACTCCCAATAATCTCCCATCACTTAAATGTGAATGTGCTTCAATGATGATGAGGAGTAAAAGAAAAAGAAGAAGAGTACAACATGGTACATAGAGTACAACAAGATTGAGAAAAAGACGTAATCTCATCTTACACCCATCAACCTCCTAAGGAATGCATATCATGTGGTGAAAAGAATAGACTAGAGGATATGTAGATGAGAAGATGCTTTGCACAATGTATGAGAGAGATAGAGATAGAGATAGAGACTCTATGGAAAGTAGAGTGAACTGCAGCTGCTAATTTCATTGCTCGTAGTTGTATATATACATGATATATTTTATGATGTAGGTGAGCTCATATTCTAAATATTTGGGATATTTACATGAGGATATCCTTTTGTCCACATGTTACATACCCTTATCTTATCTAGACTTTATCCTAACATCCCCCCTAAAAAGCATTCCATAGAAAATATAACTGAATACAACTAAAGAAAAAGAAACACCATTGAAGATACGATGTACATCCATGAAATAATGATTTACATCCATCTATGAAGTCATATCATGTTTTCCCCTGTGTAAATAATTTGCATTGCAATTTTGTGCTTGAAGTGTGGAATTCATTGAATGAGGATTTCAACAACATTATCACAAGAGGGTATATAATCAAGGGTGATATGCGAGTTTTCTACCAACTCTCTTACAAAATGTTATCTCATGTCAATATGGCAGAGTTTAAGACTTAATTTGGGCTCATGAACCATAGAGATACATGTTTTTTTGTTAGTGAAGATGGGGGTAGTATTCAAACCTAATGTCCTATAAGAATTTCTTAATGTGGATCACTTTTTGGACTACCATGTTGCATGCCACATATTTAGCTTCCATAGTAGAAACTATTGATGCTTAGTACTCTAAGAGATGGAACCACCTACTAGAACAACAATGAAGCCATTGAGAGATATTCTGGTATCAAGGTCTCCACTCCAATCTACATCCAAATAGGCATTTAAAAGAAACTCATTGCGTTTTTTAGAAAAACATAGTCCCACATGAGATGTGGCCTTCAGATATCTCAAGCCTCTTTTTAACTGCTTCCAATGCTCATATGTTGATTGATGCATAGTCTTGAAAAGAATGTGTCCTACATTGGACAAGTTTGGATGGGTGCAAGTAATCAAATACCTTAAGTATCAAAGTGCTTTCATGTAGGGTATAGTTTCCATTTTATAGAATGTGAGAGGAAGATGGATTGAGCTAGATATTTTTGAACAAGCACCCTCAAAAGCCTTAATTACTTTGGTTTACTTACTTATTAATATATATGTCTATTTGATGCAAAACAAAGAATTTCATGTCCATGGGCTTTTTTGTATGTAGGTATGTTGATGCATTTTAATGGAGATAGGTGACCAATAAATTTCAATGTCAATAAAGTAATGCATGTGACCATTATTGGTTATAGAAAATTGGAAGGATATTATAGATTTGGCCTTTGGTATTGCATAATAAGAGTTTGCCAGGATAGAAATTTCATCAAGATAGAGTCCTAGGATAATTACTATGTTGCGTGGAATGAGGACATAAATGTTATTATATGTATTCAATTGTCTAAAGCCATGGTATACTAAGTGAGTATGGATGCAAGTGTACCCTTGGAAATTTGGGATCCATAAAGTTAGGTGGTTGTGACATATAAATTTCTTTATCTAAGTGATCATGTAGGAATATATTTTGACATCGATATGATGCAAAAGTAATCTGAAATGAGCAGTCAAAGGAAGTCGTGAAAAGCACTGGAGATAATGTACTTCCATAGTGGAGGCCTTTTACCTCTTCAAAACTACAAGCTATCAGGCAAGCTTATACTTGTCAATGGTACCATCTAGTTTAAGCTTTTTTCAAATAACCCATTTGTAGTTGATTGTTGATTTCTTAAGGGGAAAAGGGACTAGTATCCAAGTGTGGTTTGAAGAAGAGTCTTTTACTCTTTAAGCATGGCATCTTGCCAATAAAGAGCTTCATTGTTTCTAAGTACTCGAGTGTTGGTTGGACATTTTGGTGGCTTTGAAATGTTGCATTGAAGTGATTTCTTACTTCACCGACTGCAATATTAGCTTGGACATAGAGGTCATCCAAGCTCTTATAGCATGGAGTGGATAAGGACATGACTTAATTTTCATCAGAGCTAGAGGATCTCAAGAGAGTAATGGACTTAGAGGAGGAGATGGGAGATGGAGGATAAAGGTTGGTAATAATGAGGGCATCAAGGGGTGAAATGCTATTGTGATAAAATTCATTCTAGCTATCCTTTTACTGGCCTGTAGAGACCTTTGATAGCGGAAGGGGTGTGTTTTGTTCTCTGAATCCTTGTTGTTGGATTGAGTTACTTCGGAGTGGAAGAGGATAAATGAGATTGCTTGGGAGCTAAAGAGAATGGGGATGGGTGAGAAGATGAGGTCCTGATTATTGCTTGCTGTGTATGGCCTATTGTTACATCTTCAATTTGATAATCAGTGCTAAGCTGGAAGGGAGATAAGTGTGAGTGCTTAGTTGGTGAGTTGTTTTGGTAGTGATCAGGGGAGGGTTTTTGAGAGGAGAGAGGATCTAGTAATGGTGTAGGGGAAGGAGTCGTGATGAAGATTGGAAATGTGGACTATCTATGTGGAGCTGTAAGTACCATATGTGGTCAAGATTTGAGCTCACTTAAGCTCCTTGTAACCTACACTAGATGATGGACTTGGCCTAATTCAAGGCCTACTTCAACCGAATAGGTTTTAATTCTTCTTGGGCATGTGGAATGGTGATGTTCCATGTGAAAGGTATGTTGGAGGGCTTGGGAATAGGAAGATGGGGAGATAAGATGCGAGACCTAGTTTTTGATGTATGATTGGAAAGGGATGAGCCAGATGACATTGATTCAAAGGGTATTGTTGGATAGAGAGTAAGAGATTGAGAATTTGTAGTGATTGAGAAGTTTGGGAAGATATTAAGTTCTTGAAATATTGCACTCCTAGTGTAGATGAAAAATCTATTCTTTGGGTCATAAAATTTGTAGCCTTTGTGGGGCCAAAAGGCTCACCATATCCAATGAAGATAAGTTGTGTGGCTCTTGATAAGAATTTTGATTTGTGATTTGTGTTGACTAGAAAGGTAGTTTATCCAAATATATTTAGATATGATAAGTTAGGAGAGTGGGACATAATTCATAGTGTAACTTGCCCGCCATGTGAGGAATGCGCGATCTAGAGCATGGCAAAATCGGAAGCTATGGAGGATGAAATGAGAATTGTGGGCTCATGATGGAGAAGACAAGGACACTGTTTGTTACACAAGTGAATTAGGTTCCAAGATTGAGACTTGGACTCATAAACACAATCTTGTGTATGTGGACAATGACATTGACACTTCACTGAAATGAAAAGAGTACTATCATTGCGTTAAGAAAGGAAGCAAGTACAATGCTTTATAGGAAAGTAGGAAACTGTAGTAGGCACCATTGTGCATATGGGATAAGTTAGCCTGCATATCCTTGACCTTGAGACTCCATACAAAGAGGCTGTTTGAGTGTGATTGCTGATTCTCAACACCCCTCCTCAATCACAACTAGAAAAGGCACAAAGTGTGTAGAGGCTGTAATGAGAACCACCTGCAAAGTGTGGGCATACCACAGACATGGCAAAACACCAGAGGCTGTCGCAGAAAAAGCTAAGTGTGGGTACCATAAACATGGTGGACATCTAGAGGCTGTAATAGGGGCCTCACAAAGTGTACAGGGACTGTAATGCCAAGTTACATAAGGAGTTTACAAAGCTTATGGCAGGAAGCATTAGGGCAAGGAAAATACAAGGCTATTAAAACAGTCTATCAGAAATATGAGAGTACAAGGACTGATGAGTCTTGTCCTTCCGATCCTGGTGGTCTTCATCTTCATCTTCTTCTTCCTTTGCTCCATTTTCTTCTTCTTCTTTGACTGCGACTAGATAGGCCTTTTGGGATCTCTTTCTTGTGTGGCAGAACTTCTCGGTGTGTCCGGTCCTTTTGCAGAAGTCACAAAAGAGCTGATCCTTCTTGCCTTTGTACGTGTTGCCAACATATAATGCATGCTCATCTCTAGAGGTACTTGGTTCTTCTTTAGTTTTTAGCTTCTTTTCTTCTTCTAACAGTGATGCCTAGATATCAACAAGTTCAGGATTTGGCATGTTGATTAAAGTTGTTGATACATTATTATATTCAGGAGGCAAGCTCTTAAGCAGAACACCGATGCAAACATCTTCATCCATTTTAATGTTGATTCCTGCAAGTTGGGTTAGGAGTCCTTCCATGTAATTGAGATGTGTGGCAAGTGATGTGCTGGACTTCATTTCAAGCCTGAAGAATTCAATTAGGAGACCATACTTTGATGATTTAGATTGTGCACTGAACAGGGTGTCAAGTCTTTTCCATGTATCCTGTGAGGTCTCACAGTTATCCACATGATGGATATAACTGTCGTCTAGCTCCAGTTTGATAATGGCCTGTGCTCTGTCATCATTCTTTTGCCAAGTAGTTGCAAGGTCCGCGTCCCGAGGTTGCTTCTCTTTGCCATTTGTGATGGCCCAGAGACCCTTTTTCATCAAGATGAGCTTGATGTGGGTTTGCCAAGTGTGAAACCCAACTCCTTTGAATCGAGCATTTGGAGAGTCTTTGCCCATGTTAGATTTACGGGAACAGTAGCAAATCAACTTTAGACTTATTAGATTTGAGCAACAGAAGAATTGGTTGAGAGACACAAGTGCTAAAAAACACTAACTGAGTGTCAATGAATACCAAATCTGCAAAAGTCTTTTACTCTTTTAAAATCCAAGTGATCTTCCCCTTCTTGATTTGATGCTGATACCTTCAGATCTGAGTGACAGTACTTTAATGAACTTCAAAGAGTATTGCTCAGTGATTAAAATCATTGTTGATAACTTCAGTGAGAGAAACAATGAAAAATTTCAGAATTTTGAAGCTTTGGCTATGGTGGAATTAGGGTTTCTGAGACAGGGGCCTGGTTTTTTGCTGATTGCAGGAGCTACAGTGGATCATTTTCAAAAATTTTTATATGCCTAGGAAGCTGATTTCATGGCCTACCAAAGCCCTATCATAATCGTCAAGATTGTGGCCTGTATGAAGCACGCAGACACGTCGAACAGAAGCAGGCACAGTTTTGATAGGATTCCGCGATTTTCGCAATGCTGGAGCCAGGGCGCAGTAATGCAGTCAATTTTTGTGCCAAGATGAATTGCCTTGAGCAGAGGAACAACTCCCTAGAAGAAATCATGGGCTGAAATGGCTGGTTGAAGAGTTATGGAAGCTCCAAGTAAGGTAGGTCCTATCTGGCTATGGCAGACACAGAGCAGAGACTGAGGATTTTCACAATGCTGAGCTCCAGATGGTCCAATGTCCTGGATTGATATGATACAAGGAAGATTTATGAGTTGGGGAATACTTTTCCAGAAGGAAGCTCCAAGAGATTTGACCTGTGGAGTGAGATATAAGCAGCTCAATCTGACAGGGTGCTGCTGGCTATGGCTGCCATGGAAGCTTCAGTGAGAGTAGAGTTGGGAGATGAAGTCATGAGCTGATATTGAGCTAGACTGAGGTTGAAAGAAATCAAGAGAGGCTAGACAAGCAATGCCATGCCCAACTGGGCTCTGATACCATGTGAGGAATGCGGGATCTAGAGCATGGCAAAACCGGAAGCTATGGAGGATGAAATGAGAATTGTGGGCTCATGATGGAGAAGACAAGGACACTGTTTGTTACACAAGTGAATTAGGTTCCAAGATTGAGACTTGGACTCATAAACACAATCTTGTGTATGTGGACAATGACATTGACACTTCACTGAAATGAAAAGAGTACTATCATTGCGTTAAGAAAGGAAGCAAGTACAATGCTTTATAGGAAAGTAGGAAACTGCAGTAGGCACCATTGTGCATATGGGATAAGTTAGCCTGCATATCCTTGACCCTAAGACTCCATACAAAGAGGCTGTTTGAGTGTGATTGCTGATTCTCAACACGCCAAGCTCATTCCAAGGCACACATTTTGTAGTCCATCAATAGGTTTTCCAAATGACGCCGCCCAACACTCCCTTGGAATATCATGGGGTTTGTCACTTAGACCCTATTGATTCTACATTGCAATGGAAGAGTTCTGGCCGAACCCACTAGGATCAACCTAAATTTTGGGTTCCTAAAATGAGTTGGGTCACCTAACAGTCAACTAGTATTAGTATCTTGAGTTCCCATTTCTCACAGGATCACTTGAACTAAAGCAAACTTGCCATTGAACTTAGTCCAAAGAGAATGGGAGATGAAGGGGAGTGCAGCACGTCAACCCTCTTGCCCATAAGGCAAAAATCCCAATCCGTCCCCCTAAACAATGCAGATCGGTTGTACTTAGCAACTAGTTGGTCATTTTAACTTTTTCCTATTTTTAACGTAATTTTAGAAAAGCTCCTAGCTAACCAGGACCACCCTACCATTGGACGGACCCATCGAGAGTCACGCCCGCCTTTCCTTTGGTGAGAGAATCATCTTTAGTTTGTAAAATTACTACAACACATTTATTAAAACATATACAACTAGCTTCCTTAATCAACCCGTTAGATCACAGGTCCCTTCATGTAATGTATCTCACGGACACTCATACAATTCAAAAAATTCCCGAATAAAATAAATTTCTTTATTATATTAGAAGTTTATTACAATTTTGATATTTCCAACTCTATGGAAGATATACAGAATTCCACGAGGGTATTCTTCCCACCAAGATTCCACCATTGTAACTAGTATTAGGGTTCTACGATCCCATCTTGGGTCATGAAGGGGCTGTCAAGATTGTGGGAGAGAAGGAAGGAGTCTCGCTTGAAGCTTTCTTGCTTGCACAATGGGAGAAGACACACAAGGGTGGAGGCTGAAAACAGTTTTCCTCTTCTTAGTTGTGTAAGCCAAAAGAACTCAAGTACAAAGAAATAGAAGAACCCTATATATGGGTCTCAAACCAAACTCAACTAACTAAGGTGGCATACTAACTGAGCCACGAACTAGAGTAGATAAGGATAGCTATCATGTAGCTATTATTCATGGGCGGTGTACCAACCACGTCTGCAATTGACAAGTCGGTGACATAAATACACAACGGTCACCCTGGTGTATCACGAGTGGAGCTCGATATCTCAACACTCCCCCTCGAGCTCAATCCCAATTCCTGCACACCAAGCAGGTCTCTGAACTTGCGCAGCTTCTCTGCGCCCAATGCCTTCGTGAATATGTCAGCTACCTGATCCTCTGTGCTGACATAAACTAGATCAATAAGACCTAGTAAAACCCTCTCTCGCACATAGTGATAATGCACCTCAATGTGCTTTGTTCTAGCATGATAGACTGGGTTATTTGCCAAGTGTATACTACTCATGTTGTCACAATAAATGACAACTGGTCCATCTGTAGACTGATGCATATCATAAAGTAGCTTATGCAACCAAGCTACCTCACATGCAGCCATTGCTGCACCCCGGTACTCAGCCTTTGTGCTCGACAAGGCAACGGTAGGCTGTTTCTTGCTGCTCCAAGTGACTGCAGCACTCCCAAAAGAGAACACATATCCACTGGTAGATCGTCTATCAGAAATACTACCAGCCCAATCAGCATCAGTGTATCCATGCAACTGTATCTGAACCCCAGTCTCATAAAATAGTCCATACTGCAATGTGGACTTCACATACCTGAGTATGCGTCTAGCCGCATCCAAATGTGGTTTCCTTGGAGCCTGCATAAACTGACTTACCAATCCAACAGCATAGCTCAAATCTGGCCTGGTAATAGTCATATAAATCAAACTTCCTACTATGCATCTGTACATAGTAGGGTCTTCTAGAAGCTCACCTGCATCTGTGCTCAGCTTCACATTTTGCTCCAAAGGAACTGAAATAGGCTTACAGCCTGTCATCCCATATTTGGACAGCATGTCCAATCCATACTGCCTCTGCAAGAGCTGTATCCCACTTGGTGATCTAATCACCTCAATGCCCAAGAAATAATGCAGCTCTCCCAAATCCTTCATCTCAAACTTCTGCTTCAATAGCATTTTCACATGAAGGATATCTTCATCACTGTCACGTGTCATAATCAAATCATCAACATAAATGACAAGTAGCATAATACATTTCTCTGTTTTTCTCATATAAAGTGAGAAATCTGCCTTGGAAATCTGAAAGCCAATAGTGACAAGATACTGTCCTATCTTGTCAGACCATGCTCTAGGTGCTTGCTTCAAGCCATACAAGGCTTTCTTCAACTTGCAAACAAACTCAGGATGAACAACATGCACATAACCTGGTGGCTGCTCCATATAGACCTCTTCTTGCAAATCACCATGCAAGAAGGCATTCTTTACATCCATCTGATGTAAAGACCATCCCTTTGATGCAGCCATAGCAATGACTGCTCTTACAGTTGCCATCCTTGCAACTGGACTGAATGTTTCTTCATAGTCAATGCCATATGTTTGTGCATACCCCTTGACTACTAATCTTGCCTTGTATCTGTTCACAGAACCATCTGCATTGTGCTTCACCTTATAAACCCACTTACAGCCAATTGCATTCTTACCTTTAGGCAAAGGTACTAACTCCCATGTAGCATTTGCTTCCAAGGCATCCATTTCTTCATCCATGGATTTCTCCCATTTTTCTTTTCCCATGGCTTGCTCAAAAGATGTGGGTTCTGGTTCCTGTATCACTTTGACCATATATGCATAGTGAATGGCTGTAAATCCATCATATTTCAGCCTATCCATAGGATACCTAGCTCTCGTAGACCTGCGCAAAGTAGGTTTACTCCCAGGTACTCTCAAAACATCCCTGGTCTTCCTTACTCCAGGTGTAACAATAGAAGGAATACCCAACTCATCATCAATGCTCTGTTCTGAGCCACTGGATTCACCATCCACATAAGAGTGACCTGCATTCACATCAAACATGGGCTGATCAACCTTCTCTTTTCCTTTTCGTGATACCTGCATATCACTATCTGCATTGCTTTGAGAAGATTCTCCTAATCTCAATCTGCCTGTCCACGGCGAAGAATGTGAACCACTACTAGAGGACGCTCCAGGTCCACTAATATTTTGTGACTGCTGCTGTGAATTCTATGCAGCATTACCATTTTGTGCATATACATCATCAATCACATTTACTGGTTTATACCAGCTACTCATCTCATCAAAAACAACATCTCTGCTCACTGTAAACTTACGAGTAGAAGGGTTATAGCATCTATACCCTTTTTGCTGCAGAGAGTAACCAATAAAGATGCACTTCTCAGCTTTTGGATCCAACTTGGATCTCAACTCATCTGGCACATGTACATAGGCAATGCAACCAAAAATTTTCAAATGAGAAATATCTGGTTTCCTACCAGTATACCTCTCCTCTGGAGTCATCCCATGTATTGCTGCAGTGGGAGTCCTGTTCATTATATAGACTGCTGTAGCAACTGCTTCAGCCCAATAAAAATCTGGCAAGTCTTTTTCATTGAGCATGGCACGAGATACCTCTCCAATATGCCTGTTTTTCCTTTCTGCAATTCCATTTTGTTGTGGGGTATAACTGCATGAATATTGCTGCTTTATGCCATACTCCTGTAAGAACTTTGCAAACTCATTTGAGAGGTACTCTCCCCCTCCATCTGACCTTAGGCATTTTATTTGCAGACCTGTTTCTTTTTCAGCCATAGCTTTAAGGGTTTTGAAATGCCCAAAAACTTCACTTTTCTTTTTCATAAAATACACCCAAACTTTTCTGCTATAGTCATCAATAAAAGTAACAAAATAATGACAGCCTCCAAGAGATGCAGCTTTAGTAGTCCACACATCAGAGTGGATTAATTCCAATGGCTTCTCACTCTCTTGAACATGTCTAGGAAATGGTTTCCTTGCATGTTTTCCAAACTGATAGGCTTCACATACCTTATGCATTTCTGCAACCTTGAATTTTGGCAATCCTGCAACAATATTTTGGGCATGCATTGATTTAAGTCGCTGTACATTAACATGACCAATGCGTTTATGCTAGATATCAATATCTGCAACTACACCGGTCCCATGTGCAAACATTGCTGCACTCAATTCAGACATGTCTGCATCCAACAAAAACATTCTGCCATTCTTCTTTCCTTTTGCTATCAAGCGACCTTTATTTTTCATATCCTCAACAAAGCATCCATGAGGATTAAATCTGACCTACAAGCCCTGCTCAACCATTTGACCGACAGAAACCAGATTCTTGGTGATATTCGGGACATGAAATACATCGGACATGTATTTCTTTTTCCCATCCTGCATAGACAAGGGAATTTTTTCAAATCTGCATAATAGGATGTGCAGTATCATCACCAGTCTCCACAAATCCTGGTTTTTCCATTTTCCTTGCATCCTCCATCCATTCTGCATGACCTGTCATGTGGTTTGATGCACCTGAGTCAACATACCATACATCATTGCTTTCTTCTGCACTTGTCACAGAATTGTTCATGTGCTGCACCATGAATAAATGCTCATTTCTATCATCACCCTGTCTGCTAGAAGATGCATAATTCCCTTGTTGCAGTTTTCCATTCATGATGTCATTCTGCTTTTTATAGCAGTCTTTAGCCATATGACCCATCTTACCACAGTAGTAGCATTCAACATTACTGTTTGCATTTTGACCTCTTTGCCATCCACCACGACCTCTTTGGCTCCCCCTGCCTCTAGAGTTACCACGTCCTCCTCCATAGGACTGGTTTTCTTGAGTTTTCTGCATATTCTGATTTCTACCACGGCCTCCAAATCGGCCTCCTCTACCTCTGCCTCTACCTCTTCCAGCATTTGAGTAGAAGACAGCTTCTTTTGAAGTTCCTCCTAAAGAAGATGCACCACCATTTCTTTGCTCCTCAGAAATTAGAAGAGCAATCAGCTCCTCAAATCAGAAAATCTTTCACAAATTGAAATGGATGTCCGAAACTGTGCATAATCCTTTCCTAGACCATTCAAGGTCACATAAACTAAATCATCATCTTCCACTGGCGACCCGATGGAAGTAAGTGCATCTGCAATCTTCTTCACTTTCATGTGGTAGTCATTGATGCTCATATTTTCTCTTTGCACATTATGAAACTCTTGCTTGAGCTGCATTTTTCTGGCTTGCGTATTTGTGCTATACATTTTTGACAAAGTATCCCATGCCTCCTTTGGCGTACTTGCATCCTGAATATGCACAATCATAGAGTCTGAAATGCTGATAGACAGCCAGTACATAACTTTCCTGGCTCTCTCATGCCATGTT
Source organism: Lygodium microphyllum (assembly GCF_053477565.2). Classification (NCBI taxonomy): domain Eukaryota; kingdom Viridiplantae; phylum Streptophyta; class Polypodiopsida; order Schizaeales; family Lygodiaceae; genus Lygodium; species Lygodium microphyllum. The sequence continues at coordinate 75,467,357 of NC_141151.1, read as the reverse complement.
TTAAATGCCTGCATTTGCTGTTGATTGGGAACATCAGGAAGAACTGGTTCTTCTTCATTTCGTGCAACAAATTCCCAATATCCTTTTCCCATAAGGAAATTCGTCATTCTAAACTTCCATGCTTGGAAGTTGTTCTTGTCAAGCTTTTCAGTGACAATCTGTGAAAGAGAATCAGATGCCATTACAGAACACTGCAAAAAATTCTGTCACTGCAAAAAACACAGCTTCATCCTCACAAGGGAAAATCTGCAAAACTGGCGAAAGTGGTATTTGACCACACAATCACTTCCTAGTGACGATTTTGCATCAACAGGTAACAGGAATGATTCTGTAACTCCCAATGTCTCTGCGCACAAGCATATGATGCAATTTCTACAGTAACTTTTCACCGACCTGTAGAACAGTGGCTGCACAGCATAAAACTGGGTCTTTTTCTGAGTGCGTGCAGAAAACTTCCGCCTCCAAAACAGGCCCCGAAATGGCCTCAAATAAAAAAAACAAGGTCGCCGAGGGCTAAAGCCCCTTCCCGCAGCATATACTGCCCTCTTGCTTCACCGCGAAGGGCGTCTCAACCTGAGACAATGCACTCCTGCACTTTCCGACTGTGCTACCTGCAAAGATCTGCTCCCAAAACAGAAAATGAAAGCAACACTGCTCCTCTTACCAGAACACCGCAAGCTTGGCTTGCTTTCTTGAGCTCCTTACCACGAACAAGGCTCTGATACCATGTCAAGATTGTGGGAGAGAAGGAAGGAGTCTCACTTGAAGCTTTCTTGCTTGCACAATGGGGGAAGACACACAAGGGTGGAGGCTGAAAACAGTTTTCCTCTTCTTAGTTGTGTAAGCCAAAAGAACTCAAGTACAAAGAAATAGAAGAACCCTATATATGGGTCTCAAACCAAACTCAACTAACTAAGGTGGCATACTAACTAAGCCACGAACTAGAGTAGATAAGGATAGCTATCATGTAGCTATTATTCATAGGCAGTGTACCAACCGTGTCTGCAACTGATAAGTCGGTGACATAAATACACAACGGTCACCCTAGTGTATCACGAGTGGAGCTCGATATCTCAACAGGGGCTTGTTAGATTCTAGGAGTAATGCATCATTTATGGCCAGATCTCCTCTTGGTACCCACATTTCCTACAATTGGAGACTATGCCTATTGACAAACGTTTTGCTATACCGAGTTTGTCTAAACCTCTCGAGGTGATAACAATGACCCCCTTGGAGTAGGGTCCCATAGCTAGCTTGGGGATCGCCTAGCATGATCCTTTCCTTTTATCCTATTTGTCAATGTTTTCAATCAGATATCTAGATTCTATCAAACACATACAATATTTTCTATAATTGCATTCAAACATATAACATTGATGTAATGACAATCACAAATTGTGTAGCTCGTAGCTTCACATAACCAAGGTAGACCTTACCTTGAGGTAACCTCACAATCTAATGAGGATTATCTTCCCCAAAAAGAGGTGTCAAATACATCCCTTCAACTTGTTATGCAAGGTATGAGTTTCCCGCACTTAGGACCGACTTACCCAATGAAAGTGATGCTTTTTGAAGAATATTCAATATTCCTCCTTTTCCACTTTAGGGTTGTAGGTAATACGTTAGACTAGAATGGTCTAAGTTGTTCTTCAAATTTTTGGATCCCATCCAATGTTTCCATAACATGTAACTTCAATTCAAAGGTAGTTCATCAATTTATGCATGCACATTCTAGATGAAGCTATCATTTCATGTTCGTGCAAGTACGAAGCTAATATTGTTTTTACTTAAATTTCATATGGATGTTGTCCATGCAATCTAACAAGTATCCCATGCACTATTTAATGCAAAAGCTTAACATTTTATGTAGCGATATGAAAATAGTAGCCTATTATTGAGAGTAACCTAGTTGGGCATGAGGACATTAGAAATTTTGTCTTTGCTTGCATTTGCATTTGCCACACCCGATGTTCCATTGGTAGTGGCAATCCCAAAAACCTTAGGTAGTACTTCTGCATCTCTGACAACACCCACTCCTTGACTGGTTGCAGTGGTTCTTGTTGTCTTTGCACCTTGTTGCTTTGGTGCCATCATCAAGAGTGGGGTTGAGAGATAAACAAAGAGGTTTGAACTTGAGATGGGAGAGCATGAGAGAAGATTGCCTTATCGATGATCAAGAGAGGGTAAGTTAACTCTCTCTTTCACTAACTTCCTATTCTCACTAACTCTTTCTCTCTCTAACTCTCTCTCACAGCCTCTCTGAGCATCTTTTTCGGGACCTAAAATGGGCCCGAAATTGGCTCTAAACACTAATTAGGCCTCTCTATACTCAAAGAACATAACGCCTCAGCCTTGTGACCAGGAGCGTTTAAGGGACACACTACCCTAACTTCTATCGTGAATCCCGCATTTGTTTTAAATTGTAGTCCAATGGTTAATCCTTTCCCACACTTCTCAGAGGAAGTCCCTACACATGTATCATTGTAGAAACACCTCGTAAGCACAAACAAAAGGAGACACCCATTGGATGAATGTTGTGGCCCCATTGTAGCTCTTCTACACCACCTTCGAGATTGGCCCCTGATCCGAGAAAATCACAAAAAATATTTTTCTAACACTTTGTTGATTTTTTGTACATTCAGAGGTTTGAAATAAAGAAGAGAGTGGGAACAACCTCTTGGGAAATCCAAGAAATCACTGGATGGAAATATTTCATGGACCGGTTTACCAAGGGGGGGTGAATAGTAAATATCAATTGAGGAAGGTGAAGGGAAAATGTGTAATGTGAAAAGAAAAGACATGAAATGGATTTGGAGCCATCCAAAGGGCATGCGAGGCTCATAATGTCCTGGCTTTGGAGCCTTATGATAATTCAAACAAATGGGACCCATCTTGGAAGCATTAGTGGAAGAAAAATCAAGCACATGATTTTATAATATTTTTTAAAAATACTTTCACTCCAATCTAAAAAAACTTTTGAACATGAAAGTTGTAGTGTGCGAGCTGAAGTTTTGGCTGGTATTTTTTAATAATTTTTTGAAGCTACTAGTCGGGAGATATGGCCAAAATGGTAGATGTCAAATTTTTCCAACTACGGTGGAGACCACCCCCCAATTTTATACACACCCACACTTTCTTTCCCACACTTAACACTTCCATAAAATATCATTCATTAGAATCCCAACCCTTTTCTCTCTCTTCTCCTCTCTCTCAAGCTAATAAACTATTAGAATTTTCCTCCTAAATCACCCTCAAATCATCCTTAATTATAGGAGTAATGTATGAATTCTCACCACTCTCTCTCCATTATTGCTAGATATGATATTATTTTATGAATATTCTCTATATTTTTTTATAGGAGAGCTCTTGGACTCAAGCTATGGGGGGGAGAATGGAGACAACTCACCTATGATGGAACTTGATTAAGTACAAAATTGGTCAACAAAACATCTAGATGGAGCTTCCACATTGGTGGAACTGCCTTAATGCAGCTTTGGTGGTGTTAATTCCTATTCTATCTTAACCTCCTCCCTAAACACCCTCAAGGCCTATATAAAGAGGCCTTCTCCTTTGTAATTTGCAAGAGAGAGCCAAGAGGCCTTGTTTATCCCTATTGAGGCTTCCCCATTCTCTCTCATGAGCTTATGCAATTCATTACCTTATTATAGCTTATGCATGCTCTATAGTGTAATAAGCCCATGCTATTGGTGTCCATATTGTGTATATTGGTTATGTCTTGAGGGTTCTCCATCTCTTGTGCTCTCTTAAGTTTTATTGATTCATCTATTTTTTGTAGTTCTCTCTCTCTCTCCCTCCCTCTCTTAGTTTTTCTCTCTTCTCCCTCACAAGCCCCTCTCCCTCTTGCATAGTGTCCTAGTCCGCTCTTCCATGACTAGGTGGTGCCCTTACCTCATTCACTTTGTGTAAGAAGGGAGTTTGGCATAGTATAGAGGCTACCATACTAAATTTCCTTTGTCATAAATTGGTACCCCCGCTGAGGACATTCTCATCCACAATTATCTACCTCCTTATGCGGGATGATACAACACATAGTGGTGCATCCTCTACAACAAGTGCTCCAAGTGGCTCTTCTCCAACACCTTCACCAACTCTTTTTGAAGCTGGTCGAAGTCCACGACTCCCACAATAGTCTCCCAAAGAATCCCAAGAAAGGAAGTATGCCTATCGGATGATGGCACATATGTAGGTAAAAGGTGTTCACCTTAGAAATTCCATTCTCTCACAACGGAAAAAATCATGTTGCCATCAATTGCTAGGTTCTCATAATTGTGGTGAGTGTTTTGCAAACAAAGTAAAGGCCCATTCGAGAGGTCCTCGTCTCCAAATAATCAAATCCCTCTCTCTCTCTGTCCTAATCCACATCAAAGGAGGACAACTATGCATGAACGGTGTGGAGTTTTGTAAAGGTACAAAGTATGGAGACTATCTTCAACTGTTGCTAGCTCAAAGGTTGGGTGTGGTTGAAAAGGTGGCCATCACACCTTATGAAATATATGTCGCCGAGGATGGACACACTAAGGCAAGAACAATCACTAGTGAGCAAATTTTTTATATAGCAAAGTTGGTGGGTTCTAGAAAGAAACACTCTGGGAAAAATCCTTTATAATTCAAGAAAGTGAATTCCCTCTACTCCCTTAAGTAGTCTCCACTTATGAATAATAATAATGGCTCAAATTTCTACACCTTCTACTCTATACAAAACATCCGAGTTAATGTATGCATCAGTAGGAAGATTTTCTTCTAGCAGTGTCTTGTCATGTACTTTGGGGTTGAAAGATTAAGGGAGATTCTTGTATCACCAGAACCTATAATCTTCCCAATGCTAGACTACAATGCATCCCTCAATGTACATGTCATTATTTTATTATAATAGTTTCTCATGAATCACCGCGAGTTGTATGGACCAATCCAACCTCTTGCTATGCAAACTATGCATATTGTAGCCAACACAAAGCTTAGATTCGAAAGCATTATTAGAAGCATACTAGGGCCTAGAAGTCTTGCTGAAATCAATGCATCTATTAACCCATTCATCCTTTCTCTCATAAAATACAACTTAATTCTAGACATGTTCATCTTTTTACTCTACTAAGGCAACACGACATTTCCAAGCTTCTTTGGGCGCAATGGAAAAAGTGCAATGGATTTTTTAGACAACCTTGAGATGGCCTTCCTTTTCTCTGGGAGGGATGATGAAGCATTAAAGTTAAGGGCTTTCCCTTTGGTTCTCAAGGAAGAAGCTAGAATGTGGTTCCAAACTCTAAATCTGGCCCAAAGAGCTAAATGGGAGGGATTGAAGGCAGCTTTCTTGCAGAGATTTCAACAAACTAACTCAGCTGAAGAGTTATGGCAATGGCTTTTGGCCCTCTATCAAAGTGATCCTTATGGTTATGCAACTTATGAGGAAGGGTTTTTGAAACTTTGGGGGCAATGGTGAGACTCACTGAATCCTGGTGAGAGAGCTCCAAACTGTCGTCAAAAGGATCGATTTATTTTAGGTTTGTATCCCTTGCTCAAGGAGAAGGTAAATGTAAAATTTCCAAACACTTTTGAAGATACTTTGAGAATCACTAGGGAAAAGAATCGAAAGATTTTCTACCAAGCCCAAACTAGCCAAGCAGTTTTGGGAAACATCACAACTATGAAGGCATCTCAAGCTCCCCCAAATGTATCTAATGCACCAAGCCTTATTAGAGGTCAAGAAGACATGATCCAATAAATAAACAATCTTACTAATCAAGTACAAGGTTTGAGAGTGAATCTTATGCAAGGTGCAAGAAGACCTATTGAGGGGAATGGTGGGAATCGACTACAAATGCAGCAACAAGGAAGGGAGATGTTGTGTTATAACTGTGGAGAAAATGGACGTGGCATGCACAATTGTCCTCACCCTAGAAGATATGATCACCCTGCCAGAGGTCCTCGACAACAAGTAAGCCCTCCTCGTGCTAGGACTCAAGAGCAAGAGCAGTCATCACGACCTGCAATTTTACAACCACCTTATGTTCAAGTTGAAACCCCTGCTGTTCAACCAAATGTTAATGTCATAAAAATAGAGGAGGTGGTCAGGGATAGAAGGCTCCAAGAAGAAATAGCGAGAGGTAAGATGAAGGTAGATGTAGTAGAGACCATGCCTATCAAGCGGGTACATGTCCAAACTGAGGCAAGCAAGGAAGAAATCAGTGAGGCAAGTACATCACAGGCACCTAGAGATGAAGGGAAGAAGAGAAAGACTTAAAGTAGATCTAAAATTGATATCTCTGACTTCCCTTTGGGTTCTCGGACACAACCTTATGATCTGATAGCAGATGTGAGCTCTCAAGGCCAAAAATTACTTGGCTACAACTACTTCATGCCTCTTCAGAGATACGATGACAATGGTCAAAAATGGTAAGCACAAGGGCAAGGCAAGGTAAAATGGTTAGTGCAATCAAGGCATATGGCCTCAAAGATATAGTGCCTTTAGTGGAGGCTCAAATCAAAGATCAATGGATTCAAAAAACATACATAGATAGTGGAGTAGAGGTTTGTGTCATGACAAAAAAGCTTATGCATCAATTAGGCTTAGAAGTAATGGAATCCTCAACCTTTAGGGCAAAGATGGCCAACAATGATGCAGTCACATGTGTGGGTGTAGTGAAAGCTTTGAGAGTTTCTGTTTTTGGAATCACTGCAGCAGTAGATGTTTATGTGATGCTAGTAAAGGGAGAATGATATCCCCTCATCCTAGGGAAACCTTGGCTTATGGGCATCGGAGCTAGGCAAGATTGGGCAATAGGGGATCTGGAGTTGAGGCCACGTAAGGTGGGCGGCCACAATCAAAAGGTGGTTTACAACTTGAAGAGTGGGCGTCAAGAGAACCTTGAACTAGAAACATCTGTCGATGAGTGGAGCTCAAGTGGATGTTCCTCATCGGTAGAAGAGGAAGAGAGTTCAAGTGGAGAGAGTGATAGCACTCTCGAAGTTATGGGCGTCATCTTAAAGGAATCTACCTCATCAAAAGACAACCCAAGAATCCAAGGAGAAGATGTGTGGGATGCTAGCCTAAAGAAGATGATATCCAAGGATATAAAGGATGAAGAAAGGAAGGGTTATGTGAATGTTCTCAAGAAGCATGCATCATTGTTTATTTCTAATTATACTCACATTACATGTTGTTGGGGGTAAAGGCGCCTCTGCCTAGCCGCCCGTGTATTATTACTCTAACAGTCACCGCCACTGCACATTGCAAGTGGCGGGCACCCGTCACCATCACTTTATTCTTTATTCTTTTAGTGACAGTTTGAATAAAGAAAGGCCCGGTCACACATTGTGACTATTGGAGTTCCCATTTCTTGTCTCTCTCTTTCTTGCTCTTGCTCTCCCGCCATAGCTCTCGAGTCCAAGCTTTGATTCGTATCTCTCTTTCAACTGGTATCAGAGCTCAGCTTTCTGACTCTTGAGCTTAGTTTGTGGCATTCTCAGCTTCCCATCGACTCCCTACTCGCATTAGGTCTCCTTCCTGGCAGCCATATCTGACTCCTTTGAGCTCCCGTCACTCCCCGACTTCTTGAGCACCTTCCTGGCATTGTTGGGCACCTTCAAGGCATTACATCAGAGGTATTTGATTATTTTCTTGAGGGTTTACTTCAATTCTCAGGTCACACAGGCTATGAACAGTTTGGGGCAGCCACCATTGAAGCTCCATTGCTTCATATCTTCATTGCCCCTCCTTAAGAACCCTTGAGGCTTGGTGTGTGCCCCCTTGGGCACCTAATTGAGCCCCTACTCCACCCCAATTGTGCCACGTGGGCTGTAGGTTCCCCCAAGATAGCAGCATGCTGTTTGCACCTATTTCCAGGCTGATCTCCATCTGCTTCATACTAGCCCTCCTCAAGCTCCAAGCCATTGGGCACTTCCACAGGCTTCATTTGAGGCATTTGCACATTCTTTAATGCTTGGTATTGAAGGCTGAGCATTGACATTGCTTCTGGGCTGATTTAGCACTGTTTTGGGACTATTATAATAGTCCACAAATAGTTTATAACAGTGCCATAGTAACATTTGATGCTTATGCTTGCCCAGCATTGTCATTTGATGCCCGGTTGGTCCCGTATGATGCCTACATGTTAAGGGAATGTATGTCTATTGTTTGGAAACCATTTGGCATTGATTTGGGATTGAAATTTCTTAGTTTTTGACAATAATTTTGCATGCTGTAATAAAAGCGGGCTGAAGCTATTCTACATGCTTTGGGTTATGCCTATTGGTTCTGGCCTATGTCTTGGATATATGCCATGAAGTATTGATCTTTGGGGTACGAATTCGAGCTTGGTTTTCATTCCGGATGCTTTTGGAAGATCTTTGACATTAGGCACTCATTGACATGGTTCATACTTGATAGTGGTATATGCTTTGACAGTGATGCTTCTTGGGTTTATGCATACTCGTTGCCTACGGCTTGATGCTCATGTCACGGTTGATTACCCTATGCATACGTTGAGCTTGAGTGCTCATTGAAGCTCTACCTTGGATACATTTTGGATGATTTGGAGTAGTCTTGGATGTTATTTGGCTTGTCAGAGTTTGGTTTGGGATATATTTGATATCTTACATGCTTATAGATGCTACATATGGATGCTCTACCGCCTACATGTTCGGGATGTACTATTGATATATTGTCTTGGACTTATGTTATTGGCACTATGTCTTGCCTTGGCTTGAGCTCTTGATCTCGTACATACGGCTTTTGTGCCAGTGGGAGCATTCTTGAATGCTTATAAGACATTGAGGACGCGGTACTTTTATGCAATGAACAGTTACATGCTATTGAGCAGTTACAGACACTTGAGACTTTGGGATTTCTTACCCTTTGGGATGATACATTATATGTCTTGGTTCACTGTATACTTATAAGCTGAGTCTCAGTTTTGGATCCGTATCTTTGTAAACTGACATCTACTTGTATCAAGTTTTGGTAGTGGCAAGAACACTTTGCCCGGGTGTGCCTACTCACTGGCAAATGTTTGTATGACATACTTGGGTGTTAGATTCATGCTTATCGACCGTCATATGCTTATGTTATGCCCACATGATGTCGGATTTGGTCTTGGCAGTATCTAATTGCCTTGGGATCCGATATTGGCACTATTAGCTCTCTTTTACTGAAATCTGAAATTTATTACAGCAAGCATATATGTATGGACTGACATGGATTTTTCATACAGAAAAATTCTAAAATGATGTACTTTCATTAGTACTTGGTGGGCAGCAGCTTTGGTTCCACTTTTCTCATCATTTTTCCTTGATTTTTGTGCTTTTTTTGTCATTTTCTATAGTAAACAGCAAGCAGTTTTGAACTATCTACAGTCTTCCAACCTGCAATATGACGAGTTCGTCCACTGATCATGCTATTTTCAACATCACTAAGCTTGATGGTACAAATTACTCTTATTGGAAGAGCCAGATTTGGCAGGTGTTGGTGCAAAAATTGCAGATCAAACCTTTGAGGTTGAGCGGGCATCCACCTGCAACTATGCGAGATGAGGAATGGCTTGAGCTTGATGAGTTATGCAAGTCCATTATTGTATTGTCTCTCACAGAACAGGTTCATTACAATGTCTTTGAGGAAGAACAGAGGGCATGGCAGTTATGGGATAAGATCAAGAATCTCTATGACAAGAAAAGTCCAGCGAGTCAGATGTATTGGCTGAAGCAGCTTATGGATCTGTGCATGAAGGAGAATGTAACTATGTCTGCTCACTTGAGCCAGTTCCATGCTATACTCAAGAAATTGACTTCGCAGGACATCACTTTTGCAGAGGATGTCACTCCTCTTTTCTTGCTTGGTACTCTTAATGAGTCATGGGATGTATTCCCCACTACATTATGTGCCTCTACTACTACCTTGAAATTATCTGATGTTGAGAGTGCTCTTCTGCAGGAAGAGGTTAATCGTAAGAATTTGGATGCCTCTCATGTGTCGCATGCTATGGCAGTTAGAGGCAAGAATGATGGATATGAAAAGCATGGCAGTGGTAGTGGCCGTGGACGGGATTCTCAGAAATCCCAATCCAAGTCTTGTGGGAAGTCATGTAGCAAATCCCGTGGTAGGAATGCAAATGTTACTTGTCACCATTGTGGGAAAAAGAGCCATATTAGGCCACAATGCCATGAACTATGCAATGAAAGGTGCAAAGATAAGGGGAAAGACAAAGTGCAAGATAAGTCTTCTGATCGCAATATAGTGCCTGCAAAGTCCAGTGTTAAAATTGAAGAGATCAATGTTATGCAGCCTGAGGATATTGATGATGATGATTATATCCTAGCAGCTTCTTCTAATGCTTCGCAAATGATAGAGATACACTCTATGTATGCACAGTGTTGGCTCTTGGACTCAGGTGCGTCCTTTCATGTGACACCTTGCCGAGAGTGGTTTCATTCATACCATATTGTTTCGGGTTCTGTGCGCTTGGGTGAAGACAGCTCTCTTGATATTATGGGCATTGGTGATGTTAGGCTGCAGTTTCCTTCTGGCAACAATTTTATTATGCAAGATGTACGTCATGTACCTGCTTTGACATGCAGTCTCATGTCAGCTGGACAGCTTGATGATGCAGGATATCATGTATGTTTTGGAGACTCTGCATGGAAGATCACTCGTGGCCGACTTGTGATTGCGAGAGATGCTAAGGCTGGCAGCCTCTATCCCCTGATTGTATCAGCTTCTTTCCTTGATCATGTTTTGTCTGTGGGTACTATCCCACATGTATCTCTTTGGCATGCCCGTTTGGGCCATATGTCTTTGAAGGGAATGAAAATGCTTTCTAGTTTACAGTACTTACTGCTCCTTGATTATGCATGTTTTGATTCATGTGAGCATTGTCTTTATGGCAGGCAGACTAGGTCTATGCATAAGAAGTCTGGTAGGCCACTCATGAGTGAGCCCTTGGCATTGGTACATTCAGATGTCTATGGGCCCATGCCTTGTCAGTCTATGGGTGGTGCAAAGTATTTTTTTACATTCATAGATGTTTTTTCACGTAAAGTTTAGGCTTATCCCATTAAGCTGAAATCCGATGTCTTAGTTGTGTTTTAGAGATGGCTTGCATTGGTTGAGAACCAGTCTAGGTATAGGATAAAATGCCTATTGACAGATAATGGGGGTGAGTATGTCTCACGTGCTTTTGAGCAGTTATGTGATGAGAGGGGTATTAAGCATTAGTTGACCACCCCCTACACCCCCCCCTAGAATGGTTTGGTTGAACAGATGAATAGAACCATCCAGAGTGTGTCTATAGTATGCTTAGCCACGCAGGCCTACCACAGAGCTTTTGGGCTGAGGCAGTGAGTACCGCTATGCATGTCATAAACAGATCACCCTCTAGTGGTTTGGATTTCTAGGTTGTAGAGGAAGTATAGATCAGAAAACCTCCCTCTTATGCACATCTCCTTGTCTTTGGATGTGAGGCATTTTGCCATGTGCCCAGGGACAAGAGAAGTAAGCTGGATCCTAAGAGTGTCAAATGCATTTTCCTTGGTTATGGGGATGCAGGTGAGATGGGTTACCGTCTTTGGGATCCGCAGGCGAGGAAAGTCATCCGCAGTCATGATGTAGTCTTCCATGAAGACAAGATGCATAGGCAGCCTGAGAGAGTTGTTGAGATCCGCAGGGTCATATTTCAGGAGAAGCCGAGAGCTCCGGCACAGCCAGTTGGATAGCCTACAGCTGCAACAAATGCTCATGGTCAAGGCGTTGGACAGGCAGCTGGGCAGGCAGCAGAGCCTGCCATGAGACAGTCTACTAGAGACAGACGTCCACCTGATAGATTTCAACCCTGAAAGCATTATGTCTTGGTTACAGATGTAGGAGATCCTTTCACTTATGATGAGGCTATGTGCAAGGGTGACAATCACTCCTGGGAGAGGGCTATGCAGTTTGAGATAGACTCCTTGCATAAGAATGAGACTTGGGATTTGGTTTCCTTGCCTACGAGCAAGAAGGCTTTGCCATGCAAGTGGGTGTACAAGTTGAAAAGTATCCCTAGACACCCCAAGCTGGCATACAAGGCTAGATTGGAAGCAAAGGGTTTTAAGCAGAAGCATGGTGTGGACTTTGATATGATCTTTTCTCCTGTGGTTAAGATGATCACCGTGCACTTAGTCTTGGCTTTAGTTGCTCAGCTTGACTTGGATTTATAGCAGATGGATGTCAAGATGGCTTTCTTACATGGGGACTTGCATGATGAGATTTATATGGAGCAGCCTAAGGGCTTTGCAGAATCTGGCAGGGAGCACCTAGTGTGCAAATTGAAGAAAAGTCTTTATGGCTTGAAACAGGCACCTAGGGAGTGGTATCATAAGTTTGATGCCTTTATGCAATCACAGGGATACAACAGGAGTGCTATGGATCCACGTCTTTACACAAAAAAAGCCCGTGATGTTATTGATTTTGGTACTCTATGTGGATGATATGCTGATAGCAGGGAAAGCTCATGATGAGCTAGATGCTCTTAAGGCTCAGTTCAAGAAGAGATTTGAGATGAAAGATCTAGGACATGCCGTTCATATACTTGGTATGCACATTAGCCATGACAGGCATCAGGGACTCCTCTACTTGTCACAGAGGGAGCACATTCATAAAGTCCTTGAGTGCTTCCACATGCAGGACGTAAAGCCTATTGGTTGTCCATTGCCTTCTTATGTGAAGGTATCACAGGCTGATTGTCCACAGATAGATGAGCAGATGGCCGAGGTGGCCAAGATTCCCTATGCATCCGTAGTGGGGCAGTCTTATGTATGCCATGATAGCCACTCGTCCAGATATTGCCTTTCTAGTTGGTGTTGTGGCACGCTATATGGCTACACCTTGCAAGAAGCATTGGGATGCCGTGAAGGGTGTCATGAGGTACTTGAAGGGCATTGCAGATATGTGCATCTGTTATGGCAGCCAGGATACAGGAGTCGTGGGGTACACTGACTCTGATTATGCAGGACATGCAGATAGTAGGAAGTCCACTTTCGGCTATGTATTCACCTATGCTGGAGGTGCTGTTTCTTGGATGTCTAGGGTGCAAAAATGTACGACCCTTTCTACTACAGAGGCCGAGTATGTTGCAGCCACTGAGGCTTGCAAGGAGGCCATTTGGTTGTGTCGTTTGGTTTTGCTGACCTTGGTATTGATGCTATCCCTACACTGCATTCGGATTCTATGAGTGCTATTTAGTTAGCCAAGAATCCATTTTGTCTTCCATGCGAAGACAAAACACATTGAGGTGAGGTATCACTTCATAAGTGGGGTCGTTGAGGACAAGTCTCTTGATCTTGTCAAGATCTCGACTAACCAGAAACCTGTAGATCTGCTCACGAAAAGCCTCTCTACCGAGCACTTTGCCTTCCTCAAGAGGTTGATGGGCATGGGATGAGATGACATCTTTTCTCATCCTGTTGTACATGTGTACATGTTGTACTGTCTTTTTCTTTTCTTTTCACTCCTCACTAGGTTAGATTCGCCTTTAATTGGGAGGTTGTTGGGGGTAAAGGCACCTCCGCCTAGCCGCCTGTCTATTATTACACTGATAGTCACCACCACTGCACACTGTAGGTGACGGGCGCCCGTCACTGTCACTCTATTCTTTATTCTTTTAGTGACAATTTGAATAAAGGAAGGCCCGGTCACACATTGTGACTGTTGGAGTTCCCATTTCTTGTCTCTCTCTTTCTTGCTCTTCCTCTCCCTCCATAGCTGTCGAGTCCAAGCTTTGATCCGTCTCTCCCTTTCACAGGTGTCACTGCAGTGAAGCATCACATCCAACTCAAAGAAGGAAGCAAACCTATAGTACAAAGATTGAGAAGACTGGTAGTTGTGCAACAGGATGCACTATTGATGGAGGTGAAGAGACTCTTGAATGTAGGATTCATATATCTAGTGGAAGATTCAGAATGGGTCTCCCCAGCAGTAGTGAGGCCAAAGAAAAATGGTAAGTGGCGAGTATGCATAGATTACAAGCCACTAAATGCTACAACAAAGAGGGACCACTTCCCTCTCCCATTTCAGGATGAAATCTTGAATGAAGTAGCGGGACATGAGTGGTATACAGTGTGTGATGGCTACTCTGGCTACTTCCAGGTTCACATTGCAAAGGAGGATCAAAGGAAGACCACTTTCATCACACCATGGGGCTATTTTGCCTTTCGGGTCATGCCCTTTGGTCTCACAAATGCCCCAGCAACCTTTCAACGATTCATGAATATGGTCTTCCAACCTTACTTTGGTGAGTCCATAAGGGTTTTCATAGATGACTTTTGTATTTACAACTCAAGGAACATACATCTATGCAAGGTTGATGAAGGATTTACTCGCTTCGCTAGGTTGGGTGGACAACTAAATAAGGATAAATGTCACATTGGGAAAAGCAAGGTTACACTACTAGGGCATGTAGTGTCAATTGAAGGAATTGAGGTAGATCCAAAAAAGGTAGAAACATTGCTAGCTCTACCTTCCCCAACCTCCATCAAACAATCAGTATCCTTCTTACAAAAGCTAAGATATTTGGGTAGATTTATATACTTACTCTCTCATGCCATATATCCCTTGCAACAGCAACTGACACGCCAAGAAATACTTGTATGGGTGAACAAAGTGAAGGACATTTTAAGGAGATAAAGAAAATGTTGGGGTCACTTCCTATAATCCTCCAGCCTCGTTGGGCAGAAACATTCTTTGTAAACCCTAGCGTGGGAGAAGAGGCCATTGGTGCTGCTCTCCTACAAAAAGATCCAAAAACATCCTTCATGAGGCCTATGTATTTTGCCAGCTACCTCATGAAAGCCTCAGAGAAGGCTTACACCTCCATGGAACAACTAGTGTTGGCCCTCATGTTTGCAGTAACCAAATTTCGGCCATATTTGCTTCCAAAGAGATTTGTGATCATCACTATGGAGGATATGTTTCCCTATACACTACAACATATGGAAATCTCTGACAAAATAGCAAAGTGGGTGGTCCGACTTCAAGAGTTTGATTATATAGTGCAGGTTGAAAAAACAACTCGAGCATGCCTGGCTGATATTTTGACAAACAGATACTATGAGAAAAATCTCAGGGTGAAAAGAAAGGACCTTCCACCACCCCCATCCATAAAGACTCTTGTAGATGCTTATACCCCCTACTTTGATGGTGCATACAAGAGAACTAAGGATAAGGCAACCACATGCATTGTTGTTTTCTCTCCTTTAGGAGAGAAAATCTATGGTGAAGGAATCATCTTGGAAGGTGTCCACTCTAACAATGAGGCAGAATATTAAGCTTTAATTCATGGTCTTTGTTGGTGTCTTAGTAATTCAATCAAGAGGTTGCATGCTTTTGGAGACTCTATGCTATTGGTAAGGCAGGTGCAAGGTACATGGGCATGAAAAAATACAAACCTCTCTAGTAAAATGAGAGAGGCCAAATCTATTTTCAGAAGATTTAGGGAGGCACAAGTACATCATGTGCCAAGAGATCAGAACAAGGATGCCGACCATCTAGCATCATCAAAGCTGAATGAGTCAGTGGTGGGAGCAGTGGCTATCAAACCCCCACTTCAGCAAGGCAAGGAAGACTTAGAAGATATTCTACACCTCTTAGGGCAAGGATAAGCTCCCAAACACCTAACTAAGGGAGAAAGACAGTGGCTAGCTCAAAAGGCTACAAGATATCGCATGGTAAATGATAGTTTGTATTGTCTTGGTAAGGATGGTGTGCTTAGGAAAGTGCCTTCAAAGTGGTAAATTGAAGAAATCTTAAAATATTGCCATGATGATGTGTGTGGAGGCCACTTTGCACACGACATCACAAGTAGAAAGGTTTTATAAGCCAGCTTTACTTGGCCCAGTCTACACCAAGATGTCAAATATTGGTGTCAAACATGTGAAGAATGTCAGAAATCAGGACCACGATGGCTCATAGCAGAACCCCAAACCCTAGTCAAGGTCTATAGACCCTTTGAGAAGTGGGGAATTGATGACATAGGGCCTCTACCACGCACTCCATCAGGAAAAGAGCATATTATCATGGGGGTAGATTATGTGACTAGATGGGCCGAGGCTATGCCAACTAGAAGAATCACTACTAAGGAAGTGAATAAATTTATCTTTGACCACATTTGTTGTAGGTTTGGTATGCCTCTTGAAATACTATCAGATAGAGAACCAGGGTTTAGAGCTAATGTGGTGGGTGAACTCATGCAAAAGCTAAATATTCAACGACGACACTCTACCCCCTTACTACCCTCAATGCAATGGATTGGTGGAGAAGATAAATGGAATGATTTGTAAAATCATCAGCAAACAGGTACATTCAAGGCACCAAGATTGGGACAAGCACCTTAGTGGAGCTCTATGGACTTACAAAACCTCCTTCAAAACCATGTTAGGGTTCACACCTTTTCACCTAGTTTATGGACAAGAGGATCTTTTTCCTATTGAGGTGAAATTAGCTAGCCTTCGGGTATTAGGTGGCACAGTAGGCTCTCAAAAGGAGAAGTTACATCAAAGATTACTGGACCTAGAGAGGCTACAATTGGGTCGTGAAGAAGCCATCAACTACTACTCCTAGGAAGCTGAGAAGCGTAGAGAAAAGTTCAACAAGAAGCTAACAGGTAAAAACATCAAGAAGGGATCTTTAGTGCTTCGAAATGACAATCGCTTTGATAAAAGAAAGGATGGCAATTTTCTCTACCAGTGGGAGGGACCATTTTGGGTCACAAAAAATTTCAACAATGGCTCCTACAAACTTCTAGACATTGAGGGAAAAGTTCACAAGACTAAGATAAATAGATGGCGCTTAAAACCCTATCACATCAAGGTGGGGTCAGCTCAAGATACCAAAGAGTGTCTAGAGGCATAAATACCTCTAGCCAAGTTGGGGAGGGGGGGGCTATATGATCCGAGAAAATCACAAAAAAAAAATTGTCTAACACTTTGTTGATTTTTTGTACATTTGGAGGTTTGAAATAAAGAAGAGGGTGGGAACAACCTCTTGGGAAATTCAAGAAATCACTGGATGGAAATATTTCATGGATCGGTTTACCAAGGGGGGTTAAAGAGTAAAGATCAATGGAGGAAGGTGAAGGGAAAATGTGTAATGTGAAAAGAAAAGACATGAAATGGATTTGTAGCCATCCAAAGGGCATGTGAGGCTCATAATGTCATGGCTTTGGAGCCTTATGATAATTCAAACAAATGGGACCCTTCTTGGAAGCATTAGTGGAAAAAAAATCAGACACACGATTTTGTAAGATTTTTTAAAAATACTTCCACTCCGCTCCAGAAAAAAATTCAACATGAAAGTTTCAGCGCATGAGTTGAAGTTTTGGCTGGTATTTTTTAATAATTTTTTGGAGCCACGAGTCGGGAGATATGGCCAAAATGGTGGACGCCAATGTTTTCCAACTACGGTGGAGACCACCTCCCAATTTTATACACACCCACACTTTCTTCCCCACACTTAACACTTCCATAAAACATCATTCATTAGACTCCCAACCCTTTCCCCTCTCTTCTCCTCTCTCTCAAGCTAATAAACCATTAGAATTTCCCTCCTAAATCACCCTCAAATCATCCTTAATTGTAGTAGTAATGTATGAATTCTCACCACTCTCTCTCCATTATTGCTAGATATGATCTTATTTCATGAAGATTCTCTATATTTTTTTATAGGAGAGCTCTTGGACTCAAGCTATGGGGGGGAGAATGGAGACAACTCACCTATGATGGAACTTGATTAAGTACAAAATTGGTCAACAAAACATCTAGATGGAGCTTCCACATTGATGGAACTGCCTTAATGCAGCTTTGGTGGTGCTAATTCCTATTCTATCTTAACCTCCTCCCTAAACACCCTCAAGGCCTATATAAAGAGGCCTTCTCCTTTGTAATTTGCAAGAGAGAGCCAAGAGGCCTTCTTCAGTCCTATTGAGCATTCCCCATTCTCTCTCATGAGCTTATGCAGTTTATTCCCTTACTATAGCTTATGCATGCTCTACAGTGTAATAAGCCCATGTTATTGGTGTCCATATTTGTCAAGAATCGCGTGGTGGAGGGGGTTGCTCAAGATGCTGCACCGAACACACACAGAATGCACAAGGAGAAGCTCACTCAAGAGACAAGAAGAGAGATGGAGGCCAAAACGTTTTCTTGCTGATTTCTTCTTCTTCTTCCACAATCTCTACAATGTACACAAAGTATAGATAAGATACAACATAAAAGGAAAGTGGCCTACTAAGTCAAATAATGCATAATCGACTACACTAGTCGACTGGCGCTATAACTATGCCAGCTGTAAATAGGTGTAACAACCTGAATATAATAAGTAATGAGTCAGTGGCCATGTGAGAGTCATAATGACCACCGACGTGCTAAGTGTAGACGTATGGACCCATCTAACCAGGCGGTCCATCATCAATGTCCGCATGTGTTGAGCTTGTCATCTCAACACTCCTCCTCAAGCTCAACTGTATCTCTGCAACTCCAAGTAAGCTTTGAAACTTTTGAAGCTTCTCTGTACCCAATGCCTTCGTGAAGATGTCAGCTATCTGATCATGTGTGCTAACATACACCAAGTCAATCTCACCTACTAGTATCTTCTCTCTCACAAAGTGGTAGTGTACCTTAATATGTTTTGTCCTGGCATGGAACACAGGGTTCCTAGCCAACTGTATACTGCTCATGTTGTCACAATAAATGACAACTGGACCTTCCACCTGGACATCCAAATCAGCCAATAGCTTTTGCAGCCATACTACCTCACATGCTGCAACAGCAGCACCTCTATACTCAACCTCTGTACTCAACAAAGCAACTGTAGATTGCTTTTTGATGCTCCATGCAACTGCTACACTACCGAGAGAGAACATGTATCCACTGGTAGATCTTCTATCAGACATACTACCAGCCCAATCTGCATCTGTGTATCCAAACACCTGTACATCTGTACCTGCCTCATAGAAAAGTCCATAATGTAATGTGGACTTCACATATCTCAATATGCGTCTGACTGCATCCAAATGTGGCTTTCTAGGTACTTGCATAAACTGACTCACAAGACCAACAGCGTAGCTCAAGTCTGGCCTTGTAATGGTCATGTAGATCAAACTCCCCACTATCCTCCTGAACATAGTAGGGTCTTCTATCTCATCCCCAACATCAGCACTTAGCTTTACATTCTGCTCCAACGGGACTGAAAGTGGTTTGCATGCAGTCATACCATACTTGGACAACATATCCAAGCCATACTGTCTTTGGAACAGCCATATACCATCATCACATCTGATCACCTCAATGCCAAGGAAGTACCTTAGTTCACCTAAATCCTTCATCTCAAACTTTATCTTCAAACAGCCCTTGACTTCAGCAATCCCACTATCACTATTACCTGTAATAATCAAGTCATCCACATAGATGACTATGATGACCAAACCTACATCTCCCTTTCTCACATAAAGTGAGTGATCAGCATCAGAAACATAAAAGCCAATATTGACAAGATACTCTTTGATCTTATCAGACCATGCTCTAGGTGCTTGCTTGAGCCCATAGAGTGCCTTCTTCAACCTGCACACATACGTGGGATGCTCTAAATCTTCATAACCTGCTGGCTTATCCATATACACTTCTTCCTGCAAATCACCATGCAAGAAGGCATTCTTTACATCCATTTGCTGCAACCTTCAACCTTTGGCTGTTGCCAAAGCAATCACACATCTGACAGTTGCCATCCTAGCAACTGGACTGAAGGTTTCATCATAATCTATGCCATATGTTTGGGCATAGCCTTTTGCAACCAGCCTAGCTTTGTACCTGCTAATAGAACCATCTGCATTGTGCTTAATCTTATAAACCCACTTACATCCAATAGCTTTCTTTTCCTTCGGCAATGATACTAGATCCCAAGTCTTATTGGCCTCTAATGCAGCCATCTCCTCATCCATTGCTGCATCCCAATGAGCATGACCAACAGCCTCCTCAAAATATATGGGCTCAACATCCTCAACTAGTTTCACCATATAAGCATAATGGTGAGCTGTATAACCCTCAAAACCAAATCTTTTAACATGGTATTTCACCCTGCTAGACCTGCGTACCAGTGGATCACTCAATGGAGTCTTTGCATTAACACGTGCTCTCTGCACACCTGGAGTCCTCACTGAAGGAATGCCAAGCTCATCATTCAAGCTCTCTGAGCCACTGGAGTCTCCATCAAGAACTGCATCAATGCCTTCTGACACTTTATTCTTTCCTTTGTCTTTACCTGTAGTGCTACTAGATGCACTCAAAGATGTAGAGGTACTCCTTAGTCTCCCAGACCAAGGACTACCAGATGATGTCTCTGGTTCACTAAGAGTCCGTGATTCTTGCCTTTCAGCCTGCACATGAGTGTCATGATCATCATCAACATCCAACGCATCACCACTAGATGCATACCAACTGCTCATTTCATCAAAGATGACATCCCTGCTCACTCTGAACTTACATGTGACAAGGTTGTAACAGCGATACCCTTTCTGCTCTAAAGAGTATCCAATAAAGACACACTTTTCAGCCTTTGGATCCAATTTCTTCCGCAACTCATCTGGCACATGAACATACGCAATGCAGCCAAATACTTTCAAGTGTGAAACATTAGGCTTCTTACCTGTAAAACATTCTTCGGGGGTCATACCATGAACTGCAGCTGTGGGAGTTCTGTTCATAATATAAACAGCAGTATGAACAGCCTCAGACCAAAAATGCTTAGGCATATTCTTTTCAGCCATCAAGGCGCATGCAATTTCTGCAATATGCATGTTTTTCCTTTCTGCAACCCCATTTTGCTATGGGGTATACCTGCATGTGAACTGTCTCTTTATCCCATGAGACCTCAGAAAATCACTGAACTCATTTGAGAGGTACTCTCCCCCTCCACTGACCTCAGGCACTTTACTTTCAAGCCTGTTTCTCTTTCAACTGCAGCCTTGAAAGTTCTAAAGTGCTCAAATGCTTCACTCTTTTCCTTCATAAAATATACCCACAGCTTTCTAGAACAATCATCAATGAATGTGACGAAGTATGAACTACCTCCAAGAGATACATTTTGTGTAGGCCCCCAAATGTCTGTATGCACAACATCAAGGATATTTCTACTTACATCTCTGTCATGTGAAAAGGGTTGTCTTGCCTACTTACCAAACTGACATGCTTCACATACCTTTTGAAATTCTGCAACTTTAAATGTAGGCAAACCTGTAACCAACCCTTTGGACTGCATTAATTTCAGCCTTTGTACATTTGCATGTCCAATGCGTTTGTGCCAAATTTCAATGTCTCCAACAACACCTTTTCCTTTGGCATACATAGCCGCATTCATAGTAGGAATTCCAGCATCTAGAGTGAACATACGTCCAACTCTACTTCCCTTTGCTACCAACCTACACTTGTCATTGAAGTCTTCTACAAAGCAGCCCTTTGCATTAAATCTGACTTGCAGCCCTTGCTCTACCATTTGACCGACTGACACCAAGTTCTTTGTAATAGATGGCACATGTAATACATCTGAAAGACTCTTTGTCTTACCATCATGCAAGGACAAGGGAACTTTTCCAATGTGTGAAATTGGGTGGCATGAGTCATCATCCGTCTGCACATAACCTGCATTCTGCAAATCCTGCATCTCTCCAAACCATTCTGCATGGTTGGTCATATGATTGGATGCACCTGAATCAACATACCAAACATCTTCATGTGTTCCCTTTCCTGTAACAGCATTCAGCATATGCTGCATAATGAACAAACGTTCATTTTTGTCTTCATTCTGTCGTGAAGACGATGCATAGTTTCCTTGCTGCAACTTACCACTACGGATATCATCTCTCTTAGCATAACATTGGGCTGCAATATGACCTGTTTTGCCACAGTAGTGGCACACAATACCAGAGTTGTTAGAACCTTTGTTCTGCCATCCACCTCTTCCTCTAAAGCTCCCCCTGCCCCTAAAGTAACCATGACCTCCTGAAACCTGCATATCGCCAAATTGCTGATTCAATCTGTTTTGCTGGTTGTCACTACCACGTCCTGTACCACGGCCTCTTGAAGAGAACCTGCCACGTCCCCTTCCTGAACTGGAGTAGAAAGCTTGGACATGTTCACCACTTCTTTCAGATGTCTCACTCTGCATGTTGATCTCTTCAGTTATCATAAGGGAGACCAACTCATCGAAATCTGGAAATGGCTTTCTGACATATACAGAAGTTACAAAAGACTTCCAAGCCTTTTCATTGTTAAGTCCACCCAAGGTAGACGACACCAAATCATCATCATCGGGCATTGCATCAATCGCTGCCAATACATCTGTAATGCTTCTTACCTTCAGTGCATACTCATTGATAGACATCTTCCCTTTCTTTAATGTATTCAACTCTTGCTTGAGTTGAATCTTTCGTGCCTTTGTATTTACAGAAAACATACTTTCAAGTATGGTCCAAGCTGCATATGAATTCTCTGCATTTCTAATGTGTCCCAGCATATTATTGTCAATTACTGCAGACAACTAATACATGACCTTTTTATCCTTTGCCTTCCATTCCTTCCGTGCCTTTGTCTCTTCTGCAGTTGGAGGATCACTCATCTCCGATTCCTTTTCTTCACCTGAAACAAACTCGTAGAGGCCTTTTCCAATAAGGAAGTTCATGACACGGAACTTCCATGAAGGGTAGTTGTTCTTGTCGAGCTTCTCAATGATAGGGCTTCCACTGTTCTCTGCCATTATCACAAAATTAATACCAACAGCAAGTAAATCTTCTGCAACCCTGGACCTATAGTGCATAGCAATACACCAGACAGCCTTTTTAACTATCTGCTCAACAATACATGCAATCTGCAACCTTTTTACAGATAAACCTTGTGTTTACTCATTGGTAAACACCTTTGAACTTACAGATCTGAAATCTGTAACCTGCGCACCCACTTTCGGTCAATACAGTCAAAGTCACAGCGTACCCTGAAACTGCTGTCCGCAACCTTGCGGCTCTAAAACGGGCCCTGAAACGGCCTCAGATGCCCAAAATAACTATGGTAATGCCCTAAAGGGCTTATCTGCAGAATACACAATGCTCTTCACGCACACCAAATCTCACTGCAATCTGAGATTTTTGCTCTGCCCTACTTCCAGTGCCTCCACAGACACTATCCAAGAGAAAGAGTTGAAGGATGGGAGAGCTTACCCGTGGCTTGCTTGCTCGAACCTTGCTTCTTCTCCTTTGCTTCAACCTTCGAAATTAGCCTCTCTCTCAATGGCGCGGCTCTGATACCATGTCAAGAATCGCGTGGTGGAGGGGGTTGCTCAAGATGCTGCGCCGAACACACACAGAATGCACAAGGAGAAGCTCACTCAAGAGATAAGAAGAGAGATGGAAGCCAAAACGTTTTCTTGCTGATTTCTTCTTCTTCTTCCACAATCTCTACAATGTACACAAAGTATAGATAAGATACAACATAAAAGGAAAGTGGCCTACTAAGTCAAACAATGCATAACCGACTACACTAGTCGACTGGCGCTATAACTATGCCAGTTGTAAATAGGTGTAACAACCTGAATATAATAAGTAATGAGTCAATGGCCATGTGAGAGTCATAATGACCACCGACGTGCTAAGTGTAGACGTATGGACCCATCTAACCAAGCGGTCCATCATCAATGTCCACATGTGTTGAGCTTATCATCTCAACAATATTGTGTATATTGGTTATGTCTTGAGGGTTCTCCATCTCTTGTGCCCTCTTAAGTTTTATTGATTCATCTATTTTTTGTAGTTCTCTCTCTCTCTCTCTCCCTCTCTTAGTTTTCCTCTCTTCTCCCTCACAACCTCCTCTCCCTCTTGCATAGCGTCCTAGTCCGCTCTTTCGTGACTAGGTGGTGCCCTTACCTCATTCACTTTGTGGCAGAAGGGAGTTTGGCATAGTATAGAGGTTGCCATACCGATTTTCCTTCGTCAGCCCCTCAATGTGCCACTCACACAAATAGCATGTACATCATAAACTCCACTCTTCTTTTCAAAAGTTCCAAGAGATATAGATATTTTCCTCACTAAAAAGTCCCCAAAGAAACTTATCATCTAGAACTATAGCTTAGGTATCTCACAACTCAGCATAGGTTATATGTATAAATACAATTGCAATGCATCCAAGAATGATACCATGAGTTTGGTGCAATAAGATTATGTATGAACCATAGAGCTCAATCATTTTATGAATTAGAAATCAGCATTGTGAAGTGCAAAGACATTTCTTTCAATGATTTTAGCCTACACGTAATGTTGCATTGCTAAGGGTCGACACACCGAGCCTTCTCGTGTTGCTCAACCCTCTTAAAATTAAATTATAAATGTCTTATATGATATTCACAAGAAAATAGATCAAAATTTTGAATGTTATCAGCAACTAAGCACGCTCAAAATCGCTCCTTCTCCCTATTGCTTAGATCATGCATGGATTGATAGATGTAGAAGATATTTTTTCATGTGTTTTTCTTGTAAAAGCAATAAAAACTATACTTTAACACAAAGAAAAGGTTTAACTGAGGCTTATCCCTCATGCTCCAGTCATGTCATACATCCACGAACATAAAGCATATTTTTTCCTAATTTTCTAATGCAAAAATATAAAATTTTCTATTTTTCACTATTTTTCTTTATTTATTTAGAAAAAAATTCTAATATTTATAATTTATGGGTTGGGACTAATCACAATCACTAAGAATTAATTTTATATTCATGTCTAATCCATATGAATCCCAAAATCACAACAAAACTCCCAAAATTTATCATTTCTATGAAAATCGCATAATTGCAGGTTTTGCGTGTTTTGATATAAATAATTATATGACTAAATTTTTTGGTTTTCTTCAATATTTCTGATAGATTTCAACATTATCAAACAAAGGCAACCATTTCCAAACAATTCCATCAAACATCTATCATAAAACAAATGAATCTATTACTTGTGCATAGAATCATGCTTTTGGAGACACGTATTTCATGATTGGGAGGCTGTTGATGCTCCTTCTTGGCCATTGACGCTCTCTCAAAACCCTATCTACAATCTCCTTTGCTCTGGTTCCATCATTCTATTCGCATCTTGCATCAAACTCCACCCCCTTCTCCCATAAAATCACGTGTGTGAACATGTAGCAAGAGGAGAGAGGAGGGAGGAGAGAGAAAGACTAATTCTACATCTTCTCCACCGAGCAGTCATTGTTCGATTAGAAACCAGCAATGGAGAGCATAAAATTAACGAAGATGATGGGATTGATCTACTTGGTAGGTGTTGCTTTCATACCTCCAACTCCTCCTCCAAAACGTCGCCATGGGAGGTTGACTGTTTGTGTCATTTTTTTGAAACCACCGCCCCCGCCCCCCCCAAATAAAAAAATTAGGGGCTTTGAGCTCCCTAAAGGCCATGCCCAATTTCTACTTTCTTTTGGTCAATTTAACATTTGCAATGTCCGACCACTCGCAATGTCTTTAATGCTTGACAATGTCCTAACAAGAGGTAGATGACTACTCAAATCTCCCCCAAATATACCTAATCAAACCCTAGGACTTCATGCCTTGATTTCCGATCCCCACAAATGAAAACAAAATAACCCCCACATACACATATAACACTATTAGCTTAAGGGAAAACTCGGAAAGGCGACGACACCATCTGGAATGGATATAAGAAGCTCCTCCGCAGCAAAGGCTCCCTCTAGGCACTTCGTCCAACCTATGTGATGCTAACAGAAAACTGTTAAAGGTACCTGCACCAAACATATTTATGGCCCTCTTGGCCTAAAGAGATATAGCATTTCACAACCAATAGAATGGCCCTTTTGGCCTAACATAAATCATTTTGTTCTAACCAAATATGGTCTGGTTGGCATGTAAATTGTATCTTATCAAACTAACCAAGGTGACCTCCTTGGGCTCGAATGGCTTATCACCCAAATAGATCGGTTGTTCTAGCTTTCCAAAAACCTCTCTACAGAGAGATCAATGGATTTCGACTCATTTGACCCTTTTCTATTTGGATTTTTGAATACCGAAACTAGGTAGGGATTCAATCCTAGGCCCATCACATCGATGCATCCCATGGTGCACATTGATAAATATAGTGTTATGGCCTCTAGTCTCATCCACTTGGGAATTAACCATAGTATATCCACCTGAGACTCTTTGCTTTTTATCCAGCACACAGGCCACACTTTTCGAGATTTTGGGCCTCCAAACCCATCTTCTTTTAATCTTTGCATGGCTTAATTGGCTGCCACCACTCCTTCTATTTTGATATTCTTTCATGGTGACTGATCCATCTCAACTCACTTGCTGCCTATCGCTTCCCTTGAATTAGATTCTCCTATTAGATTCAACTCTAGGTTGATCTTTACCATTGTAAATCCCAAGTTCCCTATTAACCTGGTTCTCAATGGTTGAGACAACCTCCACATGGTAGCATATACCAGCTATGTTGTGGGGCATCATCTCATTGACATGATTTTGTTTCAAACTTAGACCACTGAGGGGTTGCTTAACCACTCCACTTCCCCTATTATATCTACACCCATTTCTATCTAGCTCATGGCTTTGGAACATGGGATTGGCTACACTAAGATGCCAGGGTTCTTGGGCCTCAAGATCATTATAGTTAATGCCAAGATTCTCCCTAGTAAACATGACTAACATTCAGCAAATGTTGCCAATCCTTATGGATTTCAAGGGTGCAAAGAAAACTCCAATAGCTCTCCCAACATCTCTGAATACATCTCTCATAATATTTTGCTTGAACCTTTGCCTCCTTCATTGACTTAGGGTTTCTCATCCTAATTTGGAACTATGTATTTATTTCCAAGCCACTAACAAAGAAATCACTAAGCACATCTTCTGGTAGTTGACTGACTCTCCTTGGCCAAAGCGTTAGGATGTCATCAAAGGCTCTTGTGTAATTTTTGGCAGAGGTATATAACTTGCAAAATATATATAAGATAATTAAAGAAATATATTTGTAGTAGGGGATGTATGTAGATATTGCTCACATTGTGGAATCTTAAGCTACCTATCAGAAATATTCCTCAGTGGTGAGGAATCAAGATGGGTTGTAGCCAATTTATTTGTTGTATATTTATTTTAAATGGGTAGTGGATTTGGTTACTATGCCTACAAGTTTATGATTGATGTGGTACCTTGTGCTTGTGCATGAATACTTGACGAATCAAGTAGAAGGGAAAGTACTTAGGAGAATAAAGACTACTTACACAGTGTGTACATTTCTCTTGAAAGATATTTTCTATCGGTATGGGTGTGTTGGTAAAATTATAGCAGATAGGGGTGAGTTGGATGTAGATAAAGCTCAAAAGTTCTTCTCTCACTTGGGGATAAAGCTCACTCTTACTTCACCATATAATCCAGAAGGAAATGGCAAAAGTAAACGTGGACATTTTGCTCTATCATTAAGGCCTTAGCCAAGTCATGTGAAAGGAAGATGAACGAGTGGCCACAATTTCTTCCTTATGCTTTGTGGGCTAATAGAACAACTCATAGTGCTATCATGGGATATATGTTAGTTGAATTATGCCAATAGAAGAGATGGTTGTTACATGAAGTGTGATACCTTGGGAAGAGGGGTTTAATAGAGAGGAGTTTCTATTTTTATGCATAAGGCAATTGGAAAGAAGACCATCAAAAATTAGGACAAAAATGGAGAATTTAAAGGTATCCAAGCTTCAAAATAAGGAATAGTTTGATAAGAGTTATAGACTGTAGCTAAGAGCCATACAAGAAGGTTTTTTCAATCCATAGATGACAACAAACATGACTCCAAACAAAACTCGACTCTTCTAGATGCACCTCCTAACTCCTCAGCATTTGATCCATCTGTTGTCCAAAGCATCCAACACATGGCATGCATCCGTGGACTCAAAACTAACAACATATGCCATTTTAAGTCAGTAGTTGATGTTGCCTTGATCATATAGAGCAGACTCATCTTGGCCTAGTGCTAAGGGATCCGGAATAGGAACATGTAGACTAGGATGATGAACTATAGTAAGAATGAAACCAAGAATTGAAACTAGAGGAACCAATAAAGGAGGAGGAAAATTTCACACCCTTTGATGGCCAACTAGCAAGAGACAAGGTGAGGGTGGCAATGAATGATAACTCAGGTGATGGTGGTATAGCCACAAGTTGATGTGATTCCATAATGGATATGGATCAAAGAGATCTAGCAAGGAACCCCAATGTAGCTAATCATAATCATCATCACAAAGGGAGGTGGGCTCCTCCAAAAGTGACATCTTTCCTTTTCCCTATAACTCAAAGAAATAGTTTAAATTTGAGCCACCGATCCTATAGATGGAATGATACCAATGTTGAGCTAGAGTTGTTGCACTTGCAAAAGTTGAAACTAGTGGAGAAGGACCAAGAAGGTCAAGCTACTCAAGAAGTTGATGTTGAGACTATGCACCAATATCTAGGTCATAGTCATTGATAAGAATGGGAGGGAGTGTGGAATATGGGTCACAAAGATTGGCCCAAGCCATTGAGGTTTACCTCGTCGAAGGACCAAGCAACAATGCTCTCCAACATTGGTACGTTGATTCTCTTCATCAATGCATTATACCGCTGATTGGAGAATAGAGCATGCACCATTTTTTCCTGGATTTGCACCTCGAGGTCGGAGATGTTAGCTAGGTTGATGCCATCGTTTGTGTGGACTATCACTTTGTCTATCCCCAGCATGTCGTACACATCTTGGTTTGGCTATTTTTTCGCTTTGTTTGGTAAGCCTAGTGATTTCTGAACCAGCTGAGGGCTCAGCTCGATTTCTACTTGGCAACCTTCATTCTCTAGGTGCACCATGACAGTGCCTCGGTTTCTATTGAAGGTCTAAAGGAACTCGATGCACTTCTCATAGTCGATGGCGTGGCCCACCTTTTCCATGTACTTCTGCAGCTTGCAGTGCTTCACTAGTTTGTTGTTGTCTTCTAGATTCAGGATATACGTGAACTTGAGTTGATTATAAGACCTTGTCTCCAACGAGAGGCCATATTTTGTTTGCTCCTCCTCCGAGAATGGAAGTTTGCTTCTTTTGTCTTGACCTACCCATAGTGGGTACCTGTCATAATGCCATAGTTCACCATTAGTGTCCTCAAGTTAATTTCTTGTAGAAAGGTAAGCACGAATTAACTATGCTTTCATCAAAAGACTGAAATGCTTAAGTTCAAAAAGAGAATTTTTGTAGAGGTGCTCAACCGCCAAGACCCATGGACTGCTTATTGTTCAAGCGCTTCAAGCGAGCACTAATTGCTACCTCTTACATAGCCAACATGCTATCTCTCTCTACGAGTGTAGTGAGCTTACCTTAATGCTCGATTGAGTTACTTCCTCTCTCAAGCACTCTGATAGCTCCATGATTCATGATGCACACTCAAGCATCCTCAAGCCTCTTCCTTCAAGATCCATCCTCCATAGCCACGTGGGAGACAAGAGAAGAGAAGAGAGGAAATTGAGGAGGGCTTGACCTCTCCAAGATCCCTCACCCTCACACACTCACTCCCTCTGGTACGGTCATTATGAGTTTATTGTGATGTCATTTGGATTAACGAATGCTCTTGCCACCTTCAACCAGGTTGATGCAAGACAATTTCAGATCCTACCTTGATGATTTGGTCCTCGTCTTCTTCGATGATATCTTAACATATTCCAAGAATGAAGAATACCATGAACCACATCAACGAAGAAATGTACCTTCTTCAAAAAGTAAATTGAATATCTAGGATTCATATGGATCTTTCCAAAGTCAAATATGTACAAGGTTGGCCACCCCCAACAATGGTCAAAGTGACAACACCTAGAAACAATGCCTAACATTGCAAAATCTTTTAGCAACGTTGTATACAATTGGCACATTGTTACCAACTTTTCACAATAATTTAATGTAGATGTGATCGTAATTTCATCTTTGGAGGATGTGTCCCTGCAGTCCGGCAAGTAGAAAATCCCAGTTCGAAGGAGTTTTGTGCTAGAGGTTGGACTTAGGAAAATACCAAGTGGAATTCGATAGTTTTATCTAATCAGAAGGGATTATTTTCGACTCAGTGGATTTAATGACATGGATATAATAATTAGTGGACCATGAGTATTTGAGTTAATATGAGCAAAGAAGGGGAAACATTTTGATAATGGCAACCTCATAGGCAAAAATGCAAGAGAGGGTAGTCATATAAGGAAGATAGAAAAGTAGCTAACATTTTAGCTTGACAAAAAATATTATGTAAGAGAGGATGCTACTTGAAAGAGAAGGGGAGGTGTTCTTCTATGTGTTATGGTTATAAAGGTTAGGAAATGATTTTTTTAAAAAAACCATAACTAAAAGAAAAAATGTTGCATGATGTCATGTGGATTTGAAGAGGTTATGACCAAGAAGAGGGCGCCCTCATCCTAGGGGGAACATCGTAGTGGGAGATGAAGAGAGGGAGAAGGGGAAAAGGCTAAGTGGAAGAGGAAGAGGAAAGGAAAAGAAAATCCAAAGGCCAATTGGAGAAGAGGAAGGGGAGGAGTTGTTGAGATATCGAGCTCCACTCGTGATATGCCAGGGTGACCGTTGTGCATTTATGTCACCGACGTGTCAGTTGCAAATGCGGTTGGTACATCGCCCATGAATAATAGCTAGATGACAGCTATCCTTATCTACTCTAGTTCGTGGCTCAGTTAGTATGCCACCTTAGTTAGTTGTCTTTGGTTTGAGACCCATATATAGGGTTCTTCTATTTCTTTGTATAAGAGTTCTTTTGGCTTACACAACTAAGAAGAGGAAAACTGTTTTCAGCCTCCACCCTTGTGTGTATTTCCCCATTGTGCAAGCAAGAAAGCTACAAGTGAGACTCCTTCCTTTTCTCCCACAATCTTGACATGGTATCAGAGCCTTGTTCGCGGTAAGGAGCTGAAGAAAGCAAGCCAAGTTCGCGGTGTTCTAGTAAGAGGAGCAGTGTTGCTTTCATTTTCTATTTTGGGAGCAGATCTCTGCAGGTAGCACAGCCGGAAATTGCAAGAGTGCATCGTCTCAAGTTGAGACGCCCTTCGTGGTGAAGTAAGAGGGCAGTATATGCTGCGGGATAGGGCTTTAGCCCTTGGCGACCTTGTTTTTTTGATTTGAGGCCATTTCGGGGCCTGTTTTGGAGGCGGAAGTTTTCTGCACACACTCAGGAAAAGGCCCAGTTTTATGCTGTGTGACCACTCTTCTACAGGTCGGTGAAAAGTTGCTATAGAAATTACATCGTATGCCTGTGCGCAGAGACATTGGGAGTTACAGAATCATCCTTGTTGCTTGTTGATGCAAAATCGTCACTAGGAAGTGACTGTGTGGTTAAAGACCACTTTTGTCAGTTTTGCAGATTTGCCCTTGTGAGGCTGAAGCTGTGTTCTCTACAGTGACAGAATTTTTTGCAGTATTCTGTAATGGCGTCTGATTCTCTTTCACAGATTGTAACTGAAAAGCTTGACAAGAACAACTTCCAAGCATGGAAGTTTAGAATGACGAATTTCCTTATGGGAAAAGGATATTGGGAATTTGTTGCAGGAAATGAAGAAGAACCAGTTCTTCCTGATGTTCCCAATCAACAGCAAATGCAGGCATTCAAAGCATGGCATGAGAGATCCAGGAAAGTTATGTACTGGCTGTCTATTAGTATTTCAGACTCTATGATTGTGCATATTCAAGATGCAAGTACGCCAAAGGAGACATGGGATACTTTGTCAAAAATGTATAGCACAAATACGAAACCCAAGAAAATGTAGCTCAAGCAAGAGTTGCATAATGTGCAAAGAGAAAGTATGAGCATCAATGACTACCACATGAAGGTGAAGAAGATTGCAGATGCACTTGCTTCCATTGGGTCGCCAGTGGAAGATGATGATTTAGTTTCTGTAACCTTGAATGGTCTAGGAAAGGATTATGCATAGTTTTGGACATCCATTTCAGTTCGTGAAAGATTTTCTAATTTTGAGGAGTTGATTGCTCTTCTAATTTTTGAGGAGTAGAGAAATGGTGGTGCATCTTCTTCAGGAGGAACTTCAAAAGAAACTGTCTTCTACTCAAATGCTGGAAGAGGTAGAGGCAGAGATAGAGGAGGCCGATTTGGAGGCCGTGGTAGAAATCAGAATATGCAGCAAACTTAAGAAAACCAGTCCTATGGAGGAGGACGTGGTAACTCTAGAGGTAGGGGGAGCCAAAGAGGTCAAAATACAAATAGCAATGTTGAATGCTACTACTATGGTAAAATGGGTCATATGGCTAAAGACTGCTATAAAAAGCAGAATGACATCATGAATGGGAAATTGCAACAAGGGAATTATGCATCTTCTAGTAGATAGGGTGATGACAGAAATGAGCATTTGTTTATGGTGCAGCACATGAATAATTCTGTGACAAGTGCAGAAGAAAGCAACGATGTGTGGTATATTGACTCAGGTGCATCAAACCACATGACAGGTCATGCAGAATGGATGGAGGATGCAAGAAAAATGGAAAAACCAAGATTTGTGGAGAGTGGTGATGATACTGCACATCCTATTGTGCAGATTGGAAAAATTCCTTTGTCCATGCAGAATAGGAAAAAGAAATACCTGTCCGATGTATTTCATGTCCCGAATATCACCAAGAATCTGGTTTCTGCTGGTCAAATGGTTGAGCAGGGCTTGTAGGTCAGATTTAATCCTCATGGATGCTTTGTTGAGGATATGAAAAATAAAGGTCGCTTGATAGCAAAAGGAAAGAAGAAGGGTAGAATGTTTACGTTGGATGCAGACATGTCTGAATTGAGTGCAGCAATGTTTGCATATGGGACCGGTGTAGTTATAGATATTGATATCTGGCATAAACGCATTGGTCATGTTAATGTACAACGACTTAAATCAATGCAGGCCCAAAATATTGTTGCAGGATTGCCTAAATTCAAAATTGCAGAAATGCATAAGGTATGTGAAGCCTGTCAGTTTGGAAAACAAGCAAGGAAACCCTTTCCTAGACATGTTCAAGAGAGTAAGAAGCCATTGGAATTAATCCACTCTGATTTGTGGACTACTAAAGCTACATCTCTTGGAGGCTGTCATTATTTTGTCACTTTTATTGATGACTATAGCAGAAAAGTTTGGGTGTATTTTATGAAAAAGAAAAGTGAAGTTTTTGGGCATTTCAAAACTCTTAAAGCTATGGTTGAAAAAGAAACAGGCCTGCAAATAAAATGCCGAAGGTCAGATGGGGGGGGAGAGTACCTCTCAAATGAGTTTGCAAGGTTCCTGCAGGAGCATGGCATAAAGCAGCAATATTCATGCAGTCATACCCCACAACAAAATGGAATTGCAGAAAGGAAAAACAGGCATATTGGAGAGGTATCTCATGCCATGCTCAACGAAAAAGACTTGCCAGATTTTTACTGGGCTGAAGTAGTTGCTACAGCAGTCTACATAATGAACAAGACTCCCACTGCAGTAATACATGGGATGACTCCAGAGGAGAGGTATACTGGTAGGAAACCAGATATTTCTCATTTGAAAATTTTTGGTTGCATTGCCTATGTACATGTGCCAAATGAGTTGAGATCCAAGTTGGATCCAAAAGCTAAGAAGTGCATCTTTATTGGTTACTCTCTGCAGCAAAAAGGGTATAGATGATATAACCCTTCTACTCGTAAGTTTACAGTGAGAAGAGATGTTGTTTTTGATGAGATGAGTAGCTGGTATAAACCAGTAAATGTGATTGATGATGTAGATGCACAAAATGGTAATGCTGCACAGAATTCACAGCAGCAGTCACAAAATATTAGTGGACCTGGAGCGTCCTCTAGCAGTGGTTCACATTCTTCGCCATGGACAGGCAGATTGAGATCAGGAGAATCTTCTCAAAGAAATGCAGATAGTGATATGCAGGTATCACGAAAAGGAAAAGAGAAGGTTGATCAGCCCATGTTTGATATGAATGCTGGTCACTCTTATGTGGATGGTAAATCCAGTGGCTCAGAACAGAGCATTGATGATGAGTTGGGTATTCCTTCTATTGTTACACCTGGAGTAAGGAAGACCAGGGATGTTTTGAGAGCACCTGGGAGTGAACCTATTTTGCGCAGGTCTACGAGAGCTAGGTATCCTGTGGATAGGCTGAAATATGATGGATTTACAGCCATTCACTATGCATATATGGTCAAAGTGATACATGAACCAGAACCCACTTCTTTTGAGCAAGCCATGGGAAAAGAAAAATGGGAGAAAGCCATGGATGAAGAAATGGATGCCTTGGAAGCAAATGCTACATGGGAGTTAGTACATTTGCCTAAAGGTAAGAATGCAATTGGCTATAAGTGGGTTTATAAGGTGAAGCACAATGCAGATGGTTCTGTGAATAGATACAAGGCAAGATTAGTAGTCAAAGGGTATGCACAAACATATGGCATTGATTATGAAGAAACATTCAGTCCGGTTGCAAGGATGGAAACCGTAAGAGCAGTCATTGCTATGGCTACATCAAAGAAATGGTCTTTACATCAGATGGATGTAAAGAATGCCTTCTTGCATGGTGATTTGCAAGAAGAGGTATATATGGAGCAGCCACCAGGTTATGTGCATGTTGTTCATCCTGAGTTTGTTTGCAGGTTGAAGAAAGCATTGTATGGCTTGAAGCAAGCACCTAGAGCATGGTCTGACAAGATAGGACAGTATCTTGTCACTATTGGCTTTCAGATTTCCAAGGCAGATTTCTCACTTTATGTGAGAAAAACAGAGAAAGGTATTATGCTACTTGTCATTTATGTTGATGATTTGATTATGACTGGTGATAGTGATGAAGATATCCTTCATGTGAAAATGCTATTGAAGCAAAAGCTTAAGATGAAGGATTTGGGGGAGCTGCGTTATTTCTTGGGCATTGAGGTGATTAGATCACCAAGTGGGATACAGCTCTTGCAGAGGCAGTATGGATTGGACATGCTGTCCAAATATGGGATGACAGGCTATAAGCCTATTTCAGTTCCTTTGGAGCAGAATGTGAAGCTGAGCACAGATGCAGGTGAGCTTCTGGAAGACCCTACTATGTACAGACACATAGTAGGAAGTTTGATTTATATGACTATTACCAGGCCAGATTTGAGCTATGCTGTTGGATTGGTAAGTCAGTTTATGTAGGCTCCAAGGAAACCGCATTTGGATGCGGCTAGACGCATACTTAGGTATATGAAGTCCACATTGCAGTATGGACTATTTTATGAGACTGGGGTTCAGATACAGCTGCATGGATACACTGATGCTGATTGGGCTGGTAGTATTTCTGATAGACGATCTACCAATGGATATGTGTTCTCTTTTGGGAGTGCTGCAGTCACTTGGAGCAGCAAGAAACAGCCTACAGTTGCCTTGTCGAGCACAGAGGCCGAGTACAGGGGTACAGCAATGGCTGCATGTGAGGTAGCTTGGTTTCATAAGCTACTTTATGATATGCATCAGCCTACAGATGGGCCAGTTGTCATTTATTGTGACAACGTGAGCAGTATACACTTGGCAAATAACCCAGTCTATCATGCTAGAACAAAGCACATTGAGGTGCATTATCACTATGTGCGGGAGGGTTTTACTAGGTCTTATTGATCTAGTTTATGTCAGCACAACGGCATTGGGCGCAGAGAAGCTGCACAAGTTCAGAGACCTGCTTGGTGTGCAGGAATTGGGATTGAGCTTGAGGGGGAGTGTTGAGATATCGAGCTCCACTCATGATATGCCAGGGTGACCGTTGTGCATTTATGTCACCGACGTGTCTGTTGCAGATGCGGTTGGTACACCGCCCATGAATAATAGCTAGATGACAACTATCCTTATCTACTCTAGTTTGTGGCTCAGTTAGTATGCCACCTTAGTTAGTTGTCTTTGGTTTGAGACCCATATATAGGGTTCTTCTATTTCTTTGTATAAGAGTTCTTTTGGCTTACACAACTAAGAAGAGGAAAACTGTTTTCAGCCTCCACCCTTGTGTGTATTCCCCCATTGTGCAAGCAAGAAAGCTACAAGTGAGACTCCTTCCTTCTCTCCCACAATCTTGACAGGAGTTAGTGGAAGTTGAAGAGTCATGAGAAAGAGAGGAGTTGGAGAGGAGGGGGTACCATCCTATAAAGAGGGGAAGAGAGCAAACTAAGTAGGAGGAGGGTGCCATCATCAAGAAGTGGATGCTATCATCCTGAAGGAAGCGCTATCAATTTAAGCCATCCAAGCAAGAGGATTTGAAGAAACAATTGAAGTTGGAGATGGCAAGAAGAGAGAATTGAAGCCAATGCTTATCCCATAGCTATTGCCATGTCTTCTCCTTCTATCTCCATTTTGGAGCTTTTCTCTTCTTTTCTCTCTTAGTCATCTACATAAAACCATGGAGATTAAGCTTGTAAGCTTGGACTTAATAAAAGATTAAGTCTTAAAAGAGTTACAATTGGCTATTTCTATGGCAACAATGCAATTGGCCAATTGATCTCTTGGGAGAGGGAAAATGATGAGCTCACCGTTGAGAACGATTGAATAGACTCTCCCTGGCTAGATTGCAAAGGACACGGCTCCCAAAGATGCAATTACGATTCTCGTATTTCATGTAAGTACCTTAACTCGTTTAACATTAAAAATAATAATTTTGTGTAAATATTTCTTTGGTTTTGAAATTTTATAAAATTTCTTTGAACCTTAATTTCAAGTTTGGATAGTTTTTAGAATTTATATAGGTCTAATTTTTATTTTAAAAATCAAAAAATTGTTAAAAATGGTTTAAATGGCTTAAAATGGTATAGATAATTTTTTATAAAATATTTGGTTGAACAATTATCAGATGTGATATTTTCTTGAGGAAGTATGTTCTACTTAAAGTATTTTGAAATTTTTTTAAAAATTTTAGAAAATGTTTATTATATCTTAAAAATCAAAAATAGTTATTTTAGATGAACATTACATTATTTTTTGATAAAAATCATGTTTTTAATTCAACCAAAAATTAAGATCTTCGATAAAAAACCTAAGAATATAGTTTTGACTATTTTATGAAAAGTTCTTGGGGTTAGAGAAAAAGTTCTTGGGGTTAGAGAAAAAGAAAATTTATTCGATGTTATTTGTTTGAATATTATTAATATAAAATATGATGTGTTTAACTCTATGCAAATTAA
Source organism: Lygodium microphyllum (assembly GCF_053477565.2). NCBI lineage: Eukaryota > Viridiplantae > Streptophyta > Polypodiopsida > Schizaeales > Lygodiaceae > Lygodium > Lygodium microphyllum. The sequence goes on along the minus strand of NC_141151.1, from coordinate 75,430,126 downwards.
AAGTGTTGACAAAGTATTAAGTTATACAAACATTGGAAAAGGGAAAATTTTTAAAATAAAATTAGAGTTTATGGGTTTAAGGAATGTTAGTTGATTTGATAATAAAAGGAATTAGATAGAACTGTAGGATTTATGCTTTGAAGTTAATTCTCGAAGGGATTAAAATCCCAGGGTTAGTATTTAAGTGTTTAGTATAGAACTAGAGATGAAGAGCAAGATTAAGAAAACTTACTAAGTTTTCGATATTAGATTAGTTGGACTACTACAAACGAGTGTTGTAAAGATTGAGGAAGGCTAGGATAAATCATAGAAATTAGTTATCCATATCATCTATTCAATGCAACAACTCCGAGGAGTTGGCTTGACAACCTGGTTAAAAGTGGCTTGGTCTTTGGCCGGTCACAAAGAAGTGCGAAGCTTTCTAGGGCTAACACATTGGTATAGAGTCTTCATAAAAGACTATGCCTAGATCACTGCACCTCTCACTGACCTTCTCAATGAGCAGGTCTTCATTCTATGGATGCCCAATGAATAATCCAGCTTTGAAAATCTTACATATAGTTTGGTAAACTCCTCTATTTTAAGGCTACCTAACCTAAGCAAGGAGTTCGAAGTCATAACTGACACAAGCTCTCTTACATTGGGTTGTGTGCTTATGCAAGAAGGACATCAAGTAGACTATGCTTTAAGAAAATCAAAGATCCATGAAAGAAAATATGCCACACATGATCTAGAATTACTTGTTGTAATTCATGCCTTCAAATTATGAAGACGTTATCTACTTGGTAACAATTTTTCTTTAGTCATTGATCATAAAAGCTTGAAGTGGATTTTTACTCAACCAGACCTCAATATGAGACAACGCTGATGGATTGAGATCTTGCAAGAATTTGACTTTGAGATCAAATATAGACTAGGCAAATAAAATGCGATTGTGGATACCCTAGGCCATAAATCGTTTCTTAATACTCTAGTCCTAGAGAAACCCTCTAGGGTAGAAAGTCTTGCTACAATAATTTCAATGCCTAGTAACCCTATCATAGAAATGGCCAAAGAAGAAGCAGTGAAGGATCCAAGCTATTAAAGAATGTTAAGAGAAAATCCCATTAAGGATTCAAGTCCAAAACTCAAGTCTAAGTATCAATATTTTTCCATAAGTGAGGGAGCTTACCTATTTCAAGACAAGACTGTATTCCTGCAAGCCAAAAACTCAAGAAGAAAATCCTCTTGGAAGCTCACTATTCTCCATTTTTAGGTAATCCTGAATATGCTAAGACTCTTAATACAGCTAGAAGAAGATTCTATTGGGAAAGACTCAAGGGTGATGCACTCAAGTATGTTATCGAATGCCTAAACTACTAGTAGAAAATTAAGACCGAACGTGTCAAGTTGCCAGGAAAGATCCAGCCACTTGACATCCCTAAAATGAAATGGAAATATATCAACATATTCTTCATAATTGGATTACCCCCGGTACAAAGAGGATATAACTCCATAATGGTAGTCATTGATATGCTAACAAAAAATACAAACCTTATTATTGTAAAAACCAATTACAAGGCTTCCGATATTACCATACTTTTCATTAAGAAAATTTTCAGATTACATGGATTACCCCAAGGAATAATTAGAGATCATGATTCCCTCTTTACATCAAAATTTTAGAAGAGTGTGCTCGAAGCTCCAAGGACCTAGCTCAGCTTGAGTACTGCTTATCATCCCCAAACTGATAGTCAGATAGAATGGGTCAATCAAGTTATTGAAGACATACTTAGAGCTTATTGCAACAAGGAGCCCAAGTGGTGGATCCAACACCTATACTTACTTAGAGCTTATTGCAACAAGGAGCCCAAGTGGTGGATCCAACACCTATACTTACTTGAATTCACCTACAATGCATCATACCATCAAAGTATTCAAATGTCTCCTTTTCACGCATTGTATGGGCAAGGTTGTCTTACACCACTATTTTTTTTAAATCCTACCCTACATGTAGAAGCATCTAAGAAACATATACTGGAAGAAATGGGTCAGCAGTAAAGCCTTTAAGGCAAGATATTCAAGCTGCCAAGGCTCAACAGAAGGCATATGCCAACCAACAGAGATAAGAACACATTTTCAAAGAAGGTGATATGGATTCTATTCGAGTTCACCCAAAGAAAAGTTCCTTATCTCTCAGAGAATTCAAGAAGCTAAGTTTGGGGTATTGTGGACCATATAAGGTGCTAAAGTCTCTAGGACCCAATGCTTACAAGTTGCAGACAACTTGAAAGTGCATAATGTATTTCATGTCACTCTATTGAAAGCCAATGTTCCCAACCCTAACCATGTAAATGACCAATAAATTGGGATGCCAAGTCAAGGGGTCCTCGAACTTCAACAAGAAAAGATACTTTGGCATGCGAGAGAAGACTCTAAGAAATAAAACCCTTAGGGAGTATTTCATTCATTGGAAAGACTACCCTGAAGAGGATGCCACTTGGGTTGACGAAAAATCACTATGTAACCAATATCCCCAATATGTAACCAATATCCCCAGTTTTATTCGAGATGGGGACATCTCAATTCCTCTCTAAGGGGAAGAAGATGTGATATTTTGACTTTTATTTTTTACTTTCTCAACTTCTTGTAATTAGGATTTGAGAGTTTAGGCCATTAGAAAGAGGAGTCTCGTCGGGACCTAAAATGGTCCTCACACTAGCTCTAAGCACTAGTCGGGGGCCTCTCTATACTCAAAGAACACAACCCCTCGGCCTCGTGGCCAGGGAGTGTCTAAGGGATACACTTCCCTAACTTCTATCATAAATTTTGCGTTTGTTTTAGATTGTAGTCCAATAGTTAAGCCTTTCCCATACTCCTTAGAGGGAGTCCCTACACATATATCAGTGTAAAAACACCTCGTAAGTACAAAAAAAAGGAGGCAGCCCTCAGCTGAATGTCATGGCCCCACTACAGCTCTCCTACACCTCGGGAATTGGCTCCTTGATGCGTCGCTAATACAAATAACACGAATGTCACAAACTCCACTCTTGTTTTAATCCGTTCTAGGAGATAAGATATTTTCTCACTTAGCAATTCCCTAAGGAACCCGATGATCTAAACATACAGCTTAAGTGTCTCACAACTCAGCATAGGTCATATGTATAAGAAAACAATTACAATGCATCTAGGAATCACACCATATGATATGCACAATGAAACAGTGAATGACCATAGTACTCAAACATTTTACGATTTAAAAAACAACTTTGTATAGTGCAAATACATTTATTTCAGTGATTTCAGCCTACACGTAATGCTGTGTTGCTAAGGGTTAGCATCGAGCATCCTCGTGCTGCTAGACCCTCTTAAACTTAAATTATAAACATCCTATATGGTTGCACAAGCAAATAGATCAGAATTTCAAATATTATCATCAACTAATCAATAGAAAAACCCCTCTTTTGTAGGGCTTGCTTGTAGTGGGACTGCCCTCTTTGCAGCACAGTACTTTAGTCAAGATATAGCATTGGTCTCCTTTGCTGCCACACATGAGTTACTAGTTGTCAACTAGAAAAGCTTGCATGATAGACTTCTTTAGATTTGCAGACACTTGACCAAACTTCATGCTCTTGAATCACCTAAGGCTTCTCATTAATTTGATGTGCAAGTTGTGCCTAAGTAAGCTTCTTGTCTAGAAAAGCATGCATGATACAATTCTTTAGATTTGCAAACACTCTCTCATGGGAGAAAACTTCAGTTTCTTTATCAAGCTTTTTTTTGGTATTTAGGCTTGGAGTGCTGGATGATGCCTTGTTTAAGACAACATTATACTTCTTGATTGTTTCCATAGAGCCACCAATAAAGTCAAAGAGTATGTGATTGAGGCTGAAGCTTGTCTTTCCAAACATCATCTTCATCAACATTACCATGTGCTAAGATTTCATTTAGTTCTGCAATAAGTTGTTGCACCTCTGAAATGAAATCAATCAGACCCTCATGAATAAGAATAACACCATAATATTTTTTCCATGCTCTGCCTGTTTGACAATGACATCAATTAACCAAGGCTAGGAATAGGATTTGCGCTACAAAAAGCACCAGGAGTAGAATGTTTGGGGCCCGAACTTGATCAGCCTCAATCATTCAGCAATACTTATTTCTCATCTTCTTCTTTTGTTGATGATGACGATCCCCATTTCGGGATTCCCCTTCACCACCATCATTCATCAGCTCAAACAATAGAATTGGGCGCTCTCCCCTTTATCTAGCAAAACAATCTCTAGCACTGATGCCTTCTTCAATTGACCTCATTTTTAGTGAGAGATTTCAACCATGAAGTTGGTGAAGCATCCGAATGTTGTCCAACTTTTCACCATGATGGCAAGCAAGACAAATATATATTTTGTGATGGAGTACATTACTGATGAAGAGCTTTAAAAAAAAAAACCAACATGGAAAGCTCAAAGAAGATGAAGCTAGACAATACTTCCAATAGCTCATCAATGCAGTGGACTATTGTCATAGCAGGGGAGTTTATCGCAGAGATCTCAAGCTTGAGAATCTTCTTTTGGATTCCAATGGGAACTTGAAAATTTTTTGTTTCAATCTGAGTGCCTTTCCACAATAGTTTAGGGAAGATGGCTTTCTACACAAGACTTGTGGCACTCCAAATTATGTTGCCCCTGAGGTTATTTTCGATCAAGGTTATGATGGTGCAAAGGCTAATTCGTGGTCATGTGGGGCCATATTGTTTGTGTTGATGACTAGCTACCTACCTTTCGATGATAAAAATATGTTAAACATTGTTGAATGCCTTTGAGGCCTCAATTTGTAAGGACTGTTTGAGAAGAAACCAAAGCCCAAGCAAGAAACTCGATTCACTTCAAAACATTCAGCTCCTAAGAGCATAAAAAAGATGGAGGAGACTACAAAGCCTCTTGGATTCAATGTTCAGATACGTGATTATAAGATGAAACTATAGGGAGCAGAGACACTCATGAAAGGACATCTATTGACTGCAACTGAGCTATTAGAAAAAGATTCAAGATAGAAGCTACACAGCCCAAGCCGTAGAATTGGTAATAAATTTGACAAAATGGCTTGCTGCGAAGAAATCACATTAGATAATCTACAAGTTGGAAGTAAACCATTGTATGTTGATGTAGCACAATGTAAAGATGAGAGGCAAGCAAGGTTGCAGGCTCAGTTTGTTCAGGTGCGATCTAGGACAGGTGCTCCTCCCCCGATTACTGCCAATCCTTGGCAAGGTGAAAATGACCAGATGACTACTTAGAATAAAGCTCAAGGTCCTTGGGAAGCCCTAGTAGAAGCCATATGATTAATGGATGTGGGAGAGAAAAGATCTAGGGTGGTTTTCCTCCATGGAAGCTTGACAGGAACTTGAGAATGAAGAGAGATGAGCGGTAGATTTTTCCTAGGAAACATGCTCAAAATTTTCCAAAAAATAGACTCCATCAAAGGCGGTAGTTGCAATTAGTTCGATTTTAAGTAGCAAGTCAGAGTCAGGCTCCTAAAGTGATTTAAAGATACAACTGGCAGTTTCGGATTTTTCATAAATTTTCCATCTATGGGAATGGACCCTAGAAAGAGCCAGGAAGTGCGGGACCTTGAGATGGATGCCCATAATTTTTCAGAAGCCGATTCGGACGCCAGATGGGAGAATGGGAGTGCCAGAAGCGGGGAGGTCCAAGAGGCCCAAAGGAAAAAAAGCCAAGTGTAAATGTCCTTGGAGTAAGAGGTGGGGGGGGTGACCTTTGGATTCTCCCACCCCCAAAAATCATGACATGTGGGGGGGGACTATTTTTTCAGTCGCACGAGCAGAAATGGCAACGCTTTTCTTGGAGAGAGACTATGGAGTCTTTATGTACCCTGGCAATTTGACAGCACATGCCTATTTCTCTTCTCCTACACTCTCCATAGACACTCTCTACCCATCCAATGGCTGCCCAGATGAAGAGATCTTATTCTAGTTTTTCTCTCTTCTCCCTCTCTCTCCCTTCTATGGGTTGTTCATGCACATTATCTTGAAAGAAGAATCGGGAAGGAGATTGAAGCAAATGATGATGGAGATTAATGGAGATGCTGAAGCTTGACGTGCAGCATGGAATTAAGAGCTGTTGGTCGCACAGTCATATTTAATGCGTCTCGGGTTTCATAGAAACACATTATGACTATTTTTAATGAAGGAAATGAAGGTTTTTTTATATTTTATGATGGAAATGATGTTCTTATTCAATGACAATTTGTTTGAGTGCTGGTTGCATCATGTTTAATTGTTGTCTATCATAAAATTCTAATTTCATAATGATTTACATGTGCTATTTAAATCCCGCAAAGCCCGAAATGCGATTTTTAAGGGTAAAATGATGGTTGTCATTTCGGGTGGGTGAAATGTGTTCCTATGGAAAAAAATGGAAAATTAAATTGAATTTTACTATGCTGAAATGATTGGTATAAGGAAAATAAGAAAATAATAGTGATTATTATAAAATAAATGCTAAAAAATAAGGAAAAATAAGGGAAAAATAGAAATATGCTTCATAAAAATAAGAAAAAATATAAGGAGTGTTTGTGAATGTATGGTAGTAGCAGAGCATGATATTTAGCCTCATTTTTTCCTATATTTTTGTCAAAGTTCATGATTTATTGCTTTTCGTATATCAAAACATGACAAAATGAACCCCTACATCTGTGTAACAGAAGCACTACCTAAAAATAGGGGGTGGGGTGTTTGAATGATGCGATTTGGGTGTTGTTTATTGCTAATTTTATTGATGCATATCATGATATAGGGTACATTGTATTTTAATTAAGAGGATAGTAGCATGAGTGTTTTCTCAGTGCTATCCTTACATCGCCTCAATGAGTTAGTAAATGAGCATTAGAAAGCCTGGTTTTGCACAACACGTTTCTGAGTGAGCACATTAGGATCATCCACTTTTGCATGTGCATATCAACCATGGTATCAGAATATGAAGAATTGAATGCATAGCACTTGTTTTCTATTATGATGACCTACGCTTGAGTGTGTGAGACAACCTAATCTGTAGGCTAGTCAATCATTTTGGGGAATTGTTTGGTAAGGACACATGGTATCTCTTGGAATATGTTCAAAATGAAAGAGTAGAGCTTGTATCTTGTGTACTTTATGTTGGAGCAACACATATTGGGGCCAATCCCCGAGGTATAAGAGAGTCGCAATGAAGCCATGGCAATCAGTCAAGAGGTGCTTCCCTATGTTTGTGCTACGAGGTACTATGACTATATGTTATGGGATCTCCCTCTGAGGAGAAGGGATGGTAAATGTTACTATGGTCAAATACAAACATAGAATCAACATTAGCATTTAGTGTAGAGCGAGTCTCAGATGCTCCTGGCCCGCGAGGCCGTGTGGTGGGGTTGTCTATTGTATGCATAAGGTCTAGCTAGTGTCATAGCTAGTGTTAGGATATTTTAGGTCCCATCAGTGATACATCTACCATGAGACGCCAATAAGTGGTGGTTCCGAATCTAGGGCTTCTAGGGACGAAATTGTCAGTTTATGTCCTTTGACAAGAACCCTCAAGCTGAAATACAAAAAGAGGAACATCCTGAGAGAGCTAGACAGCGGTTGGAGATTCTAAGGCGTTATTCTCCTCAAAGGAGTATTCCCTTATGCATAAGAGGTAGTGGATTTAATAACCTAAGTGTCACAAGCACCCCTTTGAGTGTAGGAGGTAGCCTTAATACTTCTCTTCTTCCAGTCAATCAACCCACTTCAAGTGGGGGTGCTGCTTTACCTACACAAACTCCTGCTGTCAATTTGGTTGTAGCCATGGCACAACCTATCGCAATTCTAGTAGGGACACCGAATTTACCGGCATTAGGAGCACCTTTGCCCATCTTCCATGGGTTAGCAAAAGAAGATGGAGAACTCCATATTAAGGAGTTTCAAACACTCATGTTCAACCATTAAATCTAGGATGAAGGACACCTTATGATGTTCTTTAATATGACATTAAAAGGAAGGGTAGCAGTATGGTATCACGGTCTAGAGGCCGAAACCATAACTAGCATTGACAAATTCTTCACGGCCTTCCATAGAGAGTTTGCTCCTGAGGGTGGATAGTACTAGTTGTGTGTCTTGAACGTAACATGCCAAGAACCAAATGAGAATGTCCAGAAACTTAAGCAAGTTCTTTGCAAACTTAATACTTATATCCGCATTCCACCAGCTGCACAATTGCAATATTTCCTACATGGATTAGATTTCAATATCCAGGTGCAGCTAAGTAGTGTTTCTTTGGCTAACATTGACATTGCTATTACCTAAGTAGAAGGAGTAGAGTCATGCTTGCAAGCGGCTTATGTTCTAGCATGCCGCCTATCGATTGTCCAAGCACGTTTTTAGTGATCCGCGAGTCTAAGCGACGCCGCTCGACACTCTCATGGAATGTCACGGGGTTTGTTGCCTAGGGTTTCTCGAGTCTGCCTTGCAATGGAATGTTTACGGCCAAACCCACTAGGATCAACCTGAACTTGAATCCCTAGTGGCGAAGGTCTCCTGATAGCTTTCTAGCGTCGGTTTGAGACATCCTACTTTGCGCAGAGATAACCAAGCCGAAGCAAACACATGCCACACTTGGTTCAAAGAGAATGGAAAACGAGAGGGATGCAGTGCTCCACCTCTCTACCCATAGGGCATAGTCCCATTTCAGTCCCCTAAAATGGCATGAGTGGGGGTTCTAGCCTAATGATTTCTAAGTGTCAGTTGTTAGTAAAACCTTGCGAGAAGCCTCCCAATTCTTTGGGACTACCTTGCCATAGGACAGATCTGTCGGGGGTTCCGCCCTCCCGCTTCCCTCATTTGGCGTACTTTAGTTGTCTAATTAGTCCTATTCGTTTTAAGTGTGACATGTAAAAACAACTTCCTTAATTAACCTTTTTAGAGGACAGGGTTCGTTCACATAATCTTATGGCATTGACACAAAAACAATTTCAAACAGTTTCCCTGGAAGTACTTAATATTAGCAAATTATCAGAGTTACAAGTCTTGTTCAAAAGGGACAATATTCGCAATCCGTAACGATGCACTTTATTTCCACCAAGTTTCCACCTTGCACTAGTAACAAGGGCTCTCAAAAATCTATTCCGAGTCACCCTGATCGTTTGAGTAGGGCCCGGAGGCAGGGAATTTACAGCCAAAGCACCCTTGGCATCCAAGCATCCTCCTATGTTCAAACCAATCCAGGAGAGAGACCTCTCGTGTGGCGGGCTCGGTCCATGTTCCTATCACAGCTATTTAGAACCCCCTTGGCTAGGGTTGGCGGCCAGCTGAGGGTGGTTTGGTGCGCCCTCCAAAAGTTCAAATTGATTCACTATACTCATTTATGAATTTGGGGTTACACAATCTCTTTTTTTGTTTTTTTTTTTTAAAATTTAGAAATAGTGTTCCTCAATTTACAAGCACAAACAAAGATGCAGGTGAGTGCTCGAGACATTTTCTAAGGTGGGGTCCCTCTCTTGACCCAAGTGTTTGTCCTTCTTGCCTTAGTGGTAATTTCCAATATCCTCCGAAGGGTAGGAAATTTTCTTCGTTCCGTCCCCCTATGAAGTAACTATAGGTTGGCTTAGTTTCTTCCAAACCCTAACTAAGTTGAGTTGAGCCCTATCCTTGCGTGTATAGGGTTCATTTTTATTAAATGGCTCTTGAACAAATTTTCGTATTTCGTAAGTGCGGTTGATAGTTATCTTCAAGATGAATCCCTAGCAGCGCAACTAAACTGATCATGATGCCACACAATTTGGAGGCATATCTTTCCTAGACAATAAAATGCTGCAAAGCAAGCCTTTGCTTTTGGGAGTTCATTTCAACATGCTTATGCAAAACACGAATAGAGACTTGTATTTTTTTTTTTCATTTTGGGTGAAGAACGTGGGGTTATTAGTCCTAAGTCAAAAGCGAACACACCCCTCTGAAGGTTTATAGGGGCCTAGTGCCTGTTTTAGTCTTGCAATGGGCTAAATATACTTAGACGTCATCGTAGCAATTCAGGAATTTCATGTAATTGATTCAAACCGCCACTTCTACCTTTCCAATTTCACAATTTTTGTGATGCAAAGAAAAAAGTACGATTTCTGCTTAATTGACGAATATGCATAAGTATTTTAACAACCCTTTTTTTAAGCATGCTAATGTTAGTGCATAATATACAGTATTACGAGCATAATCAATAAGGTCCTGGAATTTTCTTTTTGCGTGCAAGAATGCAAAATCTCTTGTCCAATTTACTCGTTCAAAAACATACCAGATTGCAAGTAAGCACAATTTCCAATATGAAAAAAATGATGTAAAACATACCAGAATGCAAGTAAGCACAATTTCCAGTATTTTAACAACCCTTTTTTTAAGCATGCTAATGTTAGTGCATAATATAAAGTATTACGAGCATAATCAATAAGGTCTTGGAATTTTCTTTTTGCGTGCAAGAATGCAAAATCTCTTGTCCAATTTACTCGTTCAAAAACATACCAGATTGCAAGTAAGCACAATTTCCAATATGAAAAAAATGATGTAAACTAAATGGTGGTTAGTTATGATATACTTTCACTGAATAGCTTTCCCTTTCCAAGGAAGTCGGCCTATGTCCTTAAGACTCCCCATCAGGGTAGGGTGTATGGAATACACTTGATTACCAAGTGACGCAGTTCCTTGCCCCATGGCTCCATCGGTTGAGGTGGGATTCGTGTTTGGTTGGACCTTACTTCGTTTGGGAGGCATCGTATGATTTGTCTTTTGCTTTGCAGCTACACACCTAGATTGCAAGAGAGACGGCTTCTCGCAGAAGGGACTAGTCTGCGAGGATCTTCTCCAAGAGGGGAGGAAGGAAAGAGAGAAGGTGAGCTCCAAGTTCTTCAATGAGGGAAGAAAACAATTTCCTTCTCTCTCTCTATCTCTCTCTCTCTTCTCTTACCCTCCCTTTCCTCTCTTTTCTGTCTCTCTCTTGCTCTCTCTCTTCTCTTACTCTCCTTCTTCTTCTTCTCCTCTCTCTCCCCCTCTCTTCTTCTTCTTCCTCTCTTCTTCTTCTCTTCCTTCTCTTCTTTTCTACTCTCTCCTTACCTCTTCTTCTTATTCTTCTCCTCTTCTCTACTCTCTCTCTCCCTCTTCTTCTTATTCCTCTCTTCTTCTCTACTCACTCTCTCCCTCTTCTTCTTATTCCTCTCTTCTTCTCTACTCACTCTCTTCCTCTTCTTCTTATTCTTCTCTTCTTCTCTATTCTCTCTCCCCCTCTCCTTCTTATTCTTCTCCTTACCCGAGCAACAACAGGTTGTGGTCTTCCCCCCTTCTCACCCCCTTAACGATGAGGTTTATATAGGTATTTGGGGGGGGGGGGATTAGTAATGGCATCCCCCCCTACCACCTCCCCATGGTCGTGGCACCCTCCCACCTCTCTCTGAGCCATGGTAGTGCCCCCTAGCACCTCCATGGTTATGGTAGCCTCCCGACAGCCCCCCCTTGCTGGTTCATCGACACGATTGCCTCCCTCCCCTCACATCATCCACCAGTTGGTGGCGTAACTAGGGGGGTTAATTATTTTTTAAAGAATAAAAAATTTCATTTTATTAGGGGGGATGGGAGTCCCATAACGGGACTGTTACATACGTAGCCAAGATAAATTGGAATGGTAATAATTTGGCACTGACCAACGGGAGTCAAGGGGACCCCATGTCAAATGCGAATGGAAGAGGGAGTATCATGCCAAATTTGCCTATGTTACCAGCTCCTCCTAGTATGACTATGCCTATGTCTAGTCAGATGGTCCCACTAAGTGGTGGAGGCCAAACAACAAACCTGGATGTTGTCCTAGTAGGTCGGTGACCAATTCCCAATCAAGTGATTAGGTCGATGGGATGACAGACAAATGATCATGGCTATGAGTTGAGTGCCTTGGCGAAGTTAAGGACATGATGAAGCAATACACCGATATGATTTCTCAGCAATATAGACAAATAGCTGTGGACATCAATTTCCTTAAGAAGCAGTAGAATTTGATAGGGAGTCGATGCCCTGAAGAGGGTGCCCCCTCAAGATTCAGCTGTAAGTGGTATGGTGGCCAATATTTCCCTAGGAATTGTCTGAATGTCAAATGGGATATTTGCGGAAAGTCTTGCCACTTAGCTGCTACCTATTGGAGTAAGATCAGTTCTCTCCAAAAAGGGAGTAAACTGCCAGGTCCAGTTAACCATCGCGCACAAGGGAATAAACTCTAGCGTCTTATTGAGGCCATATGTGTTAATGATATTGAAACTTCTAATCTACGAGCCGTAACAAGAGGTCAAAATACTGAAGAGGGTGACAAAGGAAATGTAAATCCTATCAAGGGAAACCCTGAGCAAGATGCTAGGGGAAAGCAAGTCCTGAATCCTGATATGGAAGGTTGACCTCTAAGGCCAGTTGATCGTAAAGTTGATCTCGAGAATAATAAAGGATTGCCAAGAAAGAAGGAAAAAGTTAAAAAAGAGGTACCAAAGCCAGTCCAAAGACCAAAGGAGAGAATGGTTTGGCGAGAAAAGAGAACTTTAGCTAATTATCATGACTTTGATTTAGCAAGTTCTCTTTGCAAAGTTAAACCAGACGTGAATCTCCTGCAATTGATTAAACTATCTCCAAGAGTCCGCAAGGAATTCAAGAAAATCTTGCATATTGGATATATTGTAGAACCCTTGGGCATAGCACAAGTGGGAGAAGATTGGTTTGATCATGCTGAAAAGCATTGTCCCAAGGTTCCAGTATACGTGGATGGAATATTAGTGGAACAAGCTATTGTGGACATTGTATCCTCCATCAATATCATGAGTTCAGATTTGATGGAGAGGCTAGGTTTAGAAATCCAAAAAGATGGCTCCACACTCCTTAGGATGGCTGATGATAGTCTAAGGCAACCAGAAGGTTGCATCACTAAATTCCACGTTACTGTTGCAAGCGTGGAATGCTATCAGGACTTTAGGGTGATAAGGTTTGCAGGATGTCCTAGCTATCGAGTTTTGCTAGGCAAGCCATGGATTTTACAAACAGGCTGTTAAGTTGATATATGCACTAGTCGAGTGATTTTAGGTAGAGGTGTCAATCGTATAGTAGTGGATGCTTACCTCGAGTCTCCTTAGAGTGAGAGAGTTCCTTTATCCTATACTGAACTACAAATAGTAGATGACCCATCTGGTAGTGAGACATCATCGAGTGATGGATCTAAAGAAGGGTCCACTACACAGAGGACATTTATCAGATTACATTGAATGAGCCGATAGAGCCTCAAGTTGAATAAGAGATGAAATTTTCATTGAGCTCAACCTTGGTACACCAAACGATTCGCAGCCGATCAAATTAGGTTCCATGCTCAGTTTAGAAGAGAGAGAGGACTATGTGTCCTTGATTCATGAGTTTCATGACATCTTCGCTTGGGACAAACTTAGAGGCATTCCCCTTAGTTTGGCTATGTATATTATTCCTTTAAAGGAAGGTACCCATCCTGTATTTAAGAAATTATGATGCATGCCTTTTGAACAAAGGGACGGGCTATTTGAGGAGCTACAAAAGTTGCAGAAAGCGGGTTTGATTTTCCTTGTTCAACATACTAAATGGTGTTCACCAGTTGTGATCAGGAAGAAGAAAAATAATCAAATCCAGCTTTGTGTTGACTTTAGAGAGTTGAATAAATAGACTGTTAAAGACTACTACCCGTTGTCGTTTATTGACCAAATTTTGGAACAACTAGCGGGTAAGGAGATATATTCGTTCATGGATTGCTTTGTAGGGTATAAGCAAATGGTGATTGCTGAGCAAGACAAGCTAAAAACAACATTTATTACGGTCTTTGGTACCTTTGTGTACCATGTGATGGCATTTGGTTTATGTAATGCACTTGGTTCGTGGCAAAGAACATCCGACAAGAACTTTGGTGACATCTCCCCAGAGAGGATTTGAGAGTATTCATTGATGACTTGGGGGTAGCTACCATAAGAGAAAGGCAGTTGATTATTTTGCGGAAGTGTTTTGAGCATTGTAGACAATTTTGGATAGCTCTTGACCCACGGAAGTGTGTCTTTGGAGTGCCTTATGGGCTATTGTTAGATCATGTGGTCAGTTCAGTAGGGATCGTGCGATTGACCTTGAAAAGATCAAGGTCATAATCACCATGAGTCTACCACATACTCCAAAGGAAGTGCATAGCTTTCTGTCGTCGTCGATAGGGCATTATTGGAGGTTTATCAATTGGCAAAAAGAATGTTACCGCTCTGACAAACTTATTGTCCTTTAAACATTGTTTAAGATTCATATGGCATATATTCCCTCTTAGTATGCTGCTATAATGCATTATCTATCTACAGGAGAGACTAGAGCTACTCTATCACAATCTAAGAAGAGAAAAATTAAACAAAAGACGATTTCATTGATCACAAGAACACTATATCGGTAGGGTGTTGATGATATCTATCACCGATGTGTGATGCCTGAGGAGGTTCCATTTATCTTGGAGGAGTGCCATGACTCTGCTTGTGGGGGGGGACTTTGTTTGGCTATTGATGGTACATAAGGCTTTATGAGCTTGATATTGGTGGCCGTCCATCTTCTAGGATTCATTTGAGTATGTTAAGATATGCGATATGTCAAAGACATGAGAGTAGAGAGAATAGGAAGCGCCCACTTACGCGTATTATAGCTACCCTTCCATTTGAGAAGTGGGGCATTGATTTTGTGGGTCCTATTACCCCATCGTCTACTAGTCACAAGAGATATATTATAGTAGCAAATGATTACTTTACAAAGTGGTCAGAAGCACAGGCAACGAGGCAATGCAAAAGAGGCTGCTAGTTTCCTACTTAAGCATATCATTTGTCATTTTGGTCCACCAAAGGAAATAATATTAGACCATGGAACTCACTTTTTGAACAAATTGATTAAAAGTCTGAATGAAGCATGGAAAATCAAGCATAACAAGACAACTCCTTATAATCTACAAGAAAATGGGCAAGTTGAAAGTACCAATAAGTAGCTTGTGGGTATCATGTCCAAGATAATCTCTGAAAAGAAACAGGACATATATGTGGCAGTATGGACATATAACACAACGTTTAAACGAGCCACTGGCCACACCCCATTCAAATTAGTTTATGGGGAGTAGTGTGTCTTGCCCTTAGAAATTGAGTTGTCGAGCATAACATTCGCAATCAATCATTCTTTGGGTGATGAAGATGCCCTATTCGAGCGGTTTACAACTATAGCCCCCTTGGATGAGCTTAAATTGCAGAGTTTGTTGCACTAAGAGGTAGCTAAGCACTAGATGAAGTGGTTGTAGGATCTAAAAGCAAAGAAATATACCTTTAAGAAAGGACAGTTAGTTCTGTATTATGATGCGCTTAGGGAGCTATTTCTAGGGAAGCTGGAACCTAGATGGGATGGCCCTTGCAAGGTAGTTAGGATAGGTAAAAATAAGTCCACGGCTTTACTAACTGATCTACAGGGAGTGGAATTTAAAAATAAGGTTAATCTTAATAAGATTAAACCTTATTATTTTTTAGTATGCTAATGCGCTAAATGCATTGCAGGTCCATGATGGGGCTGATTTGAGACCTGCATGAGAGCTTAAATTGGTTGATGGGGCAGTTAATCCCTTATTTGGAGTACCCATATCTCGAGCAAAGATATCATCACGGGAAGCTTATCTAGTGGAGCAAAGGATATAAAGTGGTTGAGTAAGAAGACGGTACCTTTGTGTGGGAGATCAAAGTTTTTTGCCATCACTGCTTACAAATTTTGACAAGCATCCCTTTTGAGTTTAATGAAGAAGGTGGGTTGGAGCCCTCAGTTCATCCTCCAAATATGTTGAATTTTGACTATCATAATTACAAACAAGGGAGTTCTTGATGGCTGGCTATGAAAACCCATTGTGGACATACACCTTATATTTTGATGAAGCGTCCTGGGGCCCTCATAAAAAAGGGAGTGTTGGAGTAGTTATCTGAGATCCCCGACGTATAGTTACAATGAAATTGGCTGTTTATCTTAGGGTAGCATTTACTAACAACATGACAGAGTATAAAGCCTTGATTATGGGACTGAACCTTGCCAAGAAAGGTAGTATTCGGTGGTTGTTAGTAAAAGGGGATTCCCAGCTGATCTTAAATCAACTAAATGAGACACACATAGTCCGGAATCCCATCCTTTGCATGTATCATCAAACTGTTATAGCCCTACTTGATGAATTTGAGAGCATATCTCTTTAGCTGATTCCACGTTCTTGGAATCAGTTTGCGCATTCATTAGCCAATTTTGCTTATGAAGAGGACCTCTTTTTCAACTGTGGTCCTAGTCTGGATGTTGCTATTTATAATGAGACATGACCTAGTCATTTGTGGGGAATCTTATTAGACCACCCGTTATATGGTAGGCGAAGGTTGATATGGGTTATGCATAGAGTGGCCGAGACCCATCTACCACTATTATCTTGGATCCATAGGTTGATCTGACGACATGTTATGTGTACACCTCTTGTTATATATGCACGAGGGATATGTCACAACTTGATGCATTTAGTTTAGGGTAGAGAGCCCTATTTTTCCCCTTGGAATGAACCCCATCTTTTGTATATCTTCTTTCTTCCAAGGAGGGCTATATATAAGATGGTTTTAATGATTGATTTCTTTAGGCCAAGAGGGCTAGTTGATTTAAGGTTTTAATGTTTAATTGTATTAGGCCAAGAGGGCCAGTTAATTTGTAGTACAATGTTCTATTTCTTTAGGCCAAGAGGGCCATATGTCTATTTGGTACAGGTATGTTTAATGGTCTTCTGTTTTAATGATTGCACCATACAGGTTGACGAAGTCACTGGAGGGAGACTTTGTTGTAGAGGAGCTTCATGTGGCCATTCCAGGTGGTTTCATCCCCCTTCCCAAGTATTTTCTCTTAAGCAATTAATGATATATTTGTACGTAAGGGATACTTTCTTTTTGTTTGTTGAGGACTGGCAAAACCAAGGCATGAAGTCCCAGGTTTAGGTTCTGTATGTTTGGGGGCGGTCTGAGTAGTCATTGCCTCCTACAAAACCAAGGCATGAAGTCCCAGGTTTAGGTTCTGTATGTGTGGGGGCAGTCTGAGTAGTCATTGCCTCCTACAAAACATTGTCAGGCAAGCACTGAAAGACCTATTTTAGAAGGAAGTTCTAGTGACCCTATTCTGCTGACTTTCTAGGCAGCCGTGCTAGGGGTTCTTGTTAGTTGTGAGGCAGTTAGAAAATCTTGCCAGGCAACCTGATGGTACAAAAATAAAAACCCTAAATATTTGGAAGAAAATACATGAATATATAGAGGTGTGTAAAAAGAGGTTCTAACCCCTATAAAAATGAAAAAACCAAGAACGAAAAATCCTTGAATAGTTGTTCATTGCCTTGCAAAGGCTTGGTAGGTTCCTGGGGATGAAACAAGACCCAGGGTCGATGCCTTGTCTTCCTAGGGGTGGCATCTAGCTAAAAAGCAAAGGAAACTAAGGAAGGTTGGAGTGAAAATAAAAGTGAGCATCAGAAAAGGATTGTGTTACCTTGCGAGGGCTTGGTAGGTTCTTGGGTACCAAGATAGGACCTGAGGCCGATGCCCTGTTCTCCTTGGGTCACTATGCTCATCTCTCTCCTTTTTACATGCTCGAGTATGGAAAAAAGGACAACATTCTAAAAGACAATATTTCTTGATCAGGCTATAGGAGTCCTTGCCTAGAAGGAGCTCCTAGTTGAGTTTTCCTCAATTAGGTAGGTAGGTCAAACCACCACTTAGGATGACCTCATTGATATTTCTTTTCAACTTGGCCGTGTTGGAGCAGTTAGTTAGTGACTAGCTTTGGACTTTCTGTCAGATGATGCTAGGCCTACTCCTCGTGGATTTTATGCCTTAGTTTTGGCAGGGGGAGTTGCGATGTCTTTTATTGTGTATCTATTTTGTATCAGCTTGATGCTCTTTATGATTATGCATGTGCATATTCATTCATGGGATTCGACGGGCTGAGTTGCCCCATCCCATGGTTGCCAATGAGAGCTGGATTTTGGGGCCCGATTTGGACCCATTATTGAAGCGTTGAAGCTCATTTTGGAGCTGGAAAGTGCCCGAGAGGTGTTAAAGAACCAAATTTCATGAAAAATCAAATGATTGCAAATGGTTGAGCTAGATTTTTCCTAGATGCATTTTGACATCAGGAATCCAACGCAAGTCTCGGTTCATCAATCGGAGGTCATTTGACCCCCCATTTAATCCCCGCAAGGTTCGGTGTTATAAAGCAACTACCAGATTGGGAAGTCGTAAAGTGCGTGGGAGAGGCCAAGTTGATGGAGTTTAATGCCATAAAGTCGCTTATCCAGTCGGATTGCAAATTGGAGTTTGTTTGCCCCCTCAAAACCAAAATATCCACTTGCGAGAGAGCGTGAACACAAAAAGATAAACCGATTATTTTAACGTTTTAAACCTTAGGCTTAATAAAAGCCTTGAAACTAATGCAAAAACTGTCGAATAGAGGGAAGCGTCAATGCGCCTCCTCATTTTTACTCGATGCTCTCCGATTCAAACCCATTTGGAGAGAGAGAGGGAGATTCTCAATCAAGGCAGAGAGAGGAACAATATGACTGTAAGCTTGCCCGTTTTAATGGAGGATTTAAAAATCTCATTTTTTAGTCTTTTTCTCTCCTCCCTCTCTCTCCTCCAAGGGGCAGTTCCTGCACATGAAGAAGAATGAAGACCGATTGATGAATGCTTGTCCCGGCGTGGTACTAGATTGTTTCCAAATCGACTTGGGGCTGGAGATGGATGATTGGGGATCGACAGAGCATTAATGGTGGATTATTCTACTATCATCACGAATCCGGTTTTAGAAACCTACAACCATAAAAAACCTAGTAATTCTATTTTATAAAGGAAAAAATGCTTCTTTTTTAGGTTTGGTTGGCTAAATGATGTTCATATTGGATGAAAATTGATGGGAATGTTGTTTGTCGTATGCTTGATGATTCTATGTCAGGAAAATCAAAATACATAATGCCATAATACTGAAAATGATTTTCTAAAATCCGAAAATCGCATTTTAGAAAGGAAAAATGGGATTTTGCATGTTCCGGGTGGAAAAAAGTGTACACATGGGTTGGAACTTTGTTTGAGCCTTGTTGGCACCATGTTTGAGGGCTACACATGGAAAAATGCAAAACTCGTAAAAATTTATGGTAGTAATTAATGACTTAAAACCCAAAAAACATGCATTTTACAAAGAAAATGGGGTTTTTTATCGTTTTGGGTTAGATTAAAAGGGTGTATGAGGGATAAAATGTGGAAAATGAGTGATTCTCAATTGTCATAATCAGAAAAACTAGTAAATGCTCTATTTTCTTGATAAATAAATAGTGAACAATAGCAAAAAATAGAAAATAATAAGTTTTTTGCAATAAATAAATAATGAAAAGTATGATTGATGTCCGTGAATGTTTGGCAAGGTTGAGGCATGAGGTTAAGCCTTAGCTCACCCTTTTTTAAATGTTTTAGTGTGTCTTTATTGCTTTTTATATCGAAAATGACAAAGAAACAAAACCCTACACCTATGCAACGCAACACAACTTAAATGTTAAAGGGAAAGGGTGAGGTTAAGAGATTAAGAGGGTTGAGAGGGTGTGAATCTTTGAAATATTTAACTGTGCATCTCGTTTAGAATTGCGATATTTTCTTTCAAGGGGCTAGTAGCACAAGAAATCAGTGCTAGTTTCCATACATTGAAGCATATGTTTAGTGAAGATCATGAAAGGACTATTTTTGCACATCACAAAATGCTTATTTGATAAATATTGTTTATGCACTAGGATCATATACACTATGCATTTTGCACACCACATGGTATAATCTCCTAAACTGCATAGCAATTGTCTTCCTAGGACATGACTTATACATGGAGTGGAAAGGAGTCTAAGCTACTGTAGGTTAGTTGTACGGTTTCCTTGGGACTGTTTGGTGAGGATCTATATATTTCTGGATTGTACAAAACAAGAAAAGAGTGAAGCTTGTATTGCGTGTACTTTATGTTGGAGCGACGCATCTTAGGGCCAATCCCCGAGGTATAGGAGAGTCGCAATGGAGCCGAGCAGTCAGTCGAGAGGTGCTTCCCTATGTTTGTGCTACGAGGTATTATGCCTATACGTTATGGGATCTCCCTCTGAGGAGAAGGGAAGGTAAACGTTGGACATGTCCTAATACAAACACAGAATTGACATTAGTATTTAGTGTAGAGTGAGTCTTAGACGCTCCTGGCCACGAGGCCATGTTGTGGGGTGTCTGTTGTGTGCATGAGGTCCGGCTAGTGCCCAAAATTTTTCAAAAGTCAATTCAGATATCGGATAGGAGAATGGGAGTGCCAAAAGTGGGGAGGTCCAAGAGGCCCAAAGGAAAAAAAAGCCAAGTGTAAATGTCCTTGGAGTAAGGGGTGGGGAGGTAACCTTTGGAGTCTCCCACCCCCAAAAATCATGACTGGGGGGGGGGGGGAAAAAGGGATTGTTTTTTCAGCTGCGCGAGCAGAAATGGCAGTGCTTTTCTTGGAGAGAGGCTATGAAGCCTCTATGTATGCTGCTAGTTTGGCAGCACATGCCTATTTCTCTTCTCCTATACTCTCCATCACCATTCTCCGCCTGTCTAATGGCTGTCTAGATGAAGAGATCCTGTTTTAGTTTTTCTCTCTCCTCCCTCTCTCTCCCCTCTATGGATTGTTCATGCGCATTATCTTGAAGGAAGAATCGAGAAGGAGATTGAAGCAAATGATGATGGAGATTAATGGAGATGCTGAAGCTTGACATGCAACATGGAATTGAGAGCAATGGAGACTCCATCCTGCTAGTCACACAGTCTTTTAATGCGTCTCGAGTTTCATAGAAACACGGTATGACTATTTTTTAATGAAGGAAATGAAGGTTTTTTGATATATTATGATGGAAATGATATTCCTATTATGCAATGAAATTTTGTTTGAGTGTTGGTCGCATCATGCTTAAATTGATGTCTATAAGAAAATTCTGTTTTCATAATGATTTACATGCACTATTTAAATCCCGCAAAGCCCGAAATTCGATTTTTAAGGATAAAATGATGGTTTTGTCATTTCAGGTAGGTGAAATGTGTTCCTATGGGAGAAAATGAAAAATAAAATAAAATTTTAGTATATTGAAATGATTAGCATAAGGAAAATAAAAAAATAGTTATTATTATCAAATAAATGCTAAAAAATAAGAGAAAATAGAGAAAAATAGAAATACGCTTCATAAAAATAAGAAAAAATATAATGAGTATTTGTGAATATATGGTAGTGATAGATCATGAGGTTTAGCCTCAATTTTCCCTATCTTTTTGTCAAAGTTTGTGATTTATCGCTCTTCCTACATCAAAACATGACAAAATGAACCCCTACACCTATGCAAGGAAAGCACTACCTAAAAGTAAGAAGTGGGGTGTTTGAATGATGTGATTTAAGTGTTGTTTATTGTTGATTTTGTTGATGAATATCATGATATAGGGTTCATTATATTTCAATTAAGAGGATAGTAGCATGAGCGTTGTCTCGGTGCTATCCTTATATCGCCGCAACGAGTTAGTAAATGGGCATTGGAAAGCCTGATTGTGCACGATGCGTTTCTAATTGAAAATTATGTTTGAGCACATTAGGATCATCCACTTTTACATGTGCATATTAACCATGGTATCGAAATATGAAGAACTGAATGCATAGCACCTATTTTTTGTTATGATGGCCTACACTTTAGTGTGTGAGACAACCTAATCTGTAGGCTAGTCGATCGTTTTGGGAAATTGTTTGGTAAGGACACATGGTATCTCCTAGAATACATTCAAAATGAAATAGTGGAGCTTGTATCGTGTGTACTTTATGTTGGAGCAACACATCTTGGGGCCAATCCCCGAGGTGTATAAGAGTCGCAGTGGAGTTGCGACAATTAGCCAAGAGGTGTTTCCCTATGTTTGTGCTACGAGACACTATGCCTATATGTTATGGGATCTCCCTTTGAGGAGAAGGGATGGTAAATGTTGGACTATGACCTAATACAAACACAGAATCACATTAGCATTTAGTGTAGAGTGAGTCTCAGACACTCCTAGCCCACGAGGCCATGTGGTGGGGTTGTTTGTTGTGTGCATGAGGTCCAACTAGTGTCATAGCCAGTGCCGGCCAATTTTAGGTCCCATCAAGAGAGAAGAATCTTCCTAAAAAATAACTAACTTTACCCTATTCTACTCCATTTACCACTATCTTTTAGGAAAATACCTTCAAAATTGGCCAAAAGTGACCCATAAAGTGCTAAACTTGGTCTTCCAGTCACCAAACTTGGTCCAAGACTCCATTAATGCTCCAGACCTGTAGTCCTTATGGTCCAAAATTCCTTGATAATTGCACTGCTGCTCCATGTCATGTCTATACAGGTGTACTTGTGGCTCTTAAATTTGTGTGATTGAAAAAGGATAACTGAATGGAATGTTGGCCAAGTTGGATCATGAACCTATGGCTCTGATACCAATTTTTAAGGAGAGGATCAGGGAGAGAGAAAGAGGAGAAAGAAGATTGTAGAAGAGAGAGAACGAGAGTGATGAGGAGAGAGAAATACTAAAAGTGGAGAGAGAAAGATAGAAAAGGAAGGAAGCCATGAAAGCTGGAGAGAAGATGAAGGAGACTTGTTATTATAATTTGATGGTAAAAAATGTCGTCCCTTACATCTTATATACCCGCTAGTATAGTAGGTATTTTCGTCCATTATTTTATTCCCGTATTCCCCATCTCTTACAAGCATTGCTGAAAACTAAAAATCAAGAGTTATCATATGTCCTACAGGTCAATACTATGGCGATGAATTGCGAAATAGATGATTTCATGATGCAAGAAAATTTGGGTGTTGAGAATTCTCAACAAACAATATTCTTTGCTAAAATATTTTAGGTAAAAAGTTTTACACAGTGCCACAAACAGGATTTATAGGTGAAGTAAGTTGTGAACCTCACTGTTGGGCTGTTTATATGCAATTTGAAAAAGATATGGTTGATTTTTGTCAGTCAAAAGAGTTGGGTGCTCTTTATACACATCAAAATTTGTGTTTACCAAGGTATTTACAAAAAAAGCTGAAATTTGTAGTCACAAAAAAGAGAGTTTGGAGTCACGAAAAACCAACCAAAGAAGATTTGGATGTTGTACAGAAGATTTTTGCAGGAGAGAAGACCAAGCCACTAAATTTAGTGATGATCTATGAAAACTTACCTACTTTGGATCGTCCATATAATCCAAGAGGATGCTGTGATATCCTATGCCAACTTACCTACTTATCATATTACCCAGTGTTAGAATATCAAGCTCCCGTTACTCTTCAGTCATTCTATATTTATGTGTGTGACTGACATTAGCTGGATACAGCTGTACACGTGTGTGACATTCAATAAGTTAGTGTAGTCAGTGACTTAACCATAGTTAGTCTTGGTTAGTCATACCTATGTGTGTAAGTTCTTTTCAGTTAGTGTGATGGAAGAATAATGGAAGAAGAACAACAATGAGCTGAGGCTCATCTTCCGCTCCATTCTGTCTCTCCCCCTCTCTTCCAACATGGTATCAGAGCTTGAATTCCTGAAGCCTGAAGGATTGTTAGTGGCTATTTGACATCATCATTTTGACATGGTCTACCACTTTGCAGAAGAAATTTTTTTCAAATTCCTCACAGATTTTGAGATATTCAGCTCAGATTTGTGCTTGCAGACTGGTTGTTTACTGCAGTAAACAATAGGTGATTCTAGGGCACTAGTGGCTTTCATACTAACAATGTATATGCCCTTATTATCATGCATTTGAGCATGATATTGGAGTGTTAAATGCTCAGTTTTGGAGATTATTTGCAAGTTGGAAACAGTGAATTGGTTGCTATCTTGAATTTGGAAACAATATACCTACAAGGTTGAAGTATCTGTGATGCTTATTTGCTACTGACAAATGCTCGGATCATACCACTTGAGTGGTAGATGCTTTTTGGGATATTAGGAGTGTTGAAAGTCCAAAGTTTTGACTGATTTGTTACTGGTTATACCAGGGTATTGATTGGTTATTGTTTGTAGGAAGGATACCTATCATCTTCACTTGACATACATGCAATATATTCTGACCGGTTGGACATGTATCAACTCCTGCATAGAGTGGCAACAACTGAATGAGATGTTTTGGGGCCCTTTTGAGGTCTGAATAATCTTGGACATCACTGAATACCTAAGTTGCAACTATGGAAAATGCTCAAGGCACTGACAATATCACTCAAATTATGGGAGAAAAGTTGGACAAAAAAAAATTTTGCTTTATGGAAGTTCCGTATGAATAAATTTTTGGTTGGCAGAGGTTATTGGGACTTATGTGCAAGTGATAAGGCTGAACCTGAAATGCATGAAACAAATTTGAAAAATGATCAGAAAAGGGCTCATAAGCTATGGGCTGAGAGAGTATGCAAGGTGTTATATTGGTTTTCCTTATGTATATCAGATGTTATGGTTATACATATTACTGGATGTAGGTCTCCAATGGATGCATGGGACATACTCATGAAGAATTATGGAAATGTAACACATGCAAGAAATATTTAGCTGAAGCAACAGTTCAATAACATGTCTAGAAATGGCAGAAGCATTCATGCCTACACTACAGAGATCAAGAACATAGCAGATCAGCTTGCCACCATTGGATCTTCAGTGTTTGAGGATGATATGATTGTAGTGACATTGAATGGACTTGGAAAAGAGTATAAAGCATTTGATACATCTATTTCAGTGAGAGCTAAATCCCCTAGTTGGGATGAGCTGTTTGCTTTGCTGTTGCATGAGGAAGTTAAGCTTGGGCTAAATACAGGTTCTAGTACGTCTCAAAGTAGAGACACTGTTCTTTACTCTAGCCAGCATGGTAGAGGCGGCAGAGGCCGTCGAGGTCGAGGAGACACTCGAAACACTTATGGATAGCATCAGTAGAATATCTAGCATGGCACAAATACACAAGGCCAGCATGAATTTGGTGGCTTTAGAGGTAGGGGGAGATCACCCCATGGTAGAGGTGGTGGATCTGGTTCATGGCAATCAAATGATCAGTCAAACAGAGATAAGGACTGTCATTACTACGGCAAATATGGACACATTGCAAAGGATTTTTACAAGAAGCAGGGAGATATGAAGGCAAAGGGTAAACAACATGGGCACTATGCATCTTCTAGCAGTGCTCATGATGAGTAGGTTGATAGATTTTTAATCCATGTAGCATGTGTCTAAGAATGCATCTAGACATAACAGAGATGAGAGATGGTACATTGATTTAGGGGCTTCAAATCATATGACACCCCATGGAGAATGGTTTGATGAGATGGTTGCAGGTTCACATGGTTATGTGTGTAGTGGGAATGATACCCAACATGACATTCAGCACACACGAATTGTTCTGTTGTTGATGCCTAATGGCAAGAAAAAGAGCGTGCATGATGTACTACATGTACCTACAATAACCAAGAATCTTTTGTCAATTGGACGGATGGCAAAACAGAATCTGCAAGTGAGATTTAATAGAGATAGATGTTTTGTTAAGAATATGGTAATGGCTACAAATTTATTGCTAGAGACCGAAGAGATGGCAGAATGTTTACTCTTGATGCGTCAAGTCCAGAATTGAAAGTAGCCATGTTTGCACATGATGATGGTGCTATACGGGATGTTGAGATATGGCATAAGCAAATGTACAAGAGCTGAAATCTATGCAGTAGAAGGAGATTGTGCTTGGACTACCTAAGTTCAAGTATCATGACTTTGGACATGTATGTGATGCATGCCAATTTAGAAAGAAAGCATGGTTTCTATTTATGAGACATGCATGAAATAGCTCACAACCCTTGCAGTTGGTACATTCAGATGTATGGGGTCCGTCTCATAATTCTTTGTTTGGTGGTGCTTGTTACTATGTATCCTTTATTGATGATTTTAGCAAGTATACTTGGATTTACATACTGAAACATAAGGATGATTTTTTTGATGCATTCAAGGACTTCAAGAAGCATGCTGACAATGAGTTGAGCTGTAAAATTTCATGTCTTAGATCAGATGGAGGTGGAGAATATGTCTCTAATTACTTTGACAGGTACCTTGCTAAACATGGGATTAGAAGACAGTTAACTTCCAGCTATACACCGCAGCAAAATGGTGTAGGAAAAAGGAAAAATAGGGTACTGATGGAATCGACAAGAGCTATGCTAAATGAGAAGAGTTTGCTGAATGGTTATTGGGCTGAAGCAGTAGTGACTACTGTCTATGTGCTAAATAGAACCCTTACACCAGTGATTCATGATGTAACTCCATATGAGAGGTTGTATGGTCATAAGCCTGACATTTCACACTTGAAGGTATTTGGCAGCATTGCATATGTGCATGTTCCTGATGAAAAGAGGAAGAAATTGGATCCTAAAGCTGTCAAGAGTGTGTTCCTTGGTTGTGCACAAGACCGGAAAGCTTATAAGTGTTATGTATTGTCTACACATGAGACATTGATTAGCAGAGATGTTGTTTTTTATGAGCTGGCATCATGATATGGTAATCCTATTTTAGTGGCTATTGATGGATCAACTAGCACTAGTAATGCTGAAAGTACACCTACACTGAGTACATCTATGAGTGGTCCTACAGGTGATGGGTCACCTACATTAAGTCCTTGGTCAGGACGCTTGCGAAGTCGTACTCCTATGTCCACTTACATGGATATGTCAATGGGGGGGAGATTGGATAAGGGAAAAGAAAAGATGCTTGAGGATGTGACAGGTCCACTTACAGTAGGTTATGAGTCATCCAACAGCAGTGATAGTTTGGATAGTGAGTTGGGCATTCCGTCTGTTATGATGCCTAGAGCAAGGTAGAGTTGTTATGTACCGCCTCATGAGAGGCAAGCTCAGAGTGAGTCATAGTTACATAGATCTGAGAGAGTCAAAAAACCAATTGACAGGTTTACATACACTGGTTATTCAACCCACCATTATGCATATATGGCTAGTGTGACAAGTTAAAAAGAACCTACAAAGTTTGATGATGCAGTTACAGATGATAATTGGTGTGTTGCCATGGATGAGGAGTATACAGCCCTGGCTGAAAATGAGACATGGGAATTGGTTGAGTTGCCTAAAGGCAAAGTTCCCATTGGTGGCTGCAAATGGGTGTACAAGGTTAAGTTCAAGTCAAATGGTTCATTAGAACGCTATAAGGCCAGGCTGGTTGCAAAAGGGTATGCACACCAATATGGCCTTGACTATGAGAAGACTTTCAATTCGGTGGCTAAAATGGCAACAGTCAGAATTGTCATTGCTTTGGTAGCATGCAAAGGCTAGAAATTATGGCAAATGGACGTCAAGAATGCTTTCTTGAATGATGATTTGGTTGAGGAAGTATATATGGAGCAACCTGAAGGCTATGTTCACCCAGACTTTCCTACACATGTATATAAGCTGAAAAAGGCTTTATATGGACTGAAATAGGCACCTAGAGCATGGAATGCTTGCATCAGCAGTTATTTATAGCAACATGGATTTAGATTGTGTGATGCAGATCACAGTCTATACACAAAGAAGATAGATCATGGATATGTGTTTCTAGTGGTTTATGTAGATGATCTTATCATCACTGGAGATGATGAAGAGGGAATTGCTGAAATTAAACCATGTTTACAGGTTGAATTCAGAGTCAAAGACCCTGGTGAACTAAAGTATTTTCTTGGGATTGAGGTAGTCTCTATGCCTCAAGGTGTATGGATACTACAGAAGCAATATGCTCATGACATGTTACAGAAGTATGGTATGGCTGAATGTAAGCCTATGGAGACACCTCTTAATCAAAATGTCAAGCTACAGATTGATGTTGGGAATGACATAGAGAATGTGACCATGTATTAATAGATGGTGGACAGATTTATATACTTGACTATTACTCGCCGCCCTGACTTATGTTATGCAGTGGGGCTAATTAGTCAGTTCATGCAAAAGCCTCGCAAACCACATTTAGATGCAATCAAGAGGATTATGAGATATGTAAAGGGTACTACAGGTTATGGGTTGTTTTATGCATATGGAAAATCTCTTGACTTGATAGGGTTTACTGATGCTGATTGGGTTGGTTGTGCCTATGGCAGGAGGTCAACCAATGGTTATGAATTTGGATTGGGTAGCAGTATGATCAGTTGTTGCAGAGTAAGAAACAGCCTACTGTTGCATTGTCTAGTATAGAAGCTAAGTACAGAGGAGCTGCCTTAGCAGCTTGCGAAGCAGTTTGGTTGATGAAACCATTGAAAGACTTGGGAATAGAGCTGGAAAGCAGAGTGAGATTGCATTGTGATAACCTCAGTAGTGTTATGTTGACTAGTAATCCTGTCTACCATGCTAGGTCCAAACATATTGAGGTTCACTACCATTTCATCATAGAAATGGTTCTTACAAGACAAATTGACTTGATTCATGTGAAGATTGAAGACCAGGTAGAAGACATATTTACCAAGTCACTTTGTAAAGAAAAGTTCATATACTTTAGATAGCTACTTGGAGTTTATAAGATGGTTTGAGCTTGAGGCGGAGTGTTAGAATATCAAGCTCCAATTACTCTTCGGTTAGTCTATCTTTATGTGTGTGACTGACATTAGCTGGATATAGCTGTACATGTGTGTGACATTCAATAAGTCGGTGTAGTTAATGACTTAACCACAATTATTCTTGGTTAGTCATATCTATGTGTGTAAGTCCTTTTCAGTTAGTATGATGGAAGAATAATGGAAGAAGAACAACAATGAGCTGAGGCTCATCTTCCGCTCTGCTCTGTCTCTCCCCCTCTCTTCCCACACCTAGATGATAACCCATATGATCCTGGTGGGAACAATATTGCAAGTGGTAAACAAGTTGGCACGTGTCGAAAGATGTGCAGGTTTGGAGGGGGCGAATGTCATGACGTTGCACCTCCACCACCTTGAATCTAAGGGCAGAGTTTTTTGCTGGGATTCTGAACTCATTAGTTTTTTGCTGTCATTAGGAATTTATTTTCCATTGTGTGTGTCTTTTTGTTTGCATTTTGCATGACACATGAGCACATGTAGATAGGCCAGGCACATTCTCTTCAGTGCATTCATAATTTTTTTGGAAGCATCCTTTGAATGATTGCATTGTATGGAATTTAAATTGCAAAATATATGAGTGATTGGGCGCAAAATCCTCTTCCAAAACATATTCTTGATAGGGCACATTGTATGGAAAAATAGGTTCATATGAAGGGAATATGTGTTTTGAAAAATTCAGGATCTAAGAGTAAAAGCTCCAAGAAGAATTCCACTATAACAAATAAGTCCAAGAACCCTAGAAAATTAGTTACTAAGTTGCCAAAGATGCCCCAAACCAAGAAAGGAGCCAAGAAAAGTAAATTCAAGAACAAAGTTCCCTAAGAGCATGAAAGGAGGCTCTTCTTCAAGTAAGTGGGCAAAGCTACTAAAGTGTCTTGGGTTTTGGACTTAGCTCAAACATCAAGGTTGCAAAGTATCCTGATAAAGTTGTGAAGGTTGATAGTGAAATAAAGATGATGCCAAAGAAAAGTGGTGGGAAACGCAAAGCTGATAAGGATATGGTTACAGAGCCAAAATCAAAGCGGTCAAAGAAGGATGGTGTTGATAGTGAGGAGAAAGAGGCTGAGAAATCTGAACAGTTATCTTATGTAGGCAGATTTGTTCGCAAAGATTTTGATGGCACACTTTATGATGGACATGTAGTAAAGTTTGATAGGAAGACAAATTACTTTAAGGTAAAATATGTGGATAGAGATTAGGAGGATCTTGAATGGGCCGAATTAGAGGCAATACTAGTTCTTGAAGGCAGTGATATTGTTACAGATATAAAATCAACTAAATTGACCTCCATCTCAACCTCAATCTTACCATCTAGCACCTCCAGGGTCTTGCTGCTATCTAAGGCCTGAGATTTGATGCATCAAGGAAGAGAGGAGAAGTGGAGAGTGGAAGAACAAATTCAGAGAAGATTTTTCAATCATGCCATGATAGGACTGACAAAGAAACTTGTGGGTGAGAAAATAGGAGCAATAACTTCTTTCTAGTCCTATTATTGTTTGGAATCCAGTTGCTTAACAAGGTTGACGAGGTCATGGTGACTTTGATGACATAGGCATTAAGATATGGTAGCCTCACAAACAAGTGACATCAAAGTTGACATGCTATTGGCTGGTGTTTGAAACATGAACACATGGTGTAGATCATGAGCACGGTTATGCCAACGTTGAACATAAGCACCAACGTTCTGCTAGATGGAGTCTCCACCTCTGACATCCTCAAGAATTGTGGCCAAAACCATTGGCAAGCCAAAGAACTATGTGATGGTGCTACTTAGAGGGGGCATTCCCATGTCTTTTGGAGGTAGTGAAGAACTAGCAAGCATATACAGGGGCTGGCAAAATCTCTTTGTTTCATATACTTGGTGAATCGCGACCTATTGCAATTGGCTAAATCATATTTGAAGTGGAAATGGACATGAAATAGTTATTGTCTGTTCACTGAGACCAAAAGCATGAACGCCATTAACACTTAGAGGAGGAGCTCTGATCACGATCTGAAGTGATCTATCATTATTGAGACCACTGTCGTCATAATGGATAAAGTAGACAACACGCAAAGGTGGCGAAAAGCTTTTTATGTAACAAAGAAAAGCTAAAAGCTTTAAAGGATTTAATGCTTATTTTGTGGTGGGAAGAGAAAAGTGAAGCTTAAAAACACATTAGTTTTATTTGAATAGCCTAAAAGCACAAGATGAAGATGTAGGAGGGAAAACTATATAAAAGGAACACTATGAGAGCCTTAGGCCATAAAAATCAAGTGAGTGAGGCTAGAGTTGGAGCTTATACCCCTCGCCTCATTGAAGATCTTGCATTGAATTCAGGAGAGAAGGCTTGAGATCAAACTTTAAGCCCCTTTCCTACATCAAAGTTTCTGCCATCGAGTTGCCTATGAAGATTGGCTTGAGTTGAGCTTTAAACTTCTCACCTACTCTTGAAGATCGTCACATCAAGTTCCATGAAGTGGCTTTTGAGTCAAGCTATGAGTTCCTTGCCCTCTTCAAATTTCTCAACATCAACTCTACAAGAGTGGATTGAGTTCGAGCTTGGTGCTCCTTGCCTTCCTCGAAATTCTTACCATAAAATCTGATATCCCACCTACTTCTCTTATCTCTTAGGTTGAGAATTCATCCTTGTCTTTCCCATAACTCTTTTGATCTAATTCAAAAGTCTTATGAACCTGTAACTTGCCTATATTTTTTTAAATCAAGAATTTTTTTCTTATTCAAAATTCTTCTGGATAAGTTTTATTTCATTGAATTCTCCCATCTCAAAGTGTCCCTGCGAGGAGCAACTTCATGAACCCTCACGCAAATTCCATGCGACATCATACCCAGAAACCTACTAGGCCTTCACACGGCAATGATTGTCTTCTCTTTGATGTTTTTTACTTCTTTCATTATTCCAGTTTAGGGGTTAGAACCCTTTTTTGCACTCCTTTATATGCTATAGTCTTCAAATATATGCATTATTTATTCTCTTTATTTTATTTGGCAGGCTTCTCTAGCTACAGAAACTCCTAGAAAACCAACTACCTAGTAGGCTAATAGAACAGGGTCACTAAAGACTACCTTCTAAAATAGTTCTTAGGATGCTCGACAATGTCTTTACAGGAGGTAGATAATGGCTTGGACTTGGGACTTCATGCCTTGACTACCAATCCCCAACAAAATAAAAATCTCTACAAATACATAACCATTCGGCATAAAGGGAAAGAACTCATAAAGAAAGGATATCACCTAGACCTAGCCACAAGAAGTGTTGGCATTGTAAGAGACTCACTCTAGGTACTCCATCCAATCTATCTAGTACAACACTAAAACAATAAAAAATTAATTGCACTTGCACCAAACAAACAAACACATGGCCCTCTTGGCCTAATGAGAGTCAAAAACATTAACCACACCATCCAGTAGCTTATTACTGAAAAAAACCCTTGGTCCCCATACAGCTCTACTGAAGCACGAAACTAGACCAAGGATATGGAATGCTCAATCCCTACCCTAAATGCATCAAATTATTGACGGCTAGGAAGCATTCTAGAGCCGTTAAACAACAAGAATTGCTCTAGGAAACAAAATACCATACTATCGTCTTACTAGAGATATTGCTTCTAAAATAGCATCATTAATAAGGTCCATGCCTATCAAAGAACCCAAACAAAGCAATCTAATATGACAATACCAAATAGGATACCTATGATTTAATTGCTAACCCTCCATGTTCTACTAGAACAACCAGCTGTCAATGGTCCCTAACTCCTAAGTTTCTTTTTGTTTTTAAAGAAGCATTTCCTTCATAACTTTAGTCAAAAGAGTATATATATCAGACGCAAGGCAACCACCATCAAGGAAATCCCTACAGCCTACCAGGACCTCAAAGGCAATGGTTATCTTCTTTTGTTTTTTTATAAAAAAATTTCAACCCTTTAGTCTTTAGGAGGTGTGTTTTTTTCTCTTATTTATTTTTATTTTTCTTTATTTTTATTTTTATTTTTATTTGTCTTTCTAGATGAATAAATAGATGAATAAATAGATATATTTATCATTATAGGTATAAGTCTCTTGACTTTTAAAAGTTCCTAGCCACCAGCAAATTTTAAGCTTCCCAGGAAATTTGTAATAGCGACTGTCATAATGGAGAACTAAATCCCCTTCTTTAAACTCTTGTAGTTTAATGTTTTGATCATGCCACACCTTACGATGTTTCTCCATTGCTTCTAAGCTTTGTAAAGCTAATAGTCATTCCTCATCTAGCTTTACCAATTGGAAAATCCTTTGCTTCAATGATTTGGCTTCCCCTAATCATAATGATAGAGCTACTTGCAAAGTAGGAAATTTTTGCTCAGTAGGGAATATAGAATTAGTCCCATAAACTAAGTTGATTGGTGTATTTGCACTATCACCTTGTAGGTAGTTTTATAGGCCCATAATGCCTCATATAGATGCTCATCCCAATCTCACCTATAAGAAGCAACCATTTTAATTAAAATATCACAAACAATTCTATTAGTTACTTCTACTTGACCATTAGCTCTTGGATAATAAAGCATTGATTTGCGATGCTTAATTTGATATAGTTCCGTCAACTCGCTAATTAGACCATTCAAGAAATGGGAACCTCGATCACTTACTAATTCTAATGGGCAACCAAAATGGGAACCTCAATGGCTTTATCTTTCTTAAGCACTTTCGCTTCCATCCACTTGGTGATATAATTAGTACAAACTAAAATATATTGATTAGATCGATATCTTGTAGGTGCATCAATTGGGCCCACAAAATCAATTATCCACTTCTCAAAAGGTGCTAATGCCAATATAGGTGTCAAAAGCATGGCCTACTAGTAAAACCAACTAATAAAACCTTTCTTGATGTTAGCTCACTAGCAAAATGGCCACCACCTGGTTCATCATGTAATTCTTTAAGAACTATCGGAACTTCATCTTCTCACACACATCGATGATAAATACCCTCTCTTGGAATTTTTTTATAAAGGTAACCCCCTAATAATCCATAGGAGTGTGCTTGCATCAATATCTATCACTTTCTCTATTTATCTGCACTAGGTGGATATCGAGTTGTGCTAAGAAAATTTGCAATATCAGCATACCATGGAACTTGTGTTTCCATAGTAAAAAGTGATGCATCCGGTAAATCATCCTCTATACCTTCCTCCTTTTCTGATGTTAATGATTGATAAAGATGATCTACTAGAACATGAGCTCTACCAGCATGAGTAACTATTTGAAAATCAAACTCTTGAAATAATAACATCCAACATATTACGTGTCCTGAAAGCTCTACTTTATTAAGCATGTACTTTAGCACTTCATGATGATCAACATAAATGGTGATTTTATTTCATAACAAATAATGAAAAAATTTCTCCGCTACAAAAACCATTGATAAGCATTCTTCTCAGTGGTGGTATAATTTCTTTCAGCATCACTCAAGTTACGAATTGCATAATAAATTAGATGATCCACCTTATTGTCATCAGCTTGACATAAAACTACTCCCACAACATTCATAGATGCATTTGCATGGATATGGAATTCCTTCATCCAATTCGGGTGTGCCAATATAGGCTCTTCGATTAATTTTTGCTTAAGAAATTCAAATGCTTCTTAACAGGCAGCAACCCAATTAAAAGGAGTATCCTTTCATAGCAAATTTGTTAAAGGTGAGGCTACCTTTGCAAAATCGAAAATGAATCGTTGATAATAATTTTGATGCCCCAAAAAACCTCAAAGTTCTTTAAGAGTTGTTGGTGGAGGAAGTGCATAAATCTTGGCAACTTTAGCCAGATCCATAGCAATTCATTTCTTAGAAACTATATGCCCCAAAAATGTTCCTTTTAGAACTCCAAAAATGCATTTATTGGGATTTAACAATATACCTACCTCATCACTACGTTCAAACACTTGTGCCAATTGATCATGCATTTCTTTTGTTGTCCCATAGACACAAAAGTCATCTAGAAAAACTTACATCCCCTATCGAAGAAAGTCTTGGTAAGTTGCAATCATAACCCTTTGGAATGTTGCGGGTGCATTGCACAAGCCAAAAGGCATTACTTTATAAGCGAATGTATCCCATTTAGTAGTGAAAGTGGTTTTAGATTGATCTTCAGGATGAATGAACACTTGATTGTAGCCACTAAACTGATCCATAAAATAATATAGCTCATGGGGCCTGTGGCCTTATCTAGTACTAGGAAATGATCTTTCCATGTCTTACTATTAAGCTTTCTATAATCAACACAAATACAGATTTTCTTGATATTCTTGTTTGGTACTACCACAATAGGAGAAATCCATTCACTTTATGCAACAGGATATATAAATCCTACATCAAGAAGCTTAGTAATCTCAGCTTTGACTAGTTCCGCACACACAATATTTGTTCATCGTTGGCGTTGACACACAGGTTTTGTGCTTGGTTCTAGATCAATATAATGTTGACAAAGTTCAACTTTAATACCTTTAAGGCCACTATAAGACCAAGAAAATTCTCCAACATGTGCTCATAATACTTCTTCAAATCTTGGGATTCCAATTGAACTCCTAGATTTAAATATTTCCCTTCTGCAATTTCTATTTTAACTACTTCCACTTCAGGATCTTCAATAAACAAAGAGGTTATTTTCTGAGGCTTTGACCGTAGCCATTGACCATAGCCACATCTTTTGATATTTCCATTGATACATTTTCAAGCAGACTATGCCTGGCACTTGATTCAATTTCTTCTTCCCTCACATTCATAGAGTGTACAAAGGGTAAAGCCTTATAAGGGACAATAGCTAAATTATCCTAATGAATACCCTCAATCATTGCATATGGACATCCAATATATCATGAAATAGCTTACCACTATAACTTTCTAGTCTTTTACTCAAGCCATGCAAGATAGGCTTCAAATTGCTATTATACTTTACTGTGAACATGGTATTTATAGAAGCTATCATCTGAGAAATCTGCTCTTAATCACATGGAAATTGAGCATGTAATGTTTGAAGATAATGACGTAAATTCCTATTTTTCTTTTCCAAATGTTCTTGGTCATTCAAATCCTAGAACCATTGAGTATTGCTAAGCTTAAGGATTAATGATTGTAAATCTTCATCTTCCTCACCTTGAATCCGACACCCTAAATAGTGTATAACCTATTTTAGCTCTAGAAAGTTCTTAGGTGCTAGAGGTTCAAACCCTCTAAGCTCTAGTTCAACTCCATCCCCATAAATAGTAAAATTTATTATTCTTTCTTTGGGATGAGGTAATACTACCTCGCATATACTTGGCAATCAATATTTACTTGCTTTCAATTGCCTTCTATGATATCCCCCTAGCTACCCTTTAGAATAATGAAATGACTTTTGACTATTGCTCATAGAGCGCTTAAGGGAATGATATAACCAAGGAGTGGTTGTAGAGTTTTTCTTTTGCAAGCCAATTCTAGAAGTAGACAAAAATTTACTTCTTTTATAAAATTCATTTGTTTGCTCACATCCAACTGAGCCTTTCCTAGGAATAGGTGATGTTTGTTCCATTTGTTGCACATCATTATTTAATTTAAATTCTTTCTCTTTTAAATACATCTCTAGAAGTGAAATTTCTTCTAGATTTGCCTCTCCCTAAATTGAAATTTTGACTTTTCTTTTTGTAACTCGACAATTTTCTTCTTTGCTTCATTCATAGTTGTTACACTATTGCCTCATGTTCTATTTCCAAAGCCTCAGTTAATTCTTTGATTATCCTATCATAATTACCATGACATTCATTAAAATTCTACGTAAATCTATTTAAGGCTAGGGATGGGTCATCTCTATCATCATGTAATATCAATTATTGTTGTAAAGTTTTGCAACTATCCTTGTTTCTTGTCTCTATTTCTTTCTTTCTAGCTAACAATAGTAAGATCTTTTAGCAACAAAACTGGAAGTTGTTCGAACCCAAAAGGTAGAGTATTTACCTCATAAGAAAATGTTATAACTAAACTCTCATCGGGTTTTTCAGGATCATTCTCAATAGTATCAACTTCCTCTCTAGCTACTGAGGAGCTTTTGGAATTTCCATCTAGGTTGGATGTTCTTGCCTCATCCTCCTCTTCTTCTAAATCATTAGGGGAAAAGATTCATGATATGTTATATGCAAAAAATGCATCCCTAAAGTCACCTTCGTCCTCATCTTTACAAAATCTAGGACATGCTTCAAAAAATGAATCATTCAAATCTTTGAATTCATGGATTACATCCTCATGATATGTATCCTCCTTTATTGAAACCATTAAACAGTCTAGGGTTGTGTCTTCTAAGGTGGATAATCAATGAGTAATATCGCTACTATTAGAGTCATTATCCAATGATAAATTAACAACATATTCACTAATACCCACTTGTTCCACTTTGTTAGGTTGATGCACAATATTCACCTCTACTTTTTTCCTCTTACTGGTCGTCGTGTTTTAAATAACCATCCATAAGGCTCTTCATTATCAGTCCTCCCTACTTCTCTGAATAGTAGAATTCACTATTGGATTTTTCATCCATCTTGCTAACTACTTCATCTCCTGACTCCCTTAAAAACCAGTTTGTAATAACTTGTATATTGACCCTATCATGTATCAAGGACTAATCACAATTGAACCTTTATATCAATCATGAGTGCATCTTGCTTGGTATAGCCAAGGTTGACCCAGCAACACAGAGTATGAAGAGATATTTGATCATGAGCGAACTACTAGGTAATTCACATGAAATTCTAGTCCAACAATTACAGATTTCACATTGTGAAGTAACTCCAAAGGAGTCACTTTCCTTTGATCAACCACACGTAAAACTATGTAAGTAGGTTCTAGATTCTTCAACCATAATTCTTGCATCGTTTGGTCTGTCATTAAATTGACTATTGAATCACCATCCAATTGTACTTCATTCAACAAATGTCCATTTATGGTAGTGTCTATAACTGGTGCTCCTGGATCCACAAATAGATCTACAATGTTTACCTCAGCTGTTCTAGCTTATGATAAAGTTGCTTCATATAGGGGCTATTTCAAGTAGCTACCTTAGGTTAATTGTTAAGTTTATTTCCTCCAATGGTGCCCAAAGATCATAAGTCTTATTGATTGTTTCCGCTTGCTCTTTACTCTCTTATTTTGGAGATACGAGTCTTCTAGGAAAAGGAGCTACCCCCACATGAATCTTAGGATTTGCGAGGGGCACGGGCAATAAACGATGATTAGAAGACTGCTAAGGAGAATCTGACTTAGGTAGCTCTATGTTAGGATCTACATCTTTAGATTTATCCTTCACAGTTTCTTTTGGTTGTGGACTATCTTCCTCTAAACCTTGCTCCTTTTGTTGTTGCTTTTGCACACTAGTAACAATACCAATCATCTTTAAAGGTCATCCTATGGGGAAAATTTTTTGACTTAACGTTACTCTCTTGCACTTTTGTTTCTACTTCAACTAAATTTGCAGTAGATGTTGAAGGTTCATTAGAGACTTTTTTTACCTTTGTCATTAGTTTTTTTTTTCTTCTTGCTTAGGACAATTCTCTTTGCAATGCCCTTTGTAACTACACCTCCTACAAAGAGGGGTATAGTCTTGATTTCTACACACATTTGGACAATATGTAGCTATATGATCTTCTTGTTGGCAATGGTAACATATTACTGATCCTCTAGGTCTCTGTTGTCAACTTTGCCCCATTGGATTTAAAAAATTACCATTGTTTCTCCTGAAACGAGAGTTTCTTTCTCAGTTTCCATCACTATTGTAATTTATTTGTGGCATTGGACGTCTCCCTTGGGTGGGCAATCCATGGGGCCTAAAAGGTTGATTGGGTGGCCCAATCTCATAATTAATGTTGTTGCGATCCATGTAATTGTGATTTGTTTGCATCGCTCATAAGTAATGTTGTTGCGATCCATGTAATTGTGATTTGTTTGCATCGCTCGATCTTGTTGTTGTTGTTGGCCAATCTTTGTGCCAACAATTTGTTTCTAAATGCCCCGTTTTAAGATAAAAAGTACAGAATGGAGGATGATCGAGCATTAATCATGAAGGCCTCGACATTTAGTACCTACATAATGTGGCCATAACCATGACATGACTTACCGCATCAAATATTTGATCTAGGTGGGTTTGAGGTCGTGTTGCTTGAAGGATGTTGTACATTAGCAGCTTGTGTTGTTATGGAATAAATTTCCTTCAATCGTACTTGAACCACACCCATTATTTCCTCTTGTAATTTTCCTAGTGACTTTGCAATAATTTATGCTACTTTACCCTCATCTAAATTGGGTTGAGTATGAGGCATAATAGGCATGCCTATCTGCATCACGTAAGTTGGGATTGAGGTATATGGATTTAGAGGTACACTTGCCACATTGGAATTCGTCATTGTAGATGGATTCAAGGGAATGGTTACATAAGACACGTTCTTAGGCACCCTGCTTGAAGTAATGGCAAGGTATTCCATTCAATGTTCTTTGAATAGATCCTTCTATCATTGTTGGCTGACTTGCACTTCTTCCCACCATCTAGTATGTGTTTTAGCATCTTCCAATGTAGTTGGCCTTTTGTAGGTTAACATGCTGATGGACTTTGGGATTAAGTCTATTGATAAATTTACGCTTTGTGTAAGCTCATTAGGAGCCAAATTCATATTTCAAATAATCATTTCCATATGCTCTATGTAATGCTCAACACTTTTGCCTGCTCCTTGGGACAAATACTCCAAGTGAAGAGCTAACCGATCTTGGAAACTTTACTGTCAAAACTTTTCTAAGAACGCTCTTGATAAGGTAGCATAGGTCCCTTTATTTTGAGCATTGAGGTTACCATACCATCTAGCTGCTTCATCTTTTAGTGTCACTGGAAAAATATACAACTTTTGATCATCATCTACTATCATCTCATTCGCTATGCAAGTCACCTCAAACCTTTGCATGTGAGCATTGAGATCTTTGTCCCAATGATCCCCCAGATTGGGTAAAGTCAGCTAGCCTTACGGGACTATGAGCCATTGTCTCTTTAGATAACGCACCTAGCCCAAAATCTTGAGTAAAGTCAACCCACAGAATAAGGAATCCTAAATAAGAATCGTAATCCAAAATCCGCTACTCGCTCTATCCACGAAGCCTCCATTAGCTCTCTAAATAATTGGGAAAATCCAAAATTGACTCTAAGTCCCAAATCAATGGATGGTTTATTACTTCCTATTGTAGAATTAGCTTCACTTTTTTTACTTTTGCTACTTTGTCTACTCCCTTCTCTAATGGGACTACTAGTACTTGAAACTGTTTGCTTCCATTGATAGGAGTCTTCTTCACTTGCCTATGATGGGGTTTTATCAAATGGTATGTTGAAACTAAGAAGCTCCACGTTTGAGCTTGACAAAATATCTATTCCCAAATTCAGCAAAGCATTCATCTTTTATAGCTTCAATAGTATCCAAGCCTCCTATTGAGCTGCTCATTCCCTTGCACATTGATCTTGAGCTTCAATTTGTTGTCTCTGTCTCTCCTTAAAACTCATCCACCACTACATTAGTACCCACTAATGTCATTCTTCACAAATTTCTTGTGACTCATACTTTTTTCTCTAAAGCTACAAAGTTAGGGTTTTTGTGGTTGCATATGTGCTCAATAATTTGAGAATAGTCGGTATTTCTAGATCTTCTTCTCCATACGGTAGTTTCTCCTTTTGCTTAGAAATTAGACCTATAATTTTAGCTATCTCTCTCACGTCTTTTGTGTCAAAAGAAATTTTCAAGCCTATGGATACACGAATCCAAGGCAATAGATCATTCCACTTAGTCCTTCTAATTTACGTCCGATAAGCTGTGCGATAATACTAATCAAAGTGGTATGACACACTAATTGTATGTATTTTGATTTCGTCTCCTATCAGCCAAAATGTGCCGCTAAGAAAACAATGATTTGCGCACATTACCCCCAACTCTAGGAGGATAATTTTTCAACATCTATTATTAACTTTGGACCAAAATATTTGCCACCCTCTACTAATTCTATGTCTATTGCCCAATCTAACACTTTCCTTAGGCTATTCAAGGAAAATTTAGAAAATAGTCTCTTAAGAAAGAGACTTCATAATCACTCATTAACTTTCTGCCAATGTGCCCTAGGATTCGAATATCTTAGGGAAACTTACCACTTGTCTGAGTGCACTTGACTCTTAACAAATGCCCCAAAAAATGACTGGTCAAAGCCACTTTTAATAAGGTTGTCAAGCCAACTCCTAAGAGTTGTTGCACTAGATAAGTGATAAGTAGCACTAATTTCAATAGCTCCGTCTAACTTTTCAAGTATCTATGATACTATTTTATCGTAGTAGTCCAACTAATACTATTCAATGCCTACAAACTAAGCAAATCTACTCAATTATCTTGTTTCTCTTTTCACTAATCACTTCATGGGTAGATCTCTAGATTGAACACCAGAATACTAAATGTAGGATAGCTATGGTTTCCGTCAACTATAGTGGCCCTCCACTTTCTATTTTCTCAAGTACCTAGGCAATATTATATAAATAAATTGTAGGGTTTCAACATAGATGTTGAAGCATTCCCTTGTGCCATCGTGTTAACAAATTATAAATTTCGATGTTGTTGATGAATTTTTATGATTGTAGTTATTCCCTATTAATTATTGTTTAATAAATCATAACAAATTACCAACATTAACAACAATTGAGAATACTCTTACACCCCCCCTCATACTCATATAACATAAATTAGCGTAATGCGTATACTCTTCATTTGCATAAAATTAAAACACCATAGTTTATATAAATATTACTTTTAAAAAAATAATATTAAGTTGTTTTTATTTCTCTAAACTTCAAAAATATTAACTACGACATCAAAAATTATACTCTTAGCTTCCCCATGAGATATCATAATTTTTATTGATATAAAACATATTTTTCTATTAATATAGACTATAATTTTCACTCAAAATAATATTTTTTGAATTTTAAAACATATTAAATCTTCTCTAAAAAATATTTTTTACAAATTTTTAATAGTATAAAATTAATGAGAAAAATACTAAATTAGATAAATAATCATCCACAAATTTTATAATTATATATATATATATATATAGTATTAGATCCATTTTAGGCATTTTTAATAATTTTTAATTTTTTTTAAAATAAAATAAATTACAAATAAATAATAAAAACCATTTAGAGTGGAAAAATAGGCTTTAAGGCACTAGATAAAAATTATAAACTAGGAAAATTATATTTCCCTCTATGGCCCATGGGCCATAAAGAATCTCATGGTTCAATCACCTACAAGCTTGCTATCACCGTCCTGTCCATTAATAACATGGTTGAGTCAAATGCAACGGAAGGGAGGTTGGAGGCACCACTTGAAGTCCGCATTGCTAAATGTTAAAGGCCACTGAATCAAATGACTCTTCATGGTCCATTCTTTATCACATGAAGCCTTACAACACGCCATTCATTGAAAACTAGCACCAATGTTGTTTCCTTACTTCTCGCATAATTGCCATTTGTGAAAGGCTCATTCAAGCTATCATTTGTGTACAATACTATATTCTCTCTCTCTC
Organism: Lygodium microphyllum; assembly: GCF_053477565.2. NCBI lineage: Eukaryota > Viridiplantae > Streptophyta > Polypodiopsida > Schizaeales > Lygodiaceae > Lygodium > Lygodium microphyllum. Next base: position 75,387,833 of record NC_141151.1, on the reverse strand, counting down.
ATGGCCTAGATGCTCTCCTTCGGCGATGCTCATCTCTCTCTATATATCATCTCTCTCTCTCTCTCTCTCTCTCTCTCTCTCTCTCTCTCTCTCTCTCTCTCTCTCTCTCTCTCTCTCTCTCTCTCTCTCTCTCTCTCTCTCTCTCTCACTCATGGCCTAGATGGTCTCCTTCGGCGATGCTCATCTCTCTCTCTATATCATCTTGGCCCCTTCTCTCAGCACGTCGACTCCTAAGATCGCGTCCTCTCATCACCCCTTTCATCTGGTTGCAACAATTGTTTCCTTTCATGTTTTTTTAAAATATCATTATTTTAGTCTCCTTGATAGACACAAGATTTGTGCATAAAGAAGGCACTAAAGTGGAATCTACATGGACATATGCCTATTATTTGGCTATCTTCTTTGTAACATTTATGCTCCTAAACATAAAAATATTATGTAAAACTGGCATGACTTTCTACTAGATTTACATAATCATGAAATGATGTGAGGCTTGAAGGAAGTTAAAATCTGATCTAGTCTGCTTTGGCTTGAAAATACCCTTGATACTATGACTGGCTAGATGGTGCTCTGAATTCCTTAAGCCATTTCAAAGTGCATTTTCCAGTCCATGCGATCCATATGACCTGAATAAGGGTGGTGAAGCCCAACTCCTTTCCGATTTGTCTTGGTATTAATCAATTTATCTCAAGAGATGTGAAGCAGTAGATCCATTTCTTTGAACATCTAATGATGCTTGCATTGACGGAGTAATCCAACTTTTCAACCTCCTCTCATCGTGTGATGCATTCTCTCATCACCATCACCATCAATTGGGATTTTTTTTTTTCATTCCTCTTCTCAGATACATACCAACCAAGAGAGGTTTTTAGTAGAGCCCGTGCATGAGTAGATATAGGAAGAGATGGTTACAACCTCCCATATCCTCTCAAGATCACACAACTTCCCACATTTCTTTTTCTTTATTGAAATTTATAAAGATATATATAAATTGCAACCTTAGGCAAAGGATTTTTATGTAAGTACATGGACCATGGCTTCACTTTCCAAAACAAGAGAGATATTTTATGCTTTAGCTTAAATTGTGAAACGCTAAAATTGCCAAGAGCATTTACAAAGAGACCATATTTCTTACAAAATTGCAATATACAAGAGATATTTTTCACTAAAATAAGATGAACCCACTATAGCCTTCCAAGTGACCAAAAGATTCAATGTCCGCGAGTAAGGGAAGTCTATAGGTCTTTTATACAAGTACATATGACATTTTCGAGTATCCAAAATAGAGGCATGTCACCTATCCATGTACGGAATATATCTCCTCAACATCATGTTTACAATAAATATGCCTTTACTAATGATAATTGTTGTAATTTCCTTAATTCTACTTGATAGATAGAACTTTCATTAAGAGTTCTTTTGGCCAGACTTCTTATGTCCTCTCGAGATCATTCTTTAGACACCTATATCAACTCCCTAAATGCACTAGTAATCGTCACTAGAAGAGCTCTAATCTCTCTCCTCTCCTCTAACTTGCCTTACAACTTATAATCTCTATGAAAATTAGCAATAATCCCTTGTTCTCCACTATGGATGGAGTGGTGCTTGGTCCTTATATCTTCTAGTATAGGTTATTTGAATGGTCTTTGTGAATTGAGCTATACCTGACGCCATGTTGATGTCTTACATGTATCTTAGAGGTGACCTTCTGATTCCTGACGATAATGACAATCTGTCTTGGTATGTGGGAGATGTTATTTTGCAAGTTATTCCTAGTCCCCCTCGGTTGGTTAGTAGAGCCACTCCGATTTTGATTCAAAGATATGTAGATGTAGAGAGTGGAATCGAATTGATTCATTGATAGGTCCTCAGATTAATTGGCATGTGCTTCAAAGGGATTGGTAGACTCCTATAAAAGCTTATCATAATTATTTACAGTTTGTTCAACTACATTATCAATCTCTTGATCCTTCTGTTAGCTTGGCTACTTATTTTGCTTGGTATTTAGTATACATGCATTGTCACTCTCATAATGATCAAAATCCAATAACAAAGTTGTGCATTAATATCAATGTGGATATTGATCCCTATTAGTAGGATATCTTATATTTCCATGCTCTTTGTGTTCCAAGTAGATGTCTTGTCCCTTGTGGAAAGGATATGCTATTTGTAATTCTTTCAGAATCCTCCCAAGACATTTGTGTATGAATCCCTTTCCATAGATAGGTTTAGAAATCATTAGATAATGTAATCTCTTTTCATTCTCCCTTATTATTGGGGTGTTATTTAGATTTCTATGTGTTATATGTTTGTGTGTGGATGTGTTTAATTTGTGTCCTTCTGGCGGTATGGTTTGAGAAACTTGAAAAGACTTGAAGCTGCTAGTTTATTGATATGGCTCAAGTTTTTATGACTTTTATTGGAATGAAAGAACCTCTTATATCCTTTACTAGTTTGTTTGGTTATATTTTATGATGGGATCGAGGTTAGTTCATAGATACTAGTTGATTCATGTTTAAGGTAGAAGTGTTGAGCTAGGTTTTGTTCTTAATATTAATTCTTTTTCCAAGGTCGCAAAAGGATGTTCCTTGATTAAATGTGGGGATTTTTAAGGCTGATTTTTGTTGTTTTTGTGAGTTGCATGGTTTATTTTATGGATGATTAATTAGTTTTTGTTTAGTTTAAAAGTATTTTTGAGTGTTTTGAATTATGTTGAGTTGATTTGAGAAACCCATGATGATTTTTGGTTGAGATATTATGTTCTGATAGGTTTTGTGAAATGTCTAGTTGGTTCTAATAGGGTCTATTTTGCCTTTGTTTTGATCTATTTTCTTTATGTTTATGAGGTTGAGATTGTGAATGAGTGTTTTGAAAAATAATTGAGAGTGTATTGAAAGATTTTTGATGGGTTTAGTTAGTTTTGGTTTGGGCTATATGGTTTTTGTGCCTTCTATAGACCTTTTGTAGTGTTTTGTAGAGCTTCTGTCTGTGGTATCTAAGCCTCCCTTTGCTTCTATATGTGTTATGAGTCATTAAAAATTTGAAGAGAAGATTATTGAGTGTTATTCTTTGTTATTCTCATGTACTATTGCGAGAGAGCATATGTAAGAGAGACAGTGTATTAGAAAGAGCTAATTTTCTATAAAAAATAATGCATCTATTGAGTGAGACTGAGAGAGATTGAGAGAAAGACTACGAAGACTATGAAGATAATGAAATATGAATACTATGTGATGAATTTCAGTTTCTAGGAAGAATATGAAGAAAATGTTGAAGATGTGTAGTTATAAATTCGTGGGAGATTCACTATATGATGCTATATGAAGACTTGTGGTTCTTGGTATTATTTTTCTTCTTGTGGTTGATTAAAGTATGAGGAAAATGCTTGTTAGTGTGACAAGGTATATTTTCTTACAATAACTTCCCTATTTTCTTGGTGTTCCTCTTGGGACTCCACCCAATAACTTTTGTAGCCATACACCTCACATGCTACCGTAGTAGCACCTCTATACTCAGCCCCTATAATTGATAAAGCAACTATAGGTTGCTTTTTGCTGCTCTATGAAATTTTTGCACTACTAAGAAAAAACATAAATCTGCTATTGGTAGATCTTTTGTTAGACATGCTATCAACACAATCTATATCTATGCATCCAAACACTTGTATATCCTTACTTGCCTTATAAAAATTCCCATAATGCAAAGTGGACTTCACATAACTCAATATGCATCTGATTGCATCCAAATGAGGCTTTCCATGTATTTTCATAAACTGACTAACAAGGCCAACAATATAACTCAAGCCTAGAAATTAAAGGGACTAGTAGCACGAGGAAACTTGATGCTAGTCCTAAGCAATGAAGCATTATCATGTAGAAAAGGAAATCATGAAAATAATTGTCTTTGCACTTTCACATTGCTAATTTTAAATGAATATTTGTTTGAGTACGATGGTCATATTCACGCTTCCATTGATGCACCACATGGTATTGTATCATGGATGCATAGCACCTGTTCGTATGAGTGATCACCCAATGCTGAGAGTGTGAGGTATCCCGAGCCGTAGCACTATATATTTGATTCCTTAGGGTTTATTTGGTGGGGATTATATATCATCTCCTAGACCATTTATCACAAGAGTGGAGTTTGTTTCGAAAGTGCTTTATGTTCACGGTGCATCTCGAGGCCAATCTACCCGTGAGGTGTAGGAGAGCATAGTGGAGCCGCGGTGATCAACTGAGGGATGCTCCCTGTGTGTGTGATACGTGGTGTATAATACCAAGATGTTTAAGGACTCTCTCTGAGGTGTGTGATTATTCGTTGGACTACAAAAAACACTACAATCACAAAATTCTTAGATGCTCCTGGCTGCTTGGCCGTTTGGGGTGGTTTTAGGCGAGTGGTGGTAGAGGCTTGGCTAGTGCCTTAGAGCTAGTGTCAAGTCTGTTTTAGGCCTCGACACCACTGGATCAATTAATGGAGCCTTTACATTACCATGTGCTCTTTATACACTCGGTGTCTTATCTAAAGGAATACCAAGCTCATCATCCAAACTCTCTAAACCAATGGAATCTCCATCAAATCCCAAATAACTAGTAGATGCATCATTACCATCCAAAACTTTCTTCTTCCCTTTTTATCCCTACAATACTTGTAGATGCACTTGAAGATATGGGGCTACTCCTTTGTCTCCCAAACCAAGGGCTAGCTAATTGTGAATGTAGTACGTTATGATATTTTTGGTCCAATACTAAGGCTCCATGAATCTTGCTTTTCTTTCTACACATAATTATCATGATCATTACAAGTACTTTAACTTTCAATCCTGGTTTTTATTTTAATAGCAGCCTTGAAAGTTTTGAAGTGCTCAAATACATCACTCTTTTCCTTCATGAAATATACCATCACCCACAAGTTTCTATGTTAGTCCTATCATGGCATGATTGAAAAAGCTTCTCTGAATTCATTTTTCTACTCTCAACTTCTCCTCTCTTCCTTGACGCATCTACTCTCGAGCCTCAGATAGTAGACCCTTGAGCTGCTAGATGGTAAGATTGAGGTTGAGATGGAGGTCAATTTAGTTGATTTTGTATTTGTAACAATATCACTGCCTTCAAGAACTAGTATTGCCTCCAATTCGGCCCATTCAAGATCCTCCTGATCTCTTTCCACATATTTTACCTTAAAGTAAATTTTCTTCTTATCAAACTTTACTACATGTCCATCATAAAGTGTGCCATCAAATCTTTACAGACGGATTTGCCTAGATAAGGTAACTCTTCAGATTTCTCAGCCTCTTTCTCCTCACTATCAACACCATCCTTCTTTGAATGCTTTGATTTTGTCTTTGTAACCATGTCCTTACCAGCTTTGAGTTTCCCACCACTTTTCTTTGACATCATCTTTATTTCACTATCAACCTTCACAACTTTATCAAGAGACTTAGCAACCTTGATGTTTGAGCTTTGGGAGATTGCAAGTCCAAAACCTGGGGTACTTTAGCAACTTTGCCCCACTTACTTGAAGAAGAGCCTCCTTTTATGCTATTAGAGAACTTTGTTCCTCACTTTGCTTTTCCTTTGGCACCTTTCTTGGTTTGGGGTATCTTTGGTGACTTGGTAACTAATTTTCCAAGGTTCTTGGACTTATTTGTTGTAGTGGACTTCTTCTTGGAGCTTTTACTCTTAGATCATGGAGTTTTCAAAACGGATATTCCCTTCATATGAACTTGTTTTTCCATACAATGTGCCCTATCAAGAATATGTTTTGGAAGAGGATTTCATGCCCAATCACTCATATAGTTTGCAAGTTAAATTCCATACAATGCAATAATTAAAACGATGCTTCCACAAAAATTATGAATGCACTGAAGAGAATGTGCCTAACCTATCTACATGTGCTCATGCGTCATGCAAAATGCAAACAAAAAGACACACACAATGGAAAATAAATTCCTAATGATGTTGAATAATTAGTTCAAAATCCTAATGAAAAACTCCACCCTTAGATTTGCAGTCGTGGATGTGCAATGTCATTGAAAATGAGAGACTCGAGGTCGATGCCTTATCTTCCTAGGGGTGATGTTTAACCGAATAAAATCAATAAGGATGATTGATGTGAAAATAAAAGTGAGCAAAGAGAAAAAGGATTTAGTGTTGCCTTGCAAGGGCTTGATAGGTTCTTGGGTACTAAGTCAGGACTTGAGATTGGACCTGAGACTGATGCCCTGTTCTCCTTGGGTCACTACGCTCAGCTTCCTCCTTTTTATATTCGTGAATATCAAGACTTGAAGTATTCAAAAGTGATAAATCAAAAGTATTTGGAAATGAAAGATCAGGCTATAGGATTCCTCGCCTTTGATAGGAGTTCCTAGTCCAGTTGTCCTAAGATAGGTAGATAGTTCAGACCACCACTTATGATGACTTCTCTAATAGTTCTTTTCAGCTTGTGTGTGTTGGAGTAGTTGGTTATTTTAGCGACTAGCTTTGGATCTCTGTCAGGTTATACTTGGCCTCCCTTGTGGATTTCATGCCTTGACTTTGTCATGGGGTAGGGTGAGAGATGTGTTTATCTTTTATTGTGTATTCTTCTTTGAAGTAGCTATATGCTCTTTTGGTTTCCTTATGTGCAAATCGGTTCATGGATTCAACGGGCTAAGTCACCCTATCATGTGGTCGCCAATGAGAGAAAAATTTAAACAGCGAGGAAATGCTAGACAAGTTCCAAATGACGAGAATTTAAGACAGATTCAAAGCTTGATAGTAGAGGGAGATGCAGATTTGAGAATTTTAAGTAGTTGTGGAAGATAAGAATTCAAATTATTTAATGCAAGATTGGAAGAGGCTTGGACTTTGGGCATTTGGGGGGGCCTTCGCCTAGAAATTTGATGTGGGGGGGGGGGGGGGGGTCGGATTTTTTCAAACGGTGATTAGAAAATATGAGGCATCATCATGATTTGATGGAAGGGGGGGTCGGGGGACTGAAAGCAACCCACTACTCTAATCACACAAGCCGAATCCACCAATTTTTTGCTCTCGATTATCTATCTCTGCGTGAGAAATGGTGGACTATAGAGAAAATGGAGAAATCAATCTTTCTATCTCTTCCATCTCTCTCATCTTGAAGGTGATTCATGGGCAAGTAAATGGGAAGAGATTGGAATGAGAGGTAGTTGTCCCGCTTGCTTTGGATCGTGATAGGAGCATGTGGCTGAAGAATGGTGGCCACTATGGTTTGAGGATCACTGGTGGGTTTGATGGCTGCCCAAAAATGCAAATATTAAATGTTGAAACTTGAGGAAAGGCAGTAAGCCCTTTTTCAATGAAAATTCAAGTTTTTAAAACAATTTATGATACAATTCTCATTGATGTGTGACAAATACTTATTTGATTCTTGGTTGCAATATGTTTGAGGGTTATGTGTTGTAAAATTCATAATTCGTACTCATAATTATGAGTTATTAATTTCATAAAACTCAAAAAGTATGTTTTTAAAGAAAAAATGGTGTTTTTGTCATTTTAGGCATTCAAAAAGTATTGATGTGGGGTAAAATTAAATTTTAAGATGGATTAGAGTGTGAATTAATTTGTTGACTCAGAAAGATAAGTGAAATATAGCAATTAATTTAAAATAAATCAAAAAATGAATTTTATATAGGAAAAAATAAATTTTATATGCCAAAAAAGTACAAAAAATTACAAATGTGTTTGTGGATGTATATGTGATGGTTTGGACCTTGGATACCCACATGGGGCCCTCTCTTGACCTCGTCCAGCGCCGCTAGACCCTTCGTGCAATTGGGTAGCCATAACACCAACTCAACATGTCATGAGGCATCTCAACACGACACTAAATGTGACACAAAATGCACTTGTTTGCAGTAGAGTGGCCCATCTTGAGGGCATAATTTCATATTCATAGCAATAATGCATTTACATGGTAGCTGAAGGCATAATAAGGGACTTTGTCACATCACTGGTGAGGGTGAAGCTATCAATGTGCTTCCAACACAACTCAACATCGTGGGATGAGAGAGCTACAAAAGTCACATCCCTTTCAAAGGATAGGATGAGAGTACTAACCCTGGATGGACTAGAGGGCTGGAGCACCTGGATAGCTCGCCAGTCCCAACCAGGGTCAGCGGCGGGTACTCTCATCCTATCCTTCCAAAGGGATGCGATCTCCTTTGTTTCATCTCATAGACTTTCGACCACTTCGACATGCTAGATCTAAGGCATAAGGTTTAGCCTCAACTTAGTTCCATTTTCATGTTATAGTGCATGATTTATTACTTTTTAGATAAGAAAATGATATGAAAATACTCTTTACACTTACCACCACAAGTATAACATTAAACAGTAGGGAAGGGAGGGGTCATGAGTGTTAAATATAGGCTAGATTTTGATTTTTATGATGCACTTTACATATAGGACACATTTATTTTAAAAGTTAAAGGGTTCAATAGCACAAGTATGCTCGGTGTTGTCCCCCTATGCAACAAAATAAATATGATAGTAGCATGAAAATCATGAAAAGAATTGGTTATGCACATCCACATTGCTGATTTGAATAAATAAATTGTATGTGCACTCATGGGCATTCACCTGTGCATCGCATTCCATATACATGGTATCAAACAAGTATTAGATTGTGGATTGCATATCACTTGTTTTCTTAAATGTTGACCCACGTTTAGAGTGTGAGAATTGTTCACTTTCATGGAATCCATATTGAGCACTTCTATCCTCAAAGGCATTACTTATAGGAGTCATCCATGAAGAAACCCAATGTTCCCATTTGGTCCATCATGGTAACCAAGAAAACTTGGTAGGAACAAATGGAGTAATGCCCACAACTAACCCATCAACTTTCAACTAATCTTCTCCCTAAGAATTTCAATGTTAGAGAAAACACTGCTATGAACTTAGGACTAGAGGATGACATTATCATCCCATCCACTTACCTTCTCATTTCGCTATCTACCAGCAAGGGTAACACAATTGATGCACTTATTAGACGAAGATGCTAACTACAATATCCTTCTATATTGTTATTGGTAGGATTTAAATGAGCCAATGCTATAGTCCAATGATGCAAAACTACAATCCTATTGAAAAGTGTAAATTAGAATACCTTATTCATTGTTAGAAAAGTGTAAATTACAATCGATTGTAGCAACTAAAATAGTTTCAATCTACTTCTATGTTCTTATAAGTAGAGAAGTGTTTGGAATCAAAACCCAATCAAAACATTCATTCAAATTCATCACAGATTGTCGTATCAACTACATTGACAAGCACATTCACTTAAAATTTATGAGTGCAAGGGCCATCTCAATATTTAGCCCTATGAAACTAACTTTATAGCCCACCCCAACAACTAATACTTCTACCCGACCACCTTAGCAAAACACTCCCTTCACTGAAATAGCCTAAAATGATTCAAGCTAGATGTGCAATGGAAGGAAAATAGAAACAAGATATGGAGGCTCAATTCATCTTCATCCTCTTCATTCTTCATTCTCTTCTTTTGTTGCCCTACTTCTCATTCTACAATGAGTATTTCTAAAACTGAATAGATACTCTTTGACTTAAAGTCACTTTACACATAACTTTCCATATTTTGATGCATAGATAGGCTCTCCTTAGGCTATGCACATAAGACATGAAATATTTCTCAACACCCCCTCTTAAGCATAGAATGATCTTACAAACATAGTACTCCAAGTGTACCTCTAACATAATCAAACTTACATTTAGCTAATGCTTTGGTAAAGATATCTACAATTCTCTCCATCCATGTTTTCTCTTTGATAAAGTGATAGTGCAATTTGATACATTTTGTCCTAGCATGATAAATTGGGTTCTTTGCATGCATGATCCTATTGATGTTATTACAATACATGATAAATTCTCTATCTATCTCAATCCCCATGTCATGTAGAAGTAGTCCCAACCACATTTTCTTACAAGCTACTAATGGCACTTCTCTATACTCTACTTAAGTGGTTCTTGGTAATGCTACTGCATAGTGTTTCTTACTGCTTCAACTTACCATGGTTGAACCAAATGATAATGCATATCCACTAGTAGAGATCCTATTCATAATACTTCTTGCCTGGTCTACATTCATATATCCAAACAAAGTAGGCTTGATTTCTTTCTCAATGTCTTTTTCACATACCTTAGTACATTTCTAACTACATCCAAGTGTGATTTGCATGGTTTTGCATGAATTGGCTTATCCCTCCAATTTCATAGCTCAAATAGATTCTTGTTATGGTCAACTAGAACAAACGACCAACCTTCTTCCTAAACATTGTAATGTCTTCAACATAATTCCCATCACCAGTCATCTTTACATTTTGTTCCAATGGTATATCAATTAATTTACATGTAGTCATCCCATACTTTTCCAGCAGGGAGTATTGTCTTAGCTGGAACAAAATTCCGTATGGCATATCTATCACTTTTATTCCCAAAAAGTATCTTAGAAGTCCAAGCTACTTGATATCAAACTCTTTGTGTAACCCATGCTTTAATTCTCAAAAGTACTTGTTATAATGAGATTGTTAACATACATGACCACAATCATACCATCGTTAGAATGTCTAACATAGAGAGAATATTTAGCCATACTTTGTTAAAATCCCATTCTAGATAAAAACTTGCTAATCCTATCACACCAAGCTCTAGGTACCTGCTTTAATCCATACAATGCCTACTTTATCTTGCATACATTGCCTCTTCTAATATAGCATTCAAGCATGCATTCTTAACATCCATTTGATATAGATTCCAACCATAAATCAAATCCCTATAGTCATTTTGCAACTAGACTAAATATCTTCTCATAATCCAATCCATATGTTTGAGCATACCCTTTTGCAACCATCCAACTCAAAGCATCCATTTCATCGACCAATATCATTCTCTAGCCTTTTCTTCCAATTGCTTCCTCAAAGTATGTTGGATCTAACTGTAGTAAAATTGTAGTTACTGTACATGAGAAAACCACATATGCATAATGCATTTTCATATAACTATTCTATGTCAATCTATCAACATTGGATACCTTACTCTTTCTGATATTCTCAACCGAGGTGCATTAGGTGGTGTCTCCAATTGCTCTTTCATATGGTGGTACATACTTCTCTACACTTTCCATGCATGAAGTATTAACATTATAACAAACTCATCATTCAATTCCATTTCCCTTCTCAAGTTATCAAGGACATAAACATCACATACACAGCCAAACACGTCATTCATCATGACTCTTGTAACTTTAGTAATAATTCAAATTTTCCTTTTTGTTACACCATACTGTTGTGATGTATAACAATATGTAACATGTCTTTTGATCCCGTGATATCTTAAGTAGTTACAAAACCCATGACATATATTCACCCCTATTATTTGATCTATACCATGTCCTCTTTGATAGTAAACCACATGATCATTGCTAGTGTTTTTGCCACTACTATATGCATTAAGTCCACCAAACTTCATTTCATTTGTAAGAAGCAAAGCAATCAACTCCCCAAAGTTAGGCATATACTGGCCTCTCATAGAAATAGAAGTGTCCAATGAATTATATGTAGGACCAAGCCCATTTAAGGTGATTGAAACCTAGTCATTATCATCAATATGTGCATTAATTGAAGGAACATCCTCTACAATTTCCTTAATCTCTGCAACATAGTCATGAATGCTCTAATTTTCATTCCATGCACCATGTAACATTACTTTTTTTTAAATTTGCAAAATCAAAGTCTCGTAAATGCATATTGAATTCTAATGTAATACCTCCCTATTTTACCTTTCTAATATTTATATTCCTTATTATCTTTCTCCATTGGCCACTCAATAAGCATAAGACATGGTTCCTCACTTATAATGAGATCCCAAAGACCTCTTTCCATATGAAATTTCTCCATGCAATAAGACCAAACACTATAGTTGTCCTTTATCAACTTGTCCCCAATAATTTGTGTTATTCGCATAGTTTTTGACATTATGATTGATACAATCTTAGAAAACTAGTACTATATAGTGTGTCAAATCACTTCTCAAGAAGAGTACATCCACCACACATCATTTGCATAGGTTTAAAGGTCAAAAAGCATTAAATGGATTCAAAAAATTCATGTAAATTGAGGTCCAGCGAAATCAGTGACATACATGTGTCAAGTTCTAGCAAAAAAACATCAATACCACATACCCACATGATGCATATCTATTATCTAGTAATAAAGACTGAATTTGGAGCTCAAACCTTGCCCATCAAACCTTGCCCATACAACCCAAACATCATCAAAATAAGAGTCTACAATTCACATTTTCTTTTACAAGTTCTTTTGCATAAAATGATATCCCTACATTTCAAAATGGCACTTGAAAGTTGCATAAAAATGACGTTTTTCCCTTCAGACAATTGATTTCACACATTGCAATGTAAATAGAGCTAATTGTGGACTAGTTTCGACTTTGTAAATTTGAAAGGAACTTCCATAAATATCGAGCTTAATCCATTCCAATGTGAACATGAGTTTAAGTGTATTAGATTGGAGATTACATGTGTGAATAAGCCTTTAGAGGCTAATGCTTAATAACAAGCTTTAGAAAACGTAACAATAATCAACTAATGGAGACATAGAAATAGCCAAAATTTTGATATTTTAGCCCCATGGCATGTTCTTGCCATCTTCAAATGCAATGAGGACATGCTCGAGTCCTTCTCTACTACAAGATATGGAGATTAAAGAGCTCTAATAACACAAATCTACTATTCTTATTCTCTTCTCTATTCACTCTTCTTAAAGCTCCATGTTTCTTTTTCCCAAGTAGGCCCTATGCTTCTTCCATAAGCTACCCCTATGCTTTCAGGCTCAAGTAGGTCCTACGCTTAAGCATCCCTCTTTCTTTCGACATTAACCCATGTACTGATTTATACCATGAAGCAAAGTGAAAGCTTATAGTCATACACGATTTGTAGCCTTTAATGGTCAACGTAGGCAATAAAGCCCCAAATCCAAGATCCAATAGCTCTTCTGATGTGTACACCTATTTTAAGTTAATTAGATGAGGATTTGTACTTGATTTAGTTGTGAATATTAGGCTTGAATTTGACATAGACCTCATTCGATGTGCTCGTCAATTTGATTCTTCACTCCCACTCTGATATCACAATCAAGAAGATTTGAGATAGACATGCAGTGGAAGAGAAATAAAGAAAAGATGTGAAGTCTCATTTCATCTTCATCTTCATCTTCTGCATTCTCCTATGCTTCCCTACATGTAGCAACTGCCATTTTAACCATCACAAACCATGATCAACACGTCGCTGGGTTCCCAAGGCCCTCTTACATGCTTATTAGTATTATCAAGGCTATATGTCACGTACCACTACCTTGCCCTGAGCCAATCTGCACACACACTTATACTCAAGAACCATAGCAACAAGTAGCCATGTGTTGCTATTACAACTCAAGAAGAGTTATAAGGTGAACATACTAAACCCACCTTATCATCAAGTCCACGTAATCCATCGCATCAAATTCTACATAGACTCTCCACCACTACTAATACAAAAAATGACACTAGGCTCATCATGGTTTATCAACCCAAGTAGACTATAGAGGCTACATTAGTCCTCCTTGAGACATCCATGAGACAAGAAACCATGAATCTAGTTGATAAGCTCATGTTTCACAAAGAACCTCTAGTTGAGCTATAGCCAGTTGCTCTATCTACCACACAAAAACTCAGTGTACCTCCCTTTAGAGTTAGCACTATCGCTTCATTTATGAAATGACAGAAGACTTGGCCTAGCAAATGTAGGATATACCAATTGAATGCTTCTTATAGGTAAAATCTATCTTTGGAACCTTTGCAAAACTTTTTGCTATTATGGATCCTAGTCTAGATGATGCCAATATGAGTACACTTGCAACCTAGCGACACCCCATGTGGAAAGAGCATAAGTACTTATTTGATAAGAGAATTCCAATCCAAGAGCAAATCTCTTGTGAATGATCAAACATTAACTACAAAAATGTCACATTCTTCCTATCAATGCACTAGCTACGAGACTTCAAGTCCCCTCTAAAGTTCAAGAACTTATATGTTAGTGTATATCATCCACTCGCTTCATATAGAATTGGTACCAACATCACATTGAATGGCCAATAGAGGCCTTCATTTAGTCTATGGCACTTCGTGCTTACGCAACTTAACTAAAAACCAGCCACAATGTGAAGTGCACAATCAATCTTTTCATGATTTCTTTCTAATCACATTGTGTTGCATTGCTAAGGAATAACAATGGGCTAACCCGTGCTATTGGACCTCTTAAAACTTATACAAACCATAGCCTATATGCCAAGATATGCAAAGAAATCAGCATTTTAATCAAATAACTTTCCATTTCAGTCCCACACCCCACTATCATTTACATTTAGATTGATTGCACAAATGTAGAAAGATTTTGTGACAATTTTTCATAGAAACAACGCCTAAACATGCACTTTAACACATAAATAAAATCAAATTGAGGCAAATCCTCATGCTTCATCTTTATTACACATTCAAAAATATTTTTCTAAATTTTCATAAATTTTTATGTGTAAAAACTAAGATTTCCCCTTTATTTGACTATTTTTCATGAATTTTTCCATTTATTTCAACATAAATTATTAATTTTTTATTTTTTCTATTTTTTATGAATGATGTGAAGCATGTTCCATTAGCATATTCAATTTCATGCCATATGAACATCATTTGAACCCCAAAACCCAAGAATAATCTCATTTTTCTTTTGATTCCCATATTTTAGGTTTTGCAATTTTATTGTTTTTAATATACGTGAAAGAAAATGAATGATTTTTTGGAATTACAGACATCAGCAAACATATTTCAATCATTTGCAACCATCTTCCCATCATATGCACTAATGATTCATCATCAAAATTAAATAAAGATCACTTACTCAAAAATTCGCATATGTATGTCTTGTAATTCAAGAAAATGGAGCCTTTGACATAATTTCCTAGCTGCTGATGCATCTCTAGGGGTCTCATGATTGTGGATGGCTTTAGAAGGAAGGGGAAGATCGAAGAGGATGTGTCAAGTTGTATGAGACCTATGACCTTCAATTTATGCTCCTCATATCCCTTTTTCCTCTCAAATGACAAAGTAGCTGGCCTTTCTTGATTTGGTCCTCATTCATTATAGTGATCTCCTTGATTTTCTCCATGCTTTCCAATGTGTTTGAGACACCCTAATTGATCCTTGAGTTTTTTTGGTTCATCTGTGTGTGGGGTACATGCCACTAATGCTTCTTCTTTAAAGAGCTCTAGCTCGTGCTACTTAGCCATGACAAACTTGTATGTTTCTAAATGCACCTTATGCTGGATTTTACTAAATAATGTTTCTCCTAGGTCATTTGAGAGATTGATTATTGCTATTTTATATAATCTTTGTGTTTCATTCTCCACCTAGCCAATAATTCCTATCATTCTAGTGTAAATTACTCCTTGTAATCTTGCATATGCAAGCTTCCATTGGCCCTATACCTATTGATGCTGAGCTCAAAGCTTTTCTCTTGTTGTTGCAGATGTGACTATTTTTCCCCTAAGTTTGGAGCTCTGTTCTAGCCTTTGTTGGATTGTGAATACTAGTTTGTTCTCATTGATTGGATCTATGATCAAAATAAGGTGAGGAATGGGTAACATTGGAGGGACACAAACTTGTCTACAAAAAAGACTTAACACTCATTAGAAATATCCATAAAGGAAAAAGTAATGTACAATTCACTTGATTTTTAAACCTAGTTAACTCTTTTACCACAAAAAATTGGTTTAAGTAGGTGAGGCTCTTCTTGATAATCATTTTCTATGTCAGGACGAGTTGGATATAGAAGAATAGCTTAAATCTCTTACCCCTAGAGAGAAGAATACAATTTTCCACGCTCGTGGACTTGGGTTCAATGCATGCAAAAATTTGGAGTTGTTTTTTACTATATTAATATGTATATCAAGGATTATTTCATTTATTTACAATAGGAGATTTGAGAATCCACCAATCATAAAAATGCAAGTTGTATGCAAGCTTGAAGAGAGCATCCAATTCAATCAATTCAACCACAAGGACACAAAAATAGGATGTAAGGTTACTGAGGAATGAGGATTTATGGAAGTGACTAGCAATGTGAAGCTTCTCTTTGGTCAAGATCTTTTCTCAAGCATCAATAACATAAGGATGTTGAATCACAGTAGGTTGGGTCATTGCTGGAGATAAATTGTTGGATACATTGCAATTCAACCAATGTGATATCAGAAGATAAATTCATGGATACATTGCAATTGTATGTCTTGGTGACAACCAACATAGAGAGTATAAGAATCCCTTTGCTATAAGGTAGTGTGCTATCTTGGAGGAATCGATTAAGTGACGAATATATACAGTCTCTTGGAATGTTACATTTATATTATGAGAGGACTCTGTTACATTCGTGTTCTATGTGAAAGACGGTGCATCCTGGGGAAAATCCCTATGGTGTAGGAGAGCAATAGGAGCCACAAAATTTTTCTAGGGGGAGCTCTTTGTGTACATGAATTGAGATGTTGATCACCTTGTATGTTTGGATACTCTCTTTTTTGGGAAAAGGGAGACCATTGGACTACAATCGCGATACAAAAACATTATTTATTTATAGTAGTATACAACCCCCAAATGCTTCTAGTTGAGAGGCCGTGAGTGTGGTTTGGTGATTAAGAGGCCCGACTAGATCCTTAGAGCCAGTATCAAGCCCATTTTAGATTGTTTTAGATCTTGACACAGGTGGTGCATCTGCTTGAAGCCACTTATAAGTGGCAATTTTCGAATCTTGGTTAATAGGGACCAGTTCGTCAATTAATGCCAAAGAGCCTTGAAATAGATTCGTTATTTCCTGATAGACGTTAGAATATCAAGCTCCCGTTACTCTTTAGTCAGTCTATCTTTATGTGTGAGCTGGATGTAGCTGTACACGTGTGTGACATTCAATAAGTTAGTGTAGTTAGTGACTTGCCTTGGTTAATTATACCTATGTGTGTAAGTCTCTTTCAGTTTGTATGATGGAAGAATAATGGAAGAAGAACAACAATGAGTTGAGGCTCATCTTCGCTCCACTCTGTCTCTCTCCCTCTCTTCCAATATGGTATCAGAGCTTGAACACCTAAAGCGTGAAGGCTTGGCAGTGGCCATTTGACATCAATACATCATATCTAAAGAAAATGTCATCAAAGGAGACGGTGCCTACAACCTATTTTTTTGTAGAAGATATATCTTGCTACAGAAATGATTTTTGGAGAAACGGCCCCACAATACTTGACCGTTTTAATGTGTTCTACAACTTTTCAGAAAGTTTTTTCAAATTTCTCACATATTTTGAGATATCCAGCACAAACCTATGTAGACTAGCTGTTTGCTGCAGTAAACAGTAAGTGATTCCAAGGCAATGGTGGCTTTCATCCTAACAATGTATATGCTCTTATTATCATGCATTTGAGCATGACATTGAAGTGTTAAATCCTCGATTTTGGAGCTTGCTAGAAACAATGAACTGGTTTCTGTCCTGAATTTGGAAACAATATACCTACAAGGTTGAAGTATCTGTGATGCTTATTTGCTATTGACAAATGCTTGGATCATACCACTTGAGTGGTAGATGGTTTTTGGGATATTGAGAGTGATGAAAGTCCAAATTTTGGATTGATGTTTTGCTGGTTATACCAGGGTATTGACTGGTTATTATCTGTAGCAAGGATACCTATCATCTTCACTTGACATACATGCAATATATTTTGATCGGTTGGACATGTATCAACTTCTGCATAGAGTGGTAACCGAATGAGATGTTTTGGGGCTGTTTTGAGGTCTGAATACTCTTGTCTTAACAGAGAAAATACTATTGGTTATAACAGTGGGTTGGCTATATTTGGTACTGCTACTTGCATCATACAATACAAACATTGATACTTGTATGGACATAGTTTGTTGATGGGATGTTTTGCTACTACCATCATAGAATGTTTTGAACTGATTTGAGCTTGGTTTATGCTCAGTTGAGTGTGTTTTTTTCATTGTTGGAATACAATTTATAGCAAGCACGTTGTATACATAAGTGAATACCTAAGTTGCAACTATGACAAATGCTCAAGGCATTGACAATATTACTAAAATTGTGGAAGAAAATATGGATAACAAAAATTTTGCTTTATTGAAGTTCCGTATGAAGAATTTTTTGGTTGGAAGAGGTTATTGGGACTTATGTACAGGTGATGAGACTGAACCTGAAATGCATGAAAGGAATCTGACAAATGATCAAAAAAGGGCACATAAGCTATGGACTGAGAGAGCATGCAAGGTGTTACATTGGTTTTCCTTATGTATATTAGATGCTATGGTTATACAAATTACTGGATGTAGTTCCCCAAAGGATGCATGGGATATACTCATGAAGAATTATGGAAATGTAACACATGTAAGAAAGATTCAACTAAAGCAACAACTCAATAACATGTCTAGGAATGACAAAAGCATTCAAGCCTACACTACAGAGATTAAGAACATAGCGGATCAGCTTGCCACTATTGGATCTTTAGTGTTTGAGGATGATATGATTGCAGTGACATTGAATGGACTTGGCAAAGAGTATAAAGCATTTGATACATCTATTTCTGTGAGAGTTGAATCCCCTGATTGGGATGAGTTGATTGCTTTGCTGCTACATGAGGAAGTTAAGCTTGGGCTGAATACAGGTTCTAATATGCCTCAAAGCAGAGACACTGTTCTTTACTCTAGCCAGCATGGTAGAGGCTGCAGACGCTGTGGCTCTTTTCGAGGTCGAGGAGACACTCGGAACACTTATGGAAACTATTAGCAAAATGCTTGGCATGGCACAAATATACCCCAAGTATACAAGACCAAATCTGGTGGCTTTAGAGGTAGGGGGAGATCACCCCATGGTAGAGGTGGTGGATCTAGTTCATGGCAGTCAAATGATCAGTGAAATAGAGATAAGGACTGTCATTACTGTGGCAAATATGGACACATTGCAAAGGATTGTTACAAGAAGCAGGGAGATATGAAGGCAAAGGGCAAACATCATGGGCACTATGCATCTTCTAGCCATGCTCATGATGAGCAAGTTGGCAGGTTGTTTGCCATGCAGCATGTGTCTGGGAATGCATATAGGCAGAATAGATTCGAGAGATGGTACATTGATTTAGGGGCTTCAATCATATGACACCACAAGGAGAATACTTTGATGAGATCATTGCAAGTTCACATGGTTATGTGTGTACTGGGGATGACACCCAACATGACATTCAGCACACATGAATTGTTCCATTGTTGATGCCTAATGGCAAGAAAAAGAGCCTGCATGATGTACTACATGTACCTACAATAACCAAGAATCTTTTGTCAGTTGGATAGATGGAAAAACATAATCTGTAGGTGAGATTTACTAGAGATGGATGCTTTGTTGAAGAATATGGTAATGGCTACAAATTGATTGCTAGAGGCCGAAGAGATGGCAGAATGTTTACTCTTGATCAGCCAATTCTAGGATTGAAAGTAGCCATGTTTGCACATGATGATGGTGCTATACAAGATATTGAGATATGACATAAGCAGATTGGCCATGTGAATGCACAAAAGTTGAAATCTATGCAACAGAAGGAGATTGTGCTAGGACTGCCTAGGTTCAAGTATCATGACTTTGGACATATATGTGATGCATGTCAGCAGACACGGTTTCCATTTATGAGACATGTACGGAATAACTCACAACCCTTCCAGTTGGTACATTCAGATGTATGGGGCCCGTCTCATAATGCTTCATTTGGTGGTGCTCATTACTATGTATTCTTCATTGATGATTTCAACCAGGTATACTTGGCTTTACATACTAAAACATAAGGATGATGTGTTTGATGCATTCAAGGACTTCAAGAAGTATGCTGAAAATGAGTTGAGATGTAAATTTTCATGTCTTAGATCATATGGAGGTGGAGAATATGTCTCTAATTACTTTGACCTATCTACCATGTTAGGTCCATGAATATTGAGGTTCACTACCATTTCATAAGAGAAATGGTTCAAACCGGGTAGATTTACTTGATTCATGTGAAGACTGAAGACTAGGTAGCAAACATATTTACCAAGTCTCTTGATAAAGAAAAGTTCATATACTTTAGATAGGTACTTGGAGTTTATTAGATGGTTTGAGCTTGAGGGGGAGTGTTAGAATATCAAGCTCCCGTTACTCTTTAGTCAATCTATCTTTATGTGTCTGACCGACATTAGTTGGATACAGTTGTACATGTGTGTGACATTCAATAAATCAATGTACTTAGTGACTTAACCACAGTTAGTCTTGGTTAGTCATACCTATGTGTGTAAGTCTCTTTCAGTTTGTATGATGGAAAAATAATGGAAGAAGAACAACAATGAGTTGAGACTCATCTTCCACTCCACTCTGTCTCTCTCCCTCTCTTTCAACAATAGACACCATCAAGCTAAGATTCAAACCCAAGATTCAATGGTAAAAAAGAGCTAAAAGGGCTAGATAGCAAGCTAAAATCATTATGAATTATCCTAAGTGTAGGAGTCTCATGTCCTTGATAAAGAGAGGTCTTGTTAACCCAATCAATATCCTAGTCAGTTCTCAAGGGGAGGAGGAAGCTTTAGTGATCCCTTTCTCTAAAAAGTCAATATACTTTGAGTGGGAGTATAATTCCACTTATACAAACCCTTGGAGCAAACCCAATCATTAGAATAGTGCAACCCATTGTGATACCTGTAGGAACATCAGATTCCAACCTTAGATTTTTCTCTACCCATCTTTAATGGGTTAGCAGTGGAGGATGTGAAACTTCACATTAGTGAGTTTTAAACATTAGTATTCAATTGTTGAATTCAAGAGGATAAAGGAAATCTCATGAGGTTTTTCAATATGACTCAGAAGAAAGAGCTGCAATGTGGTATCATGGCTTGGAAGCCAAGACCATAACCATAATCGATTTATTCATTATAGCCTTTCGAAGAGAGTTTGCCCTACCGAGAGAGGTGGTCACTATTGGCTACGTGTTTTCAATGTGACACTTCAAGAGTTCCATGAGAATGCTTGAGCTTATGCCAAGAAAATTAAAGAGGTATTTTGGAAATCACAAACCTTTATTCCTATCCCACTTGTCTAATTGCAGTACTTTTTGCATGGATTAGACTTTAATATCCAAGTGTAGTTAAACAATGTTTCTCCAGCTAATATAGACATTGCTATTACATGAGCAGAGGAGGTAGAGTCTCACTTACAAGTAGCCTACACATCTACGGTAAACCTAAATTTGAGTTTAGGTCATAGAATAATTTGGCATTGATCAATGGAAGTCAAGGTGTGACTACTATACCTATGACCAATTCGAATGGAAGAGGAAGCATAATGCAAAATGTGCCTATGCTATTGGCTCCTTTTAATGTTGCTATACCAATGGCCAGCCAAATGATTCCACTAGATATTGAAATCCAAATTATGAACTCTAAAGATATGCTAATTAATTAGCGGTGGGTAGATCCTTAATCAAGTGGTTAGGGGAGTTGAATGACAAGCTAATGATCACGGTTATGATTCTATTGTGTCAAATGTTCTTGGCAAAGTTAAGGACATGATGAATCATTATATCAATATGATAATGTAATAGTATAGATAAATAGCCACATATGTTAATTTTCTAAAGAAGTAGCAAAACTTGATAGGAAGTCAATATCCTGAAGAAGGTGGTCCATCAAGATTTAGTTGTAAGTATTGTGATGGTCAACACTTTCCAAGAAACTATCCTAATGTCAAATGTGACATATATGGGAAGGTTTTTAGGAGTAAGATTAATTCTTATTCAGCAAGGGAGTAAGCAGCTAGATCCAAAATTAATCATCGAGCACAAGGAAATAACCTTCAGTAGGATAATGGACCAAAGCAAATATTGTAGAGAGGAAAAACTATCATAGAAGAGTTTCCTAGTGGAACTAGCATCAACCTTATTGAAGCTATGCATATCAACACCACTGAGGCTTCTAATTTGCAAGACATTACAAGAGGACAGAAGGCTAAAGAAGGCAATAGAGCTAATGTAGAACCTGTTGAGGAAAACCCCACACAAGATGATAAGGGGACACAAGTTCTTAATCTTGATGTGCAAGCTGATCCTTTAAAAGGTGTTTGGTGGCAAAGATGAATCCAATAAAGAGCTACCAAAAAAGAAGGTAAAAGCCAAGAAAGAGGCACCTAAGCCTATTTAGCTAGACCAAGAGAAACAATGGTCTAGCGGGAGAAGAGAACCATTGCCACTTATCATGAATTTAACTTAGCTAATTCTCTTTGCAATGTAAATTCTATGAATCTCTTGCACAGTTGATCAAGTTAACTCCAAGAGCTTGTAAATATTTTAAAAAGAATCTTTGTACTAGGTATATCATCGAATCCTTGGGAATAGCTAGTGTAGGAGATGATTGGTTTGAACATGCTAAAAATCATTGCTCAAGGGTGGCAACATTTGTTGATGGCATATTAGTGGATCATGCCATTATGGATAGAGGATCCTCCATCAACATTATGAGTTCAAAATTGATGGAAAGGCTAGGATTGGAAATCCAAAAGGATACCTTCACAATTCTTTGGATGGTTGATGACAGTTTAAGGCAACCAAAAGGTTGCATTACCAAAGTCCATGTGACTATTTCTAATGTGGAATGTATTTTGGACTCTAGGGTAATTAGGTTTGTAGGGTGTCCAAGCTATCAAGTGTTATTAGGAAGGCCATGTATTTTGTAATATGACTATCAAATAGATATACCCACTTGTCATTTGATTTTTGGTAGAGGTGCCATACATGTAATAATGGATGCATATCCTAAATCTCCTCAAAGCGAGAGAGTACCTTTATCTTTGATAGAATTAGAGGCATTGGAGGATCTTTCTAGGAATGAGACTTTGTTAAGTGATGAACCAAGAGAAGGATTCACTACAAAATATTTCTACTAGGTGAGTCTAATGAGCCGATAGAAGCTCAAGATAGAATCAAAGACATGGATGTAATTGAGCTAGATCTCAATATGTTGGATGAGCCACGACTAAATTAGGATCTATGCTTAGACTTGAAGAGAGGAAGGACTATGTCTCATTGATCCAAGAATTCCATGATATTTTTGCATGGAGCTATGATGAGTTGACAGGTATTCCTCCTAGTCTGGTTATGCATTATATTCCTTTGAAGGAAGATAGTCATCTTGTTTGACAAAAAGTGAGGCATATGCCTTTTGAGCTAAGGGACGAACTATTTGAGGCTATACAAAAATTGCATAAGGTAGCATGATATTTCTTGTACAATACATGGAGTGGTGTTCATCAGTAGTTATCAGGAAAAAGAAGAATAATCAAATTCTGTAGATTTTAGGGAGCTCAATAAATAGACAGTCAAAGATTATTATCTATTACTATTTATTGACCAGATTCTAGATCAATTAGTAGGTAGGGATATATATTTATTTATGAAATGCTTTGCCGATTATAATCAAATGGCTTGTTGAGGAAGATAAATAAAAAACAACATTTACAATTGTATTTGGTATATTTGTGTATCATGTTTTTGATTTTGGCCTATCCAATGCACCAAGGTCTTGGCAACATATGACTAATAAAACTTTCAATGATATTTTCCCAGAGCAGGTGAAAGTCTTTTTTGATAATCTAGGGGTAGCCATTAGAAGAAAAAGTCAGTTGATTGTTTTGAGAAAATGTTTTGAGTGGTGTAGGTAGTTCTATTGTGCCTAATCCAAGGAAATGTGTCTTTGGAGTGCCCTATGGATTGCTATTAGGCCATATGGTTAGTTGGGCTAGTATTGCAATCAATCCTAAAAAGATAAAGGTTATCATAGCTATGAGTTTGCCACGTACTCCTAAAGTACATAGCTTTCTATCATCAGTCGAATATTGTTGATGATTTATTAATGCAATGGCTAAGAGGACATTGCCATTGACAAATTTATTGTCATTTAACTGTCTATTCGTTTGGAGTAATCCATGTCAAGTATCCTCAGAGGATGTGAAGTAAGAATTGGAAAAAGTGCTAGTCTTGAAAGCACTAAAAGGGGTGAGATATTTTATATATTTTTAGTAGCTACGATGTATACTATTAGGTATTGTTTAGCCTATATTTGGGAGGAGAAGTGGTACCATTTGATTACATTTGCTAATCGCAAATTGGGGTAATCTGAGATTAATTAAACTTATATGGAAAAATTGTGCCTTGGGATGGTCTTTGTAAACAATAAAAAAATTTAGACACTGCATCTTATATGAAAAGGTAGTATTTTACACGAAGATAGATGGGTTGAGGTTATTATTGAATAAGTTGCAGTCGCTTGATCACCTAGCAAAGTGGTTGATCACTTTGCAGGAGTTTGATTATGAAATTAGGAGTAAGCCACCGAAGCTGTAGGGTATTGTTGAATGCCTTGTGGATTTTGGGGAGTTGAAGGAAGTCTTGGCTGAAGTAAGTGACCTCAAGAGTCTATTCAAAATAGATACATCATTCCATCCTAGTATGCTACTATAGCACACTATCTATCCACAAGAGAGGCTAGAGTCACTTTGTTGAAGGTTGAAAAGAGAAAAACCTGGTAGCAAGCCTTTAAATTTGCCTTGATCACAAGAACACTATATTGGAAAGGGATCGATGATGTTTATCGTTGATGTGTTATGCTTGATGGGGTTTTGTTTATCTTGGAAAATTATCATGACTCTACTTGTAGAGGGAACTTTATTGGACGATTGAGTACATAGAAAGATTTGAGGGCCAAATATTGATAGACATCCATTTTTCATGATGCATTTGTATATGTTAAGAGGTGTGATATATATCAGAGATATGATAATAGGAAGAATAGAAAGCGCCCACTAACTCTTATTATGGCTATATTACCACTTGAGAAGTGGGGCATTGATTTCATTGAATCTATACATCCTTTGTCAACTACGCGAAAGCGTTATAATATTGTGGAAATAGACTATTTTACAAACTAGTCTGAATCCCATGCTACAATGAAGGATAATACCAAGGAAATAACTAGTTTTATTTTGGAGCAAATTGTTGCCATTTTGGTCCACCTAAGGAGCTTGTGTTTGATTGTGGGTCACATTTTTTGAATAAAGTGATTGAGTCTTTGACAAAAACTCTAAAGATTAAGCCTAACAAGACCATGTCTTATAATCCCTAAAGCGAATGGGCAAGTAGAGAGTACTAATAAGTAACTTGTGGGGATTTTATCCAAGGCTATATCTAAAGGTAAGCATGATTGGGATAAAAAGTTTTATATGACTATTTGGGCTTATAATACGACATTCAAAAGAGTTACAAGCCACACTCCTTTTAAATTAGTATATGGGAAAGAGCGTGTTTTACATTTGGAGATTGAGCTGCGTACAATAAGGTGTGCTCTAAATCATTTTTTGGGTGGGTGAAGAGGAAGCGTTGCATGTTGCACAACCTTTGGGCTAAGAAGTATAAGTTTCCTAAGGATCTATTGGGTTTACATTATGATACCCATCATGAACTATTCCCAGGAAAGTTGGAATCCAATTTAATGGGATAGTAAAATTGTTATTATAGGAAAGAATGGCTCTACAGCCCTTTTAGCAGTTTTGCAAGGGGTAGAGTTGAAATCTAAATAAAATTTCAATCAATTGAAGACCTATTATGTATAGGGACTAACATCGGACTTGGTGCTTTACAAGTCCTTCAGGATCCAACTTAAGCTTGTAGAGGATACCAAGACTATTGGATGGGGAGAGTTATTCCTTACCTTGATCATTCATATTTAGAGCAACATTACCACCAAGGAAAACTAATTTGGTGGAGTAAGGGTTATCACATTATTGAGTGGCAAGATAGATATTTTACGTGGGATATTAAGGTCTATTTCTATCACTATCATAGGGTTCTTATTAAGTGTCCCTATCGAGTTCATTGAGGAAGGATAGATTGTACATGTCTTACACCCTCTCTCTTGATTAGACTTTGATTATTATCATAAGTACGATAGGTTGATTACCATGGTAGGTTACATCAATGAAGCTTGGGTTTATACATTATATTTTGATGGAGATTCTTGAGAACTTGCTAAGCATGCAAGTGTAGGGGTTGTCATAAAAGATCCCTGGTGTTGAGTGGTTTGAAAAATGGGAGTGTATTTAGGCATTGCTTATACAAATAACATGGTGGAATGCAAGGCTGAGGAACCCCATTCTAAGAATGTACCATCGTGAAACCTTGGATGCACTTGAGATCTTTGAGCTAGTGACTTGCCAGTTAATCCATGACAATGGAATTGATTTATAGATTTCCTAGCTAATTATGGCTTTCTTGAATATTCCTTTCTTAACTATGGTCTTAAGGGGCTTTTACAATTGCCTCCTAATGTTAGTTTAGGGCTACTATGGGGATTGCTTACTCACATGTCCTATTTTGTCCATCGATGGTTAGTGTATGTGTTATGAGTCAGGTAGTGATTGAGCATCTTCATATTCTATCATGGATGCATCAGATCATTCAATGGCATATTTGTAGAACACCCCTTTCTATTTATGCAAGCGGGTTAGCTAATAATTTGATGTGTTTAGTGTAGGGCTTGATTAGTCCATCCCCTTGGTCTAGTTTTGTGCTTCAGTAGGTTATTGAATAGTGTGCTTTATTGGTTAATTTTGTTAGACCAAGATGGCCCTTTGTTCTTGAAGAGAGTTGTTTGATTTTACCAGGCCAAGAGGGCCAGTTTTTTTTACAGTGAAATGGTTTATTTTACTAGGCCAAGAGGATCATTTGTCTATTTGGTGTGGGTGCAATTAATGGGTTTTTGTTGTAGTGTTGTACTAAATAGATTCAACGCAACAACTGGAGAGAGCCTGTTACTGCACAGAAGATTCGTGTAGCCAAGTCCATGTGATGTCCTTCCTTTACGGGCTCATTCCCTCTATGCTTTATATGTATGTGGAAAATGTTTCTTTTTGTGAAGGGCCGACATCCAAGGCATGAAGTCCCAAGGTTAAGTTTAGTGTGTTTGGGGAGATTTGAGTAGTTGTGTGATATCCCGACTTTAATTTCTTGACTTCTCACAAAATGGACTTGAAGAACTCTAAAATCATTAAATAGGGAAGATCTCGAGCAAAAAGACTTGAGGATTGTAACCCAACATTTTCTTAGATTGACAAGGACTGTAGCCACGCATCACGAAAGTTATCGCGTGAACCAAAGTTATGAACCATACTAGTCATTAATGTTAGTGTCTATAGTATGGGTGGTCCAAAAATACTAGACTTTTAGACAAAACTAGCATATTTTTTATATTTTGGATATTATTTGTTGTAAATATCTTAAAAAGCTATGGAAATTTTTAAGAAGAGAGTGTCATGTTAAAAAAACAAGTGGCTTTTTGAGCCAATTTTGGAGATTTAATGCAAAAAGAAGGATTGGAAAAATTGTGTGTGTCATGATCATAGTTTACAAGCAACAAACAATACTCCGAATAGGGAGAAGGAGTGATATGGAAGAATTCTAAACAGTGTCATCCTAGGGTTTTACCCCCCTTTCGGAGCTAATGAAACTATCAAATTTGTGGTTTGAGCATCAGATTGCATCTTGGAAGCTTCAGATTGCTAATTTTGCCAAGATCCCCTCCATAAAGAGCTTTTCTTCTTTGCCACAATCCTTCTTCTCAAAATTAGCTATAAATAAGAGGCATGGGGAGCCATTGAGAGCAGTCCAAGCAAGAAGGGAGAGGCCCTTCTCTCAAGAGTATAGAGCAAGAGGAAGTGGGGCAATAGAAGTGTGAGCATGGTAATTTCTTGTCAGGAAGACAAGGAGGATACTCTGTGAGCTCTCAAATTCAATTCCTCTATCCCTTCTATCCTATTCCCCCCTATGGAATTAAGACTCTTCTCAATTTCTTGAAATTCTTGGTGATGAAAATTTCCCCCTGTCAATCAAAATTCCATCAATCTAATTAACCCCAAGCTCCTTCACAAAATTCCCTTTTTTGCGATCTCGCGATTAAAGAAAGCTATGAAGGTCACAGAGGCAAGAGCTACCAATAATGCTATAGACACAACTACTACAAATGGAATGGCGAGTATGGGGATTACAAATGAAGCCGCAAAAACCATCAACCAAGCACCTATCATGGATCTTCAAGTACTAATTTTATTTTTAAAAAATAGCTAGCAGGCCTTTATCCCATGTATAGGCAACAAAAGCTACATGCATAAAATAAGATTTTATTTGATTACTGCATATAACTTCTTTGAGAAATTCTTAATCGTGAATTCCAAGAGGCAACTTGGGTCTGTATAATATAAACATAAGAGAGTACAAGGAAGGTGATGTGTCCCTAAAAGATTTAATATTTCTAATTTTTGTGTTGATCAAACAAAATCTCTGAATCATGAATGCTAATCCTCAGTATATAAGAGACCTTGAGATGCAATTCCAAATGATACTATTCGTAATTAAACTAATCAAGATTTTCTTTTATTGCGGGCAAAGACCCACAAGACTCCAAGGCAGTTATCCTCAAGTATGAAATTCTTGCTTAAGTTTAATCCAAACTAATCCTCAAGGAGGAAGAAGTCTAGGAAGACTATTGGAAGGCATTGTCACTTATGCTGATTTGTCTCGAAGTTACTTTGCTACTTATGTTGAATTGTCTCAAATATATTTTGCCACTTATGCTGAATTGTCTCAAAGATATTTTGCCACTTATGCTTATTTTTCTCGATATTATTATTTTTTAAAAGAAAATACTTGTCTTGGAAATAAACTTGTTAAAATTTTATGTATAATGCATTTGAAATAGTATGTTTGTGACTGTAAGCTAGGCACTGATCTTTCCTAAAATCATCAGGCTAAAAGATGGATGATTGAGTAAGAGATCATTGACTAAGGTAGTATTATGGTGAACATAGAACGCCGACTAAGGTAGTGTTCTTGATGGCACTAGACCTCTCCAAGGCCAGCGTGAATAAAACCTACTCCAAGGGGTTTTTCTTTGTTTTGTTTCTCATTAGTGAGTTTAGACCAATCATGACACAAAAGGTCTTGTCATAGGCAACTCTAGTCAGTAGGAGGAGGTGAGGATACCACGGGGCTTTGGTCATAATCTCCTTAGGCTTTTACAAACAGCCAACTACCCTTCGATTTCTAGACTGTGTCTGGAAGTTCCAATACTAGTTGGGAAATGGAACTTGGAGAGAATGACACTTTGAATAGAAAACATTGTAAAGGTCATTTTTTTCTGAAAGGAACTATTAAGAAGGAATTGCTTTACTCTGTTTTTGTGTCGTGAATAAAAGGAGTGTAACGAATTTATATCAAGAGATAATCCAAAGAAGTTATTTTTATATGTTGAACCTAAAGTGGTAGGTAATTAGATAACTAAAACTACTCTCTTGAGGGAAGTGAGAGGATGGCGAATCCAAATCTATGGCTGGGTGGTCTCAATAAGCCAAGAGATTTCTTAAGAAGGAATAAAAATCACACTTCATGGATCATTAGAAACTAGAAAGACTGACTCACATCACTTTAGGATCTGCTAATATTAATTAACCACTAGTAATAGATTTGACCAGAAAAACTTAGGTCGATCCTTGTGGGAGTGGTCGGAACTTCCACTATGGGGTAGACTCAAGCAAGTCTAGTTATAGCAAACTCCGAGGATTTAATCACAATCTCGGATGGCACTTGCTAGGATATCTCTTATTGGGCTATTAAGAACATACCGCCAAGGAATAGCTCGGGAAGCATGTTACAAGTTGTCCGCGCCTCTTGTAAAGACATTGTTGGGCACTCTTCTAAGAGTTGTTTTTTAGAGTAATCGTGGTGACCTTATTTTGCTAGCTTGCTAGGCAACTATTTCTCCAAATCCCTGTTAGTTATGAGGTAGTTAGGGAATCTTACCAAATAAAAGAGAAAATTATGTGTGTGTGTGTGTGTGTGTGTGTAAAAGATATAGAGGTGTGCAAAAGGGGTTCTAACTCCCAAAATAAGAAAATAAAGGAAGAAAACTTCCAAGAGTAGATGATCATTGGCTTGCGAATCCTTGGTAGGTTCATGGGGGTGAGTTAGTTGATGCCTTGTCTTCCTAAGAGTGGCATCTAGCCAGGGGAAAAATAAGGATGGTTGGAGTGAAAAAAAAGTGAGAAAAAGAAGAAAAGGATTTAGTGTCACCTTACAAGAGCTTGGTAGCTTCTTGGTTATGGAGATAATACTTGAGGTCAATGCCCTACTCTCCTTATATCACAATATACTAACCTCCCTCCTTTTTACATGCTTGAGTATAAAATATTTAAAAAAATGGTCAAATGGAAAAATATATAGGCTAGGCTATAAGAGTCCTCACCTAGTAGTAGGAGTTCCTAGTCCAATTTCCCTAGGTTGGGTAGGTAGGTCAAACCACCACTTTTAGGATGACTCCTTTGATAGTTTTTTTAAAGCCATTCTGTGTTGGAGAAATTGGTTAGTGACTAGCTTTGGATCTATGTGAGATTATGCTTGGCCTATTCCTTGTGGAATTCATGCTTTAATTTTGTCAGGGGTTAGGGTGAGAGCTCTATTTGTGCTATATTGTGTATTTTTCTTTGTAGCAGCTTGATATTGTTTATGGTTTATGTATGTGCACATTAGTTCATGGATTCAATGGGCTAAGTCACCTTATCCCATGGTCACCAAAATGGGAGCGGATTTTAAAGTTGGGATTCAAGTGCAAAACTACATCGATACTCGCAAAAGATGTATTTTTGGTACAAAATGAAACAGTTATAGATCAAGGAGATGTATTTTTCTTAGATGCATTTTGATGCTAAGAATCCAACACAAGTGTCTGTTTGTCAATCAAAGTCCGTTTGAGCCCCCATTTAATGGTTGCAAAGTTTGGCATTATGAAGCAACTACTAGATATGGAAGCTAGAAAGTAGGTGACGGAGGCCATGTGATAGATTTCAATGCCAGAAAGTTGCCCATCTAGTCAGATTTCCATTTCCAGATTGTTTGTTCCTTCAACCAAGCTAGAATCACTTATGTGCAAGTGTGAAAAGCCCAAAATGAAGCTAGATAAGTTGTAGGTGAGTGATTGATCATTGTTAAGAGGCTAAGAGACACAATTTGCAAATGAAATGGGGAAATGTTTTGTGTGTCACCTCCTTCTCCCCCTAAAAAAGTGATTTATTATTACTATCGTGATTCTCCTCCTACTCTTGGGCATCAGATGCATCATTTTTGACTCTCCAATGCTTTGATCCTAGCAAGTAGATCAGGTGATTTGGATGTGTCAGTAGCTAGGAAATTGTGTCAATGGCTCCATTTCCTTGAGTTACTAGACTGTATGCAAATTCTTGAGTAATCAATCTTTATTTAATTTTAATGATGAATTGTTAGTGCATACGATGAATTGATCTACTACCACATTTATATTGCATATACAAAGTGTATGGAACTTCGTGCTTAAACAACTTAACTAAAAACTAGCCAGTGTTGGGCCCATTTTAGGTATCTACTATATATGTGGATCAACTAGTCCCCAGAATTCTAACCTTGCTTGCATGATTTTGGATGTATCTCCAATTTGGTCACATCTTTGTTCACAAGTATCAATTGTTGCAACTTGATGGATGTTTGCAATATCACATCCTTTACCAAATGTAGGGTTCCTTGTATTTTTTGAACCCTTACTCTATGCACATAACTTCATTTCTTTAGTTTGCCATCTGTGCTATCATAGTCACTAATCATGGCATCCTCTCCTTTGTCACCCTCATTTTGAAGAAGAAAACATACTATTGTATTGTCACTCCTAGCTTTAATACTATTGTCATTGCTATAAAGAAAGGCATCATCTTCATCTTTATCACTAAGACCATCTAGGTTCTCAAAGAGATCAATATTTTCTTCCATCCTTTCATCTTCAATGCTATGAATAGTAGAACATGGATTCATGTCTCTCAAGGGTTCACCATTCTCAAAATTGATTTGCCTAATAGGCCATCTATCTAAATTCAAACTTAACACATCCATTTCGCATGGTTTTGATGGATCCAAGGATCATTCATAATGACACCCAAGTTTCTCTCCCCTAGTTTGCCATAGTTTATGGCCTCACATGGTAGGACCAATAGAACCACACCTTCAAAAGAACTTACTTGGTTATATAGAGTGTGTGCTATTTTTTCTTGAGGATTCTTTCTCAATTCCAATGGCTTATCTCCTTGACTCCTATAGTCTTTATGATAACATAGAATTGTGAAGCTCCCACACTATATGACTAGCTTTTAGGTAATCACAACTAGCACCCTTACACTTTTAAATGAGGCTTGGAAGTTTCAGCCTCTCAATACTAGCTCAAACTCACAAGTTTTATCCTCTATTAAGGTATCATAAACTAGAAAGTGAGACTCAAGCCTATGTATGCACCTCAACAACACATTATCACTATTAAGGGATCAAACTAGCCCAAATATAAAACCTAACTTTGAATCTACAAATCCCAACTACTTTAGAATTGCAAGTTAGGCTTGAACTTTAAGTTCAAGCCTCACTCCATGTGCTAATAGAACCCTAGTAGGGTGAGCCATGTAACTTAAATCCTCACCTTCAATTGTTAGTGTAAACCAACAAGCTAGGCTTGTCCAACCACAACTTCATCTGCAAGTGTAGAATCAACATGTGAGGCTCGAACTTAAGATGGAGGTTGCCTTCATATGCTAGAGTAGCAATACCAAGTGAGGCGAGATCCTCACATTCATGGTCAATGGCAGAGTGAGAAAGCGAGCCTCTACATAGAGCATTCCCTTCATGTACTAGTGTAGTTCTAGCTACTAAGTCACGATCTTCAGTTTGGGCCTTACCTCCCTCTACTACTCTAGAGGTAGCAAATCAAGCTCAAGCTTAAGTTCAAGCCTTACCTCCCTATTCTAGTGTAGAGCTAGCAAGTGAGGCTCGAGCTAGAGCCTTACCTCCATGTTCAACTATAGAGCTATCAAGTGAGGCTCAAACTTAAGATCGCAAACTTAATATTGAGCCTTACCTCCATACACTAGCATAGTAGTAACAAGTGAAGCTCAAATTTAAGTTTGAGCTTCATAGTCATGGTCAAGGGTAGAGCCAAATTGTTGGCCTCAATAGAGCATTCTCTTTATGTGGTTGTAAGCAACTAAGGCATGAACTTGAGTTTAGGCCTCACTTCCCTTTGCAAGTGAGGCTCAAGCCTCAACTCCATGTGCTGCACTAGAGCTTGTGGGGGTGGGGCTCAATTGTGAGTTTGAGCCTTGCCTCTATATGCTAGTGTAGATGTAGGAAGTGAGGTTCAATTTTGAGCCTCATCTTCATGTACAAGGGTAGAACTAGAAAGTGAGGCAAAATCTTAATACTAGGTAAATCTACATGGTTGAACTTCAATCCTCACAAGATGTAGCCTCCATTAAAGTTGTCTATTTTTAGATTTTCAATTTAATTAGAGAGTTTTTACATAGCCAATATTTTTTGTAAATCTTGAAATAATCCTTTATTTTCATAGGATTGGATTCTAGCAGCAATACAATAGCTACTGGCAATCATGTGCCAAAAGTGCATGATGTAAATTAAATTGAAGGTGATGGCAAAGCAAGTTCCCCAAATCAAGAGATGCAAACACTCACGATTAAGAAGAGAAAGGAAAAGGATGCTTGTAATATTGAATACATTCAATAAAAGTTATCAAACATATAAAAAGGAAGAGTGCAAGTGGTTAAAATGATCACATTCAAGAAAAGTTATCAAAGAGGCAAACACTACAAGATACAAGCCTCATACCGACGTTCAAAGAGACAAAAATGTTCATTAAAAAAATTGCCCATGTCGTCGTTAAACGCATTGATATTAATGTCTCCATGGAATCATCACTATTGGCGTCGATATTTGCATCGTTATTGATGTTGTGACACAAATAACGACATAGATACCAATGCCAATAGTGACGGTTTGTGACACATATTGCGATGCCAATAGTGACGCATACAGTAAATTTGCAACACTAATAGCGACTGCTATAGAGAAAAAAATTTGTGGCACATATAACACTATGTGTTGTACTTACATTCTACAAATGGATTACATGTTAAGTGTACAATGGTCGTCAAAATGAATGAAAAATGTAATTGAACCCACAAGACTGATACATAGAATAAATACAAGATCACTGATGAAAACTCATGGAATCATGGCAAGATACAAAGGGTGATAATAACATAGTATATAGAAGATGTCTGCATAAATCACAGGACCAAAAAGGAAGTGGATGTGCGCTCCACGAATCCAAGCACTAGCTATACATCCTTGCCATCCGAAAGCTCCTCCCGATGCAAAGGAGCATCAAAGGGAGTCTGTAAAAAAAACAACAACTACACATCAATCCACCATACATAATAATGCATTTTAATAAATATAGTAACTATGGGCAAGAAAGATGAGTGACTTACAGGGCTGCTGCGTGCATACAATTCATCAATCAATGTAGTGAGGCTGTGTCTCTCTGCATATCGAGTCTCTAGGGTGGTGGGATAGCCATTTGTAATGGACTGCTGCAAAGAAAACAAAATACAACTGTTAGAAACATGATTATCAGTACAAGAAATATTGCAAAAAAGAAAGTGAGAAGAACAAAGAAAAATTTACAAAGTCCTCCACATAAGTCCTATGGCTACCACTCCCAAGATGATGGACCACCCCTACCTCCAATCGTGCCCTCACTGCCTCGCACTGCTATCTCCAACGTCTTGGAGAATCTGTAGCCTCATCCTTGAGTCTCTACCAATCATCTGCATCTAGCCACTCGGGCTTTGAGGTGCCACTCTTGAGTGCCTTGCATGCGTCCAATCGTCTGTCTGACACGTACGCATGCATGCACTCCATCATCCAGCCTGTGGAAAACCTCTCTGCCACGGTGGGTACCAGAAAGTCCTCATGCAATGATGATACTATGTAATCCTTTCTCCCCTCAGGTATGTTCTTCCAATGGTCTAAGACGTTGTGTCATAAAACTTGTTGGCACAACTCTCTCATACGAGCTATCACCCTCCTCCCCTCATCATTCATGATCACGGCTCCTATCATATCATCTAAAGGTATCCGTACCCCTTTGGGATATGTCTAAGATGTGTCCTCTCTCACCTACGACCGCACTCATGGGCATAACTAGGAGATCCCTATACATCTGGTGTACCCACAAGGGTGGTATCTCTTGGAGTAGCACCCATAAGGGTGCCACCTGCACACATGGCTGAGAGCAGAAGCTAGAGTCATTGAAGTAGACGTCCCCACATGTATGACAAATCTTACAGGTGATACAACTCCACTAGAATGACGAGATAGAGACATTTCATTGGTGCCTCCACAACAAC
This sequence comes from Lygodium microphyllum, assembly GCF_053477565.2. NCBI lineage: Eukaryota > Viridiplantae > Streptophyta > Polypodiopsida > Schizaeales > Lygodiaceae > Lygodium > Lygodium microphyllum. The sequence continues at coordinate 75,352,316 of NC_141151.1, read as the reverse complement.
CACCAGAGCCACCCTCTCTTGAACCTTCATGAGAGTAAGAAGTAGCACATGTATCTCAAGCTGACTGCATGCTCAGTGTATCTACATCTACGAAGCATCCCCCATAACCACTCCCGCCGTCCTCCTAAGTCTGGAGTGTCGACCTCGTCTATTGGAAACCAAAGCATTAGAGTGTACCGAAGTAGATCTAACAGAATGGCTTGATGGTGTCTGAGATAGCTCTTGGTCTGCCATATCTCTGAATTAAGCCATCTGATCTAGAGACATACGCGTGAATATCTCTTGCAACTCCTTATTGCATATCCCTTGACTCATTGTGCTCTTCAAATATCATCAAAGGTCACCTACACAGACAAAAAGTAATGTTAGCATAATCAATATAAAGATTCAATCAAAGCACAATAATATAACTCTAAAAAGAATGATGTTACTTAAAATGCATATTCTAGAGTACCCTTATAAGTGATTCATCAATGAATTGAGTAGGCGGATACTAGAAGTATGATGTAGCCTATGGTTCCATGTCAATCTCCTGGCACAACTCCACATACACTGGAAGGTTGAGCAAGAGAGCCGACGAGGAGCCACATGTCATGACGTAGCCTCCTGTCTTTCTGTCATTGTTACCTGATTCTACCTCCTCTACATGCTCTCTACCTCCACCCCTTGCAATATCAACCCCTCCATCTGCATATAGTCCTCATCTATTCTAGGAACATTGCTTTCGTCATACACTCTTGCGCTTTCGAGAGCTAAAGGCACAACATGCCACCATCGAGGTTGTCGGGGGTTTGAATAGAAATTACATGTTCAAAATCACATACAAGAGAGATTCAATATTTGTGACATATACCAGGTCGTAATAAAATTTAGAAAAACCATTCATGCACATAAATGGGCCAGCAAGACAAATGTGTCGCATAGATCCGTCAATATTTTTTCAAAATCTATTTCGAGAAATCCAAATGGACCTCGTTGAACGGTTGCCCCAGCTCCTTCCAGTACAACTTTGAACCATTGCACATCGAATATGATCATGGAGAAGCTATGGTAATCCACCGTGATAACACTTTGCAAGTTTTCAAAATACTCCATCTCATGTATAACGGTGTTTGGATCCGTGGCTCGCCATCGGTTCTCTTGCTTGAACTTTGCCATGACACCACAATCGATTGTGGAGTGCATTTTGTTGATACACTCTTGACACAAAAATGCCACTCGTGCAACCACGCTGCACTGTATATTTTGTATTGTAGATTGAAAGAGTTAGATTAGTTGTCACATATAAAATCTAGATACAACAGCTTATAAAACATGTGGTCACCTTTGGACTACATCCCCTTGAGAATTCCCACTCCTCAGTAGAGACCTCCACCCATTCACAAGAGGTTGCGATCAAAGCTCCATGTAACCATCGCATAGACATAAACCACCGCATCTCCTCCATGCCCTCGGGATATTGAATCGGTTTTGATGGTGTCCTCCATGCCCTTGGGATATTGAATCGATCGATGGCCTCCTACATGCCCTCGGGATATTGAATTGGTCGACGGCACGTATTGCGTTAAAATTTTGATTGCACTTCTTCTTGATCTTTCTTGGCTTGCTCATACCTAGCAAGCCACGTCTCCATGGATGCATGGTGCAACATAAAAAAGCAATTCACTTTCTCCTCCATTGTAGCATCCATCATTTTTTCTACCACATTTCCAATCACCAAATCTCCAGTTAGTTTATCATCATCCTTTAGCAACCATAGCATACTATTATTTGAATCCACTGTTGGTAGGCACTATGAAATATGCACTAACGCCTCACACAATCCAATCTTCAGCCATACTACCTTTTAGCTGAGCTCATTATCACACAAAGCCTTTTAGGGTTTTCATGAAGCTCTTCAAGAAGAACATCCATTGCGTATGGACAAGTCCCACAATCTCCACTTCATCTACAAGATGCACCAGGAGGTTGGTTTGTATCATGAATATGTTGGTAGGCAAGCACTTCTCAAAGAGACAGACTGTCTCTACTACTCCCTGCCTTGCAGACTCAATAGAGGATGTATTAATATCCCTCTGTGAGATCCATTGCACTAAATTTGACAACTTGTAAATCTTCTCACGTATTTCTAGAGTAAGGCATCCTATGATCATGATCGGTAGTACAAATTGTTACAAATGAAGAAGCATTACAAACATCAACTAGACTCCAAATAGAAAAATATGCAAGCCATTTACAATCCATTTGTAGTACAAATCTAACATATCTTATGCCAATCATGGGATTTCAGCCCTGATAGTTGGTCGTCTTTAGAAAAAGTGAATATGAGAGAATGCATCATACCCATCGGAGTGCGGATAGACCTGATAATTAGCTTCACAATGCACTCTTCTTTAGTGAAAAAAACCCAAGGAGCTCAAGGTAGTTGCAAGTGACCATCAGCACTCGACTGTTGGCCAAAGCACCTCCATCTTGCCTACCTCCTTCAAATCCATTTGTGCCCATGCAATGTCTCTCTTTCTTATGATGTGGTCCCAGAGTAAGCTGCCCACATTCTTGAAAATATGCATAGGATCCAATAAGTGGTTGATCTGTAAGTGGGTCCAATACGAAAACTTGTAGAAAATAGAGAACCATCTCATTCTGTTTGGATGCAACTCCGTGTGGACCATTTTCAACTCGTACCAACTTTGGACATTCATTCATGTTGGAGGTCATCCAAGAAAACCTTTCCTCAGTTCACGACCCTCTAGGAAGAAAGAGGTATGTCCTTGATATACCATCTTCTTCATGATTTGTGACCTTCAGGATTCTAACTGTGGTGGCCTAAAAAATGGACATGCATGATAACTTGAGGTAACCAGACCTCTCCCAACACCTCTATTTAGTGAACACAAACTTAAACAAGCTATTATAGATATGACCAACAAGAATGAAAGCCTACTTACCTGAGCGCTCCCTGAATCCCGAAAAGCCATGCATGGTCCACATGAGAATGGCTTGTATATTGGCGGACCATCGACCATCGGCTTGCTTATATCTTCCATGGCTCCCACAAAATCTTAAGCTCATCGACTAATGGACTACATGCTAAGGATCAAGTGTCCTTTCTACGTAGAAAGCTATGGTGGGATGTTATAGTTAACAAGGACTACATGCCACACACTGTAAGAAGTTGATCAGAGACCGAATGGGTTCACACCATCCATAGCAAGACCAAGCCAAAGATTCCTCAGCTCTCATGCAAAGCTTGGAAAGATAGAGTCAGTGTGACTCCATATGCGTGAATCCACTGATATTCATTGGACTCCATTTGTGGATCTAAGCACACACCATGTTGGCAAGCTCGCCATGCCCGATGTACGAAACATATGACGTATATGAGAGATGAGTGAAAAGTGTCTAAGAACTTTCTGAGGGATGGCTTGCCCTTGCAAGTCCTGTCGATACATGTGAGCACCACACTTTGAACATGTCTCCATAGTCTCGTACTCTCCTCGAAACAACATGCAATTGTTGACACATGCATGGATGCTATTGTAGTCCATACCAAGATTTTGTAAAACATGTCACGTATCATCACAAGACTCACGCATGGTATTTTCAAGTGGTAATATATGATACTTTAGCAACCTGAAAGAAATCATAAAATACCTTGAAAAAGTGTCATTGCTTTTTATAATGGTGTCAAAAAGAAATCAATGAAGTGTACGTAGAAGGTACCTAAACAACTCGATCACACTCGCATCGCTCCACCCATATTTTGCTTAAACACTTAGGAGTGCAAGCAATGTCTTCATGTGAGATACTCGGCATCCATTATATGATGGTATGGATGCTTCCTCTCTTAGTAGATTAGATGTCTCGACATCCATGGGCATCAATACATCAATAATTGTCTCTATCTCAAGCTCCAAGATTGTAGGAAAGTTTGAAAGGCTACCTGTCTCCTTTGGTATTGATAGTATGGACTGGGTTGTACCTTCCAAGTGGTGGATTGGCTCAGGTACTCCATCCATTGCACATCCACAAACTGTTCTAATTGGTCCCAATAGGTGCATTCCTCCTTGGGATGAGACATCACCTCCTTGTATAAAATTTATGGCCATGTCTAATATTTTTGTATATGATATTCAATTAGTTTGCAAATATAAGGCATGATTGATACACATTTTTCTTACCGTTTGCTCAAAGTCCAAGATCACCTGATAAATGATCTCCGATTGAAACTTTTCGAAGCATCATACGTATTCTATAGACAAGTGATGCTTTTGTCTAATTGTTAGCTTGCATTGGGAGCAAGGACACGGGACACACTAATTAAGATACGCCTGATCACGATATTGAACATCACGACCATTATCATTCTCCATTTTGTCTACATTACGACAAGTAATTGGTTTTTGTTCTCATTCTCTTTTTCTTTCTTTATTTGTTTGAGGAGGGATTTTTTCTCTTATAACTCAACAAAATTAATGTCAACTAAAGTCTTGGTTTTCTCCCCCTTTCTTTGCCCTCTTCGTTTTGTGTTCTCTCCCCCTTCTCTTTCTTTCTTTCTCTCTCTCTTTCTTTGTTGTCCCTCTCTTTGTTTCTCTCTGCCCTCTCATGTTTTCTCGCACATAACCTCTCTGTCTGTCTCTCTCTCTCTCTCTCTCTCTCTCTCTCTCCATTTATTTGTTATCTTTCATGTTTATTCTCTCTCACACACATTCTCTCTTCATTTTCCTTTCTTCTTCTTGTTGAGATATCGAGCTCCACTCGTGATATTCCAGGGTGACCGTTGTGCATTTATGTCACCGACTTGTCAGTTGCAGATGCGGTTGGTACACCGCCCATGAATAATAGCTACATGACAGCTATCCTTATCTACTCTAGTTCGTGGCTCAGTTAGTATGCCACCTTAGTTAGTTGAGTTTGGTTTGAGACCCATATATAGGGTTCTTCTATTTCTTTGTACTAGAGTTCTTTTGGCTTATACAACTAAGAAGAGAAAAACTGTTTTCAGCCTCCACCTTTGTGTGTATTCCCCCATTGTGCAAGCAAGAAAGCTACAAGTGAGACTCCTTCCTTCTCTCCCACAATCTTGACATGGTATCAGAGCCTTGTTCGTGGTAAGGAGCTCAAGAAAGCAAGCCAAGCTCGCGGTGTTCTGGTAAGAGGAGCAGTGTTGCTTTCATTTTCTGTTTTGGGAGCAGATCTCTGTAGGTAGCACAGCCGAAAATTGCAAGAGTGCATTGTCTCAGGTTGAGACGCCCTTCGCGGTGAAGCAAGAGGGCAGTATATGCTGCGGAAAAGGCCTTTAGCCCTTGGTGACCCTGTTTTTTTTAATTTGAGGCCATTTCAGGGCCTGTTTTGGAGGCAGAAGTTTTCTACCTACACTCAGGAAAAAGCCATTTTTTATGCTGTGCGACCACTGTTCTACAGGTCAGTGAAAAGTTACCACAGAAATTGCATCGTATGCTTGTGTGCAGAGACATTGGGAGTTACAGAATCATCCTTGTTGCATGTTGATGCAAAATCGTCACTAGGAAGTGACTGTGTGGTCAAATACCACTTTCGTCAATTTTGCAGATTAGCCCTTGTGAGGCTGAAGCTGTGTTCTTTGTAGTGACAGAATTTTTTGCAGTGTTCTGTAATGGTGTCTGATTCTCTCTCACAAATTGTCACTGAAAAGCTTGACAAGAACAACTTCCAAGCATGGAAGTTTAGAATGACGAATTTCCTTATGGGAAAAGAATATTGGAAATTTGTTGTAGGAAATGAAGAAGAACCAGTTCTTCTTGATGTTCCCAATCAATAGCAAATGCAGGCATTTAAAACATGGCATGAGAGAGTCAGGAAAGTTATGTACTGGCTGTCTATCAGCATTTTAGACTCTATGATTGTGCATATTCAAGATGCAAGTACGCCAAAGGAGGCATGGGATACTTTGTCAAAAATGTATAGCACAAATACGCAAGCTAGGAAAATGCAGCTCAAGCAAGAGTTGCATAACGTGCAAAGAGAAAATATGAGCATCAATGACTACCACATGAAGGTGAAGAAGATTGCAGATGCACTTGCTTCCATTGGGTCGCCAGTGGAAGATGATGTTTTGGTTTCTATGACCTTGAATGGTCTAGGAAAGGATTATGCACAGTTCCGAACATCTATTTCCGTTCGTGAAAGATTTCCTGATTTTGAGGAGTTGATTGCTCTTCTAATTTCTGAGGAGCAGAGAAATGGTGGTGCATCTTCTTCAGGAGAAACTTCAAAAGAAGCTGTCTTCTACTCAAATGCTGGAAGAGGTAGAGGCAGAGGTAGAGAAGGCCGTGGTAGAAATTAGAATATGCAGCAAACTTAAGAAAACTAGTCCTATGGAGGAGGACGTGGTAACTCTAGAGGCAGGGGGAGCCAAAGAGGTCGTGGTGGATGGCAAAGAGGCCAAAATGCAAATAGCAATGTTGAATGCTACTACTGTGGTAAAATGGGTCATATGGATAAAGACTGCTATAAAAAGCAGAATGATATCATGAATGGGAAATTGCAACAAGGGAATTATGCATCTTCTAGTAGACAGGGTGATGACAGAAATGAGCATTTGTTTATGGTGCAGCACATGAACAATTCTGTGACAAGTGCAGAAGAAAGCAATGATGTGTGGTATGTTGACTCAGGTGCATCAAACCACATGACAGGTCATGCAGAATGAATGGAGGATGCAAGGAAAATGGAAAAACCAGGATTTGTGGAGACTGGTGATGATACTGCACATCCTATTGTGCAGATTGGAAAAATTCCTTTGTCTATGCAGGATGGGAAAAAGAAATACTTGTCCGATGTATTTCATGTCCCGAATATCACCAAGAATCTAGTTTCTATTGGTCAAATGGTTGAGCAGGGCTTGCAGGTCAGATTTAATCCTCATGGATGCTTTGTTGAGGATATGAAAAATAAAGGTCGCTTGATAGCAAAAGGAAAGAAGAAGGGCAGAATGTTTACGTTGGATGCAAACATGTCTGAATTGAGTGCAGCAATGTTTGCACATGGGAACGGTGTAGTTGCAGATATTGATATCTGGCATAAACGCATTGGTCATGTTAATGTACAACGACTTAAATTAATGCAGGCCCAAAATATTGTTGCAGGACTGTCTAAATTCAAGGTTGCAGAAATGCATAAGGTATGTGAAGCCTGTCAATTTGGAAAACAGGCAAGGAAACCATTTCCTAGACATGTTCAAGAGAGTGAGAAGCCATTGGAATTAATCCACTCTGATGTGTGGACTACTAAAGCTGCATCTCTTGGAGGCTGTCATTATTTTGTCACTTTTATTGATGACTATAGCAGAAAAATTTAGGTGTATTTTATGAAAAGGAAAAGTGAAGTGTTTGGACATTTCAAAACTCTTAAAGCTATGGTTGAAAAAGAAACAGGCCTGCAAATAAAATGCCTAAGGTCAGATGGAGAGGGAGAGTATCTCTCAAATGAATTTGCAAGGTTCCTGCAGGAGCATGACATAAAAAGCAATATTCATGCAGTCATACCCCATAGCAAAATGGAATTGCAGAAAGGAAAAACAGGCATATTGGAGAGGTATCTCGTGCCATGCTCAATGAAAAAGACTTGCCAGATTTTTACTGGGCTGAGGCAGTTGCTACAACAGTCTACATAATGAATAGGACTCCCACTGCAGCAATACATGGGATGACTCCAGAGGAGAGGGATACTAGTAGGAAACCAGATATTTCTCATTTGAAGATTTTTGGCTGCATTGCCTATGTTCATGTGCCAGATGAGTTGAAATCCAAGTTGGATCCAAAAGCTGAGAAGTGCATCTTTATTGGTTACTCTCTGCAGAAGCAGAAATGGTATAGATGCTATAACCCTTCTACTCGTAAGTTTACAGTAAGCAGAGATGTTGTTTTTGATGAGATGAGTAGCTGGTATAAACCAGTAAATGTGATTGATGATGTAGATGCACAAAATGGTAATGCTGCACAGAATTCACAGCAGCAGTCACAAAATATTAGTGGACCTAGAGCGTCCTCTAGTAGTGGTTCACATTCTTCGCCATGGACAGGCAAATTGAGATCAAGAGAATCTTCTCAAAGCAATGTAGATAGTGGTATGTAGGTATCACGAAAAGGAAAAGAGAAGGTAGATCAGCCCATGTTTGATGTGAATGCAGGTCACTCTTATGTGGATGGTGAATCCAGTGGCTCAGAATAGAGCATTGATGATGAGTTGGGTATTCCTTCTATTGTTACACCTGGAGTAAGGAAGACCAGGGATTTTTTGAGAGCACCTGGGAGTGAACCTACTTTGCGCAGGTCTACCAGATCTAGGTATCCTATGGATAGGCTGAAATATGATGGATTTACAGCCATTCACTATGCCTATATGGTCAAAGTGATACAGGAACCAGAACCCACTTCTTTTGAGCAAGCCATGGGAAAAGAAAAATGGGAGAAAGCCATGGATGAAGAAATGGATGCCTTGGAAGCAAATGCTACATGGGAATTGGTACCTTTGCCTAAAGGTAAGAATGCAATTGGTTGTACGTGGGTTTATAAGGTGAAGCACAATGCACATGGTTCTGTGAACAGATACAAGTCAAGATTAGTAGTCAAGGGGTATGCACAAACATATGGCATTGATTATGAAGAAACATTCACTCCGGTTGCAAGGATGGCAACGGTAAGAGCAGTCATTGCTATGGCTGCATCAAAGGGATGGTCTTTACATCAGATGGATGTAAAGAATGCCTTCTTGCATGGTGATTTGCAAGAAGAGGTCTATATGAAGCAGCCACCAGGTTATGTGCATGCTCTTCATCCTCAGTTTGTTTGCAGGTTGAAAAATGCCTTGTATGGCTTGAAGCAAGCACCTAGAGCATGGTCTGACAAGATAGAACAGTATCTTGTCACTATTGGCTTTCAGATTTCCAAGGCAGATTTCTCACTTTATGTGAGAAAAACAGAGAAAGGTATTATGCTACTTGTCATTTATATTGATGATTTGATTATGACAGGTGACAGTGATGAAGATATCCTTCATGTGAAAATGCTATTGAAGCAGAAGTTTGAGATGAAGGATTTGGGAGAGCTGCGTTATTTCTTGGGCATTGAGGTGATTAGATCACCAAGTGGGATACAGCTCTTGCAGAGGCAGTATGGATTGGATATGCTGTCCAAATATGGGATGACAGGCTGTAAGCCTATTTCAGTTCCTTTGGAGCAGAATGTGAAGCTGAGCGCAGATTCAGGTGAGCTTCTGGAAGACCCTACTATGTACAGACGCATAGTAGGAAGCTTGATTTATATGACTATTACCAAGCCAAATTTGAGCTATGCTGTTGGATTGGTAAGTCAGTTTATGCATGCTTCAAGGAAACCGCATTTGGATGCGGCTAGACGCATACTCAGGTATGTGAAGTCCACATTGCAGTATGGACTATTTTATGAGACTGGGGTTCAGATACAGTTGCATGGATACACTGATGCTGATTGGGCTGGTAGCATTTCTGATAGACGATCTACCAGTGGATATGCGTTCTCTTTTGGGAGTGCTGCAGTCACTTGGAGCAGCAAGAAACACCTACAGTTGCCTTGTCCAGCACAGAGGCTGAGTACAGGGGTACAGCAATGGCTGCATGTGAGGTAGCTTGGTTGTATAAGCTACTTTATGATATGCATCAGCCTTCAGATGGGCCAGTTGTCATTTATCATGACAACATGAGTAGTATACACCTGGCAAATAACCCAGTCTATCATGCTAGAACAAAGCACATTGAGGTGCATTATCACTATGTGCGGGAGAGGGTTTTACTAGGTCTTATTGATCTAGTTTATGTCAGCACAGAGAATTAGGTAGCTGACATATTCACGAAGGCATTGGGTGCAGAGAAGCTGCGCAAGTTTAGAGACCTGCTTGGTGTGCAGGAATTGGGATTGAGCTCGAGGGGGAGTGTTGAGATATCGAGCTTCACTCGTGATATGCCAGGGTGACCGTTGTGCATTTATGTCACCGACTTGTCAGTTGTTGCAGATGTGGTTGGTACACCGCCCATGAATAATAGCTACATGACAGCTATCCTTATCTACTCTAGTTCGTGGCTCAGTTAGTATGCCACCTTAGTTAGTTGAGTTTGGTTTGAGACCCATATATAGGGTTCTTCTATTTCTTTGTACTAGAGTTCTTTTGGCTTACACAACTAAGAAGAGAAAAACTGTTTTCAGCCTCCATCTTTGTGTGTATTCCCCCATTGTGCAAGCAAGAAAACTACAAGTGAGACTCCTTCCTTCTCTCCCACAATCTTGACACTTCTCCCTCTCTCATTTTCTCTCTTTCTCCCTCAATGCACCTCATTCTAAAAAAACAAACAAACAAAATGAAGAAAGAACAAGAACAAAACAAGAGGAGGATGGAAATTTTGTTTCTCTCCACCCCCTCGTGTTTTCTCACTCATTCTCCTCTCTCTCTCTCTCTCTCTCTCTCTTTCTTTGTTATCTTTCATGTTTATTCTCTCTCTCTCTCTCTCTCTCTCTCTCTCTCTCTCTCTCTCTCTCTTTGTTCTCTCTTCCTTTTCCTTTCTTCTTCTCATTCTCTCATTTCCTCTCTTTCTCTCTCAATGCACCTCATTCTCAAGAAAAGAAAGAAAGAAAGAAAGAACAAGAACGTCAAACCAAGAGGAGGATGGATTGTTCATCTACTTTTTGCGACAAATCCTCTCTTTGTTTCTCTCCACCTCCTTGTGTTTTCTCACTCATTCTCCTCTCTCTCTCTCTCTCTCTCTCTCTCTCTCTCCTCCTTTTCCTTTCTTCTTCTCCCTTTCTCATTTCCTCTCATTATCCCTCAATGCATCTCATTCTCAATTTTTAAAAAAACAAAAGAAAATAAGAAAGAACAAGAACAAACCAAGAGGGGGCAATGTACTCACTAAAAAGGCCTGAGGATGGATTCTTTGTCTCCTCTTTGCGATGGCCCCTCTTCTTCCTTCGTACACTTCCTCCTCTTCTTCGCAAACGGCAACGGTGGTGGTGAGAAGCTCTCCTCTCTTTCTTTCTCTCTTCCTCTCCCTCTCCCTTCCAAAGGCACTATCTCTTTCGCTCTCTCTCAAAATCTTTGCGGCAAAATGCCGTGCTCGTGTTTTTCTCACCTTTTTTTTCTCTAAGTACATTCACTATTTGTGTCGCATTTGCGATGCAAATAGAGATGCCGTTAATATGTGTCACAACTGCCCGTCACTATACCCCTATATCCTTGTAGTGAAAAACTCAAAGTACAAGTGGTCCAAAAGATGTTGAGGTTTCTCATGAGGAGTTACCAGTAGTGGAGGCTTCAAATCAAGATAGCAATGTAATGAATTCCTTTGAAATCATGTAAGCTTATTATCCTTGTGGTGTACATGATGTCTTTTGCATTAATGTGATGAGGTTTTTCCCTACTCCTTCAAACTATGTGTACAGATGATTGAATGAAGGTTGGATTAAGATTGTAATACCAAATTTCATTGAAGCCACAAAGCAAGATAAGATTTTTGCAATATTGATGCCCCTTAATCGTGCTAGTAAACTTCCCCTTGACAAGCTTGCTAGAGAAGATATACATAAGACTATTGGATAATTTTTGGTTAGCACTCCATTAGTGCTACAAAATTATTGTAGAATGCAACTCTTCCAAAAGTGAATCCTTAATTGCATCATCAATTCATGTATAGGAGATCTAATATAACTCTTAATTGTCCTCCCAAGGTCTCACAAGAAATCTCCAAAGATGCAAACATATCTATTGCCAAGTCAATGCAAAATGAGCCCTTTATTGTGATCAGTTTGATGCAAGCTTAAGCACAATGGAATGCAAACAATTGTCCTTCTAAACCTCCACATGGTGTCAACCAAACCAAGAGAGAGTTTGAATCTTGGAAGGTACTCTTTTGGTTGTTTGCTAAAGCTTAGGAATACTTGTGTATATATTGTTTCCTTACTCTTCTTAATTTGTGTAATAAAGCAATTGTTGCAAACATAAATATTAGGCTCTCTTCAACTTATCCTAAATGTAAAGAAAGTGTTGAATCCACCTCCATATACTAGTTTAATACTAGCAAGTGAGTCTCAATCTTAAGTTTGAGTCTAATTCTATATGATGTTGTAACATTATCCAGTGAAGCCTCAAACGCAAGTTTGAGTCTCACTTCCATATCCTAGTGTAGCACTAACGATTGGTCATAAAAACCATAGAGACATGTTTATCATATCATTTTATATTGAGTAACATGAGACATCCAATTTGAGAGCCTACTACAGAGACAAATGCTAACCATTGTTAAACCGATCCATACTTGGAAATCATTTTGTACTTTCCAAATCTGCAGGCCTTTGTGGAGACCATAGAGCACATATTGCAAAAGGGGTCTATCAAAAATGATTTTCATTTGCTTCTATGTGTGAGGATGAGATATGGAAGAATTGGTAAATATCATGAGGGTTTATGCATGAATCCAACTTATAAATACAAAAGGAGAAAATCAACTAGAAAGTCCAAATGAAAGCTCAAGAACTCAAACTCTAAAGGGTGGGTAGATTCAACAAGCACCAGGAATAGTAACATTAGGGCCCATGTTATTTAGGTGCATTTCAAGCCTTGAGAAGAGTAAAGTTCTTGAACTACATTTAGCACTCCTCAACAAGGAAATCTTGCTTAAGAAGGGAAGGCACACTCTTCAAAAAATGGACATGGAGGAGATCACTTGGCAATTCAAGAAAATTTGAGTACTTAAAAATACAACAATTCCATTGTTTTTTAATCTAATAAGGAAAAATCTATATTGGGAATAGGTGTGCAAGAAATATAAGTTAGGGAATTACTAGTACAATCACATGAGAAGCTATAGCGATTCCTTTGTTAGGGACTCTCTCAATAAGTCAGAAATGAATTGCTCACTTAAAGATACATTTTATTTGAGTAATCATAAGAGAGTTCTCAATGTAATGTATAATTCCTCCAAGTAATAGCTAATAGACTTTTATTTTACCTCGTAGAGAAAAGATGAAAAAAGAGGAGAGAGAGGCAATACCCCTCAAATAGAACAACAAGTTCCACCTAGTGGAGAATCTAAATGCCATGATAGTGATGCTAGAATGAATGAAGAAGTGGTAGGGCAGGTGGAGCACAATGATAGACTTGTTGCACAAGCAACTCCAAAGCCTTAAATAGATTTAAGTAGAGAGATTGAGAACAAGAATAATGGTAGTGAAGATCTTCGACAATAGACTTGTGCAACCAATAAGATAAAAGAAGGAATTGTTAAAGACACAAAGAAACTAGATATAAGACAATGAAAGAAGGAAAAATAGGTCAAGGAAGGGAGAAAGTGGTGGAAGGATCCAAGGAAAATGAAGGAACTGTCAAGATTGTGGGAGAGAAGGAAGGAGTCTCACTTGTAGCTTTCTTACTTGCACAATGGAGGAATACACACAAAGGTGGAGGCTGAAAACAATTATCCTCTTCTTAGTTGTGTAAGCGAAAAGAACGCAAGTACATAGAAATAGAAGAACCCTATATATGGGTCTCAAACCAAACTCAACTAACTAAGGTGGCATACTAAATGAGCCACGAATTAGAGTAGATAAGGATAGTTGACATCTAGCTATTATTCATGGGCGGTGTACCAGCCGCATCTGCAACTGACAAGTCGGTGACATAAATGCACAATGGTCACCCTGGCATATCACGAGTGGAGCTTGATATCTCAACACTCCCCCTCAAGCTCAATCCCAATTCTTGCACACCAAGCAGGTCTCTGAACTTGCGCAGCTTCTCTGCACCCAATGCCTTCGTAAATATGTCAGTTACATGATCCTCTGTGCCGACATAAACTAGATCAATAAGACCTAGTAAAACTCTCTCTCACACATAGTAATAATGCACCTCAATGTGCTTTGTTCTAGCATGATAGACTGGGTTATTTGCCAAGTGTATACTACTCATGTTGTCACAATAAATGACAACTGGCCCATCTGTAGAGACTGATGCATATCATAAAGTAGCTTATGCAACCAAGCTACCTCACATGCAGCCATTGCTGCACCCCTGTACTCAACCTCTGTGCTCGATAAGGCAACTGTAGGTTGTTTCTTGCTGCTCCAAGTGACTGCAGCACTCTCAAAAGAGAACACATATCCACTGGTAGATCGTCTATCAAAAATACTACCAGCCCAATCAGCATCAGTGTATCCATGCAACTGTATCTGAACCCCAGTCTCATAAAATAGTCCATACTACAATGTGGACTTCACATACCTGAGTATGCATCTAGCCGCATCCAAATGCTGTTTCCTTGGAGCCTGCATAAACTGACTTACCAATCCAACATCATAGCTCAAATCTAGCCTGGTAATAGTCATATAAATCAAACTTCCTACTATGCGTCTGTACATAGTAGGGTCTTCGAGAAGCTCACCTGCATCTGCGCTCAGCTTCACATTCTGCTCCAAAGGAACTGAAATAGGCTTACAGCCTGTCATCCCATATTTGGACAGCATGTCCAATCCATACTACCTCTGCAAGAGCCGTATCCCACTTGGTGATCTAATCACCTCAATGCCCAAGAAATAACGCAGCTCTCCCAAATCCTTCATCTCAAACTTTTGCTTCAATAGCATTTTCACATGAAGGATATATTCATCACTGTCACCTGTCATAATCAAATCATCAACATAAATGACAAGTAGCATAATACCTTTCTCCATTTTTCTCACATAAAGTGAGAAATCTGCCTTGGAAATTTGAAAGCCAATAGTGACAAGATACTGTCCTACCTTGTCAGACCATGCTCTAGGTGCTTGCTTCAAGCCATACAAGGCTTTCTTCAACCTGCAAACAAACTCAAGATGAACAGCATGCATATAACCTGGTGGCTGCTCCATATATACCTCTTCTTGCAAATCACCATGCAAGAAGGCATTATTTACATCCATCTGATGTAAAGACCATTCCTTTGATGTAGCCATAGCAATGACTGCTCTAACGGTTGCCATCCTTGCAACCGGACTGAATGTTTCTTCATAATCAATGCCATATGTTTGTGCATACCCCTTGACTACTAATCTTGCCTTGTATCTGTTCACAGAACCATCTGCATTGTGCTTCACCTTATAAACCCACTTACAGCCAATTGCATTCTTACCTTTAGGCAAAGGTACCAATTCCCATGTAGCATTTGCTTCCAAGGCATCCATTTCTTCATCCATGGCTTTCTCCCATTTTTCTTTTCCCATGGCTTGCTCAAAAGAAGTGGGTTCTGGTTCCTGTATCACTTTGACCATATAGGCATAGTGAATGGCTCTAAATCCATCATATTTCAGCCTATCCACAGGATACCTAGCTCTGGTAGACCTGCGCAAAGTAGGTTTACTCCCAGGTGCTCTCAAAACATCCCTGGTCTTCCTTACTCCAGGTGTAACAATAGAAGGAATACCCAACTCATCATCAATGCTCTGTTTTGAGCCACTGGATTCACCATCCACATAAGAGTGACCTGCATTCACATCAAACATGGGCTGATCTACCTTCTCTTTTCCTTTTCGTGATACCTGAATACCACTATCTGCATTGCTTTGAGAAGATTCTCCTAATCTCAATCTGCTTGTCCATGGCGAAGAATGTGAACCACTGCTAGAGGACGCTCCATGTCCACTAATATTTTGTGACTGCTATTGTGAATTCTATGCAGCATTACCATTTTGTGCATCTACATCATCAATCACATTTACTGGTTTATACCAGCTACTCGTCTCATCAAAAACAACATCTTTGCTCACTGTAAACTTACAAGTAGAAGGGTTATAGCATCTATACCCTTTCTACTCTGCAGAGAGTAACCAATAAAGATGCACTTCTCAGCTTTTGGATCCAACTTGGATTTCAACTCATCTGGCACATGAACATAGGCAATGCAACCAAAAATCTTCAAATGAGAAATATCTGGTTTCCTACCAGTATACCTCTCCTCTGGAGTCATCCCATGTATTGCTGCAGTGGGAATCCTGCTCATTATGTAGACTGCTGTAGCAACTACTTCAGCCCAGTAAAAATTTGGCAAGTCTATTTCGTTGAGCATGGCACGAGATACCTCTCCAATATGCATGTTTTTCCTTTCTGCAATTCCATTTTGTTGTGGGGTATGACTGCATGAATATTGCTCCTTTATGCCATGCTCCTACAGGAACCTTGCAAACTCATTTGAGAGGTACTCTCCCCCTCCATCTGACCTTAGGAATTTTATTTGCATGCCTGTTTATTTTTCAACCATAGCTTTAAGAGTTTTGAAATGCCCAAAAACTTCACTTTTCTTTTTCATAAAATACACCCAAACTTTTCTGCTATAGTCATCAATAAAAGTCGCAAAATAATGACAGCCTCCAAGAGATGTAGCTTTAGTAGTCCACACATCAGAGTGGATAAATTCCAATGGCTTCTTACTCTCTTGAACATGTCTAGGAAATGGTTTCCTTGCCTGTTTTCCAAATTGACAGGCTTCACATACCTTATGCATTTCTGCAACCTTGAATTTAGGCAATCCTGCAACAATATTTTGGGCGTGCATTGATTTAAGTCATTGTACATTAACATGACCAATGAGTTTATGCCAGATATCAATATCTGCAACTACACCGGTCCCATGTGCAAACATTGCTGCACTCAATTCAGGCATGTCTGCATCCAATGTAAGCATTCTTCCCTTCTTCTTTCCTTTTGCTATCAAGCGACCTTTATTTTTCATATCCTCAACAAAGCATCCATGAGGATTAGATCTGTCCTGCAAGCCTTGCTCAACCATTTGACCAACAAAAACCAGATTCTTAGTGATATTCGGCACATGAAATACATCGGACAGGTATTTCTTTTTCCCATCCTGCATAGACAAAGGAAATTTTCCAATCTGCACAATAAGATGTGCAGTATCATCACCAGTCTCCACAAATCCTGGTTTTTCCATTTTCCTTGCATCCTCCATCCATTCTACATGACTTGTCATGTGGTTTGATGCACTTGAGTCAACATACCATACATCGTTGCTTTCTTTTGCACTTGTCACAGAATTGTTCATGTGCTGCACCATAAACAAATGCTCATTTCTGTTGTCACCCTGTCTACTAGAAGATGCATAATTCCCTTGTTGCAATTTTCCATTCATGATGTCATTCTGCTTTTTATAGCAGTCTTTAGCCATATGACCTATTTTACCACAGTAGTAGCATTCAACATTACTATTTGCATTTTGGCCTCTTTGCCATCCACCACGACCTCTTTGGCTCCCCCTGCCTCTAAAGTTACCACGTCCTCCTCCATAGGACTGGTTTTCTTGAGTTTGCTGCATATTCTGATTTCTACCATGACCTCCAGATCGGCCTCCTCTACCTCTGCCTCTACCTCTTCCAGCATTTGAGTAGAAGACAACTTCTTTTGAACTTCCTCCTAAAGAAGATGTACCACCATTTCTCTGCTCCTCAGAAATTAGAAGAGCAATCAACTCCTCAAAATCAGGAAATCTTTCATGGATAGAAATGGATGTTCGGAACTGTGCATAATCCTTTCCTAGACCATTCAAGGTCACAGAAACTAAATCAGCATCTTCCACTGGCGACCCAATGGAAGCAAGTGCATCTACAATCTTCTTCACCTTCATGTGGTAGTCATTGATGCTCATATTTTCTCTTTGCACATTGTGCAACTCTTGCTTGAGCTGCATTTTCCTGGCTTGCATATTTGTGCTGTACATTTTTAACAAAGTATCCCATGCCTCCTTTGGCGTACTTGCATCTTGAATATGCACAATCATAGAGTCTGAAATGCTGATAGACAACCAGTACATAACTTTCCTGGTTCTCTCATGCCATGCTTTAAATGCCTGCATTTACTGTTGATTGGGAACATCAGGAAGAACTGGTTCTTCTTCATTTCTTGCAACGAATTCCCAATATCCTTTTCCCATAAGAAAATTTGTCATTCTAAACTTCCATGCTTGGAAGTTGTTCTTGTCAAGCTTTTCAGTGACAATTTGTGAAAGAGAATCAGACGCCATTATAGAACACTGCAAAAAATTCTGTCACTGCAAAGAACACAGCTTCAGCTTGACAAGCGCAAATCTGCAAAATTGACGAAAGTGGTATTTGACCACACAGTCACTTCCTAGTGACGATTTTGCATCAATAGGCAACAAGGATGATTCTGTAACTCCCAATGTCTTTGGGCATATGCATACGATGCAATTTCTACAGTAACTTTTCACCGACCTGTAGAACAGTGGTCGCACAGCATAAAACTGGGCCTTTTCCTGAGTGCGTGTAGAAAACTTTCGCCTCCAAAACAGGCCCCGAAATGGCCTCAAATCAAAAAAACAAAGCAACCAAGGGCTAATGCCCTTTCCCGCAGCATATATTGCCCTCTTGCTACACCGCGAAGGGCGTCTCAATCTGAGACAATGCACTCTTGCACTTTTAGGCAATGCTACCTGCAGAGACTTGCTCCCAAAATAGAAAAATGAAAGCAACACTGGTCCTCTTACCAGAACACTGCAAACTTGCCTTGCTTTCTTTAGCTCCTTACCACGAACAAGGCTCTGATACCATGTCAAGATTGTGGGAGAGAAGGAAGGAGTCTCACTTGTAGCTTTCTTGCTTGCACAATGGAGGAATATACACAAAGGTGGAGGCTGAAAATAGTTTTTCTCTTCTTAGTTGTGTAAGCCAAAAGAACGCAAGTACATAGAAATAGAAGAACCCTATATATGGGTCTCAAACCAAACTCAACTAACTAAGGTGGCATGCTAACTGAGCCACGAACTAGAGTAGATAAGGATAGCTAACATCTAGCTATTATTCATGGGCGGTGTACCAATCGCATCTGCCAGCTGACAAGTCGGTGACATAAATGCACAACGGTCACCCTGGCATATCACGAGTGGAGCTCGATATCTCAATAGGAATATCTCTTTTCAATATAATCCTTATTTTCCTTATCATCCCTTTTTTATATGATCTTGTTTACCAAATACAAAAATACTAAGTAAGATTTTTGTCTGCAAGTGAACTTCCTATTGAGAATGAGGGGTCAAGCATGCAAATATTACAGTAACCTGTTAAAGAGTTATGTTCAAAAACATGAAAAAGTAGGCCTCTAGGAAGTTTATATTCTTTTGAGAAAGATGGAGATAGACTAGTTTTTGAATAATCACCACTTAATAGAGAAATGAAATCAAATTTAGGAACATTATTTTATATGAATATGGGAGCATGAGAGGAAAATAACTTGTGATACTTTTGGTAATGGAAATTTGTATATGCCAAATCTTTTTTGGAATATTTGCAAGCAGGCCTAAAGCCACAAACCCTTAAAAATATTTCCAAGTAGCTTATTAAAAGCTACTTTGCAAAATTCATACCTCTGTTTTAATACACTAAGAATACCCAAATAGTCAGACTTGTGCTGCTTTGAGACACGTAATGATTGTGCCTTTGGGGAAGTAGAACCTAGGATTCAACTAGGCTAGACCCACACACAAACCACTAGCTTACAACCCCATAACTTGTGATACTTTTGATTTCAAGAAAAAATTCATTAAACAACATTTCCAAACTGTTCATTGTTGATATTTTTAAGAAGAGAAAAATTGAAAGTATTATCACTCTTGTGTGTACTATAAGCAGAAAATATTTATCATGCAATCATCATCACAAGGAAACATGCACTTATTCTCAATCTTAATGGATTTTACTCACAACAAAGAAGACAAGAGGCATCCGTACAAAGATTGTGCTCGAATTAATATTGGTTGCACCAAAGTTGTTGTTTACCCAAGGTGTTTTGAATTTTTGGATGAAATTTGTTAGCACTTTTATGTTGACATTTGACTGTTGTGCTACATAAGAATGTCTCCACGTATGCAAATAGTCTTGAAAATGATGCATAAAAATGATACCCTTTCTTTATAGTGTGGGGATATGAAAATTGCTGCATTCATAACTCTAAACAGTGTATAGGCTAGCTAAGACTAACATTAAAGCTATGTTTAAGCCTTTGTTGAGGGTCTGGTACCAATGAGAAAATATTTGCAATAGGAAGAATGTGTTGCTTATTGATGATAGCCCTTTCAAGGGATGTATTAATCCAATAGATAATTGTCTATATCCTGAAAGTTTTTAGGATAGGTTTGACTATGCATTGTGCAATGACCTTCTACCCTACCTTTTGAATCTAAATAATACAAATGACATTAGGTCTATCATTTCACTCAATTGTCTAGGACAATCTCCAATCACAAAGAATTATGGCCAATTTTTAGAGTTTCAAGATGTAATGGAAGAATGGAATCATTTCACCTCCTTGTTTCTACGACAAGAGCTTAAGGAAATTCAAATGAAGAGGAAAGCTCATTTTGTGCATCTTCACACTTACCAATGTAACAAGCTCGATTATATTCAAGCAAGAGGGAGAAATAAAGAAGTGGTCTCAATAAGGAAGGATCTAGCAATGCTGGTATCCATGTTTGGTGTGTCACTATTGTCTACAAACCAACTAAACTTGTTGAAATTGACCCACAAAACAAGGACCTTGAGTGATCAACAAGCTAATTTCTATGCTACAAGAGAGAGAGAGAGAGAGAGAGAGAGAGAGCTGTGACACCATTGGAGCATGGCCTTCAACTTTAATCTAGCTCCATATGTGTTAACATTGTTGTTTGATATGAAAAAACTACTTTATATGGTTTCATCTATCAAGTGTTGTGCAATACAAACATTTATCTCTACAAATACAAGCCTTATGGGCATAATTGCATGCACATGTGCACACACGCGCACGCACACGCACGCGCACACGCACACGCACACACACACGCACACGCACACACACACACACACACACACACACACACACACACACACACACTGTGGCACCATTGAAGCATGGCCTTCAACTTTAATCTAGCTCTATATGTTAATGTCATTGTTCGATATGGAAAAATAACCTTAGATGTCTAGTGCTCCTTTGTGATATTGGAGATATATCAAAGCCTCCAAAACCTTGAGAGTTTTAACTAACAATGTAGGAATTGACAAGATCTCAAAAGAATGTGGTATTTAGAAACACCAAGATAACAATTAAAATGAGTATCATTAACGACACCACCTCTTGCTCTATATAGGGTGATTCAGCAAGGTCACTATACATTGTTCTAGCCAAAAACAAGTTTATGTCCTTCTCATTACAAATTGACTCGAAAATGCTATAGATGCAAAAATTCTTGATGTTTGTGAAGATCCCATGAAGATTCAAGATGCATGTTTAGCCTTCAATGATGGTTTTCTTTGACCTGCAATAATAAGTACTATATATTATTAGAATGGAATTGGATCATATTATTATTCAAGTTATCTTGGGAAAGGACTCCTCGCTCGTAGAGAGGAGCGTGAAAGGCTATTCAAGTGACCCAAGTCAAAGGGCTCCTCGATCTAGGAGCAGTGTAATCATTTTTCATATTAGGCCTTATGGAGCTATTAGCGAAGAAAGGTGATAATTGTGACATTGGACAAAGTTGTCTTTGGCAATCATCAACATTCAAGGATCTATCCCTAAATGTGCATATATAAACAAATCCATCGTAGTGGGAAGGGGGGGGGGGGGGGGGGGGGGATTTTGGGATGTCCAATTGTAGAGCTTGAAGAAAGAGATTCTTCTTGTTCAATAGAAAAGGACAAGTGTATGAAAGCACACAAATGGGGCTACCCATTGTTACTCTTCTCTAGAATATGACAATGTAAGGAAGCAAATCAATTAAAAGGATTCTCATATTTTTTATATGTTGTTATCATGTTGTATCTAAATGGACGATGTTTACTCTTCTTCTATACTTGCCACTAGGGCCTTGCATGGGTAAGCCAAAGAGGAGGTCCACAGAAGGGTCAATAAGTTGAGAACATTCCACGGTAAGGTGAATGCTCTGAAACATTCCATTTCAATGTTATGCAAATAATCAAAATGCATAAGCAGACACCACGGAATCTAGAAATTTAATAAAAGATCATATAACTTTAAAATAGCTCTTTTTTCAATTCAAAAAAAGAAAAAAGAAAAGGCTCAAAATTTGAAAGGTGCGGCAGAAAGTGTAGCCAAAGTTTGAACTCAAACACCCACACCTTTTGGCAAATAACATGTAAAGATTAGTATATAATAACTTAGGCGCAATGGCCTGTCGTTTCCGGGAGGATCAAAATGGTATGGTGCCATGCCTTGTGATCGGAGGGAGAGTAAGATAAGACAGCTGAATGTGTGTGTGTGTGTGTGTGTGTGTAGAGAGAGAGAGAGAGAGAGGGAGAGAGAGAGAGAGAGAAGCCGGCCATGCTCGTTACGGACAACGGCGGACTATCGAATAACCAGCTATAAGAAGCCGGATTGATTGCTTGATTACCAGCCCACCAAAATCTCTCTCTCTCTCTCTCTCTCTCTCTCTCATTCTTCATGGCCTCTTTCCTGATCAGCTGCCGCTGCTGCTGCTGCGTCGTCGTCGTCGTCGTCTTCTTCTTCTTCTTCTTCGATAGCGCCTCGCCTGCGCCCACCTCACCGCACATCAATGTAAACCTCTCCTCCTCCCCCAGAACCACCAATCATCTTCGTTTATAGGCTAATTAGCATCCACACAATCAGTCAGGTATTATATCGTGTGTTGGCCGAGTACTTTTGAGAGTTGCGATGATTTGTGAGGTTCGCCGCCATTCCCATCGTAGCTGAATTCTGCCTCGGATCATACAAAGCAACCTCCCCTTCTCGGTTTTGCGCTTAGCAGTGCACTCGAACTGAGCAGAAATCGTAGTGTTTCCTCCCGTAGCATTCGAAGAGCATGTCTTGAGACTCGCACGATGCACTTCATATAAGAATGATTTTGCTTCAAACCAAACATCCTAAGTGGGTTTTGAATTTTGCTTTAGTGTACTTTCAAGCCCAAGAGAGTGATCTCTCGCTAACACTTATCTTTAGACTACCTCTCTCACCGTGTACAACATAGTGTGCTCCTTAGGGGTATCAAGTCCTCACAATCCAAGGCCTCTAGTGTTGAAACTTGACAATCTGAGGGTTGTGAGTTCACTCGTAAACTAGAAGCATATTCATTATGCAGAACTAGACATGCACACAAGAGTCATTATAAGTGTGCTTGCCCCTACAAACTTAGATCTTCACGAAAGGGGAAGGGTAAGCAGTTACCAATCATTCTTACGGTCATGGCACCATACATGCACATAACTTGTAGGGACTTTTTGTATGGATAATAACTACATCATGTGTAATTTTCATAAAGCTAATTATTATCACAGAGCTAATATTGTTGACTTCATTATGGAGAGATTAATCCGATGCTTGTCTAACACTAGCTAATGTCTCATTGTTATAGCCTTTACTGAGTGGGGCCATGAGTGCAATCCCCAATCGTAGACTGTTGGCACGCGAACCTAATGACCAAGCGTCAAAAGGCAATCAAAAGGCCGCTACACTTCAGCAACAAGTATTCTCATTGCATTTCTTTGCATATATACTTCTTATTAAAATATCAACCTCTACATGTTTTCCTAATTTAGTGCATGAGATACGAACTCTTTGCTTAATGGCGAATTGTTCTTTAATATTGAGTAGCCATTTACAATGCACAAAAGCTTGGGAAACCTACATGATAGAAAAGTTGAATAATGCATGCATTTTTTTAAAAAAAAATTGTGTGTTCTTAAGCGATGTCTTCGCATGGAATTTCATCCAAAAGTTGGAGACCTAATATTTTCACAAACTCATTTTGCTTCTTACATTGAACCCATTGGAGATTATAAAGAAGTTTGAATAACGCAATAAAAGTAGGAGCAGAAGTCTCGATCCCACTCATAATTGGGACAATTTGAACTTGAAATATAGTATATAGCCAATAGTTTCCTCGCACTCAATATTGCAATCTCACCACTCAATATTGCATCCAAAAAGTAATATTATTCGATCCTTTTTTATATAATAGAAAATATATGAAGTACAACATCTTGATATAATATGGCATCCTTTGATATAACAAAAATCATCACCACATTAGCTAAAAGTAACTTTATGTAGCATCCCTTTTAAGCCATGAGAAGCCTCGTAAGTATTACATATTGTACTTCATTTATTCTAGAGAAGTCTTTCTGCATTTAAACTAACAATACAATCTAGAGTTTCAACTATCTTGGAACGTTTCAAACATCCTTCAATTTAGCATTTGATTGTGCTCGCCTTATTTATATTGTTGTTGGTGTAGTTTGTGCATTTCTCGTCTCGAATGGACAGACAATACACAGGGATTGGAGCAACTATGAGTGTAAATAAACCTTTCACTAATGATGGAGAAGTGAGCATGTCACGCATTATGTTGCAAGCAAACATAGATAATCCTGACATACTTGTATCACTTGAAGCTGGTTGGGAGGTAAAAAATTGAATGCAATTGCTACAAAATGAGTGTACATCGCATTACTCAAGAATAAATTTTCACATCTACAATTGGAGCCATAAACAAGGATGTTTCCTTACTTTATTTAGCTGCATGTTTGCATATTGATGTATAGATACACATTATGCATGCACGTATGCATACATACACACATATAGATCATTGAGAAGCATACACACAAGCATTATAAATGCCATGAGAGAACATAAAAATTTTTAAGAAAGAAGTGTTTTATCATTTAGTCTATTTTCTATTGGTGGTAGACTAAACTATTAATTGACATAACTGATTAGGTTGCTCCATCGATCTATTCAGATGATATGCCCCACTTTTACATAGCATGGACGGTAACTATTTAAAATATATATTGCATCTTTCAAAGAGAATGGTGGAGATCCACATTGCTATGTTTATTGATAACAATTTATTCTAGTGGATCCAAAACCTAACATTGATTGTGTTAAATGTCATAGAATGACGGATTCAACCAAACTGGATGCAAAAATCTAGATTGTCCAGGATTCGTGCAAACTAATAACACTTGGGGCATAGGATTAAGCTTTAGCGAAGTCTCCATTCCTGGAGATATAGATAATCAATTTGAATTACCAGTGATCATCTACAAGGTATGATTTCTCAACATTCAAGCGCATAAATCCCTTAATTCTTCAATCGCTTTCATATGAGGTTATACCTGAAATCTTATAAAAGTTAGATGACATGTATAATCTATAACCAATGTCACAACCACTTACCAATATCTTTAAGCAATTTTCATTGCCAT
Source organism: Lygodium microphyllum (assembly GCF_053477565.2). Taxonomy (NCBI): domain Eukaryota; kingdom Viridiplantae; phylum Streptophyta; class Polypodiopsida; order Schizaeales; family Lygodiaceae; genus Lygodium; species Lygodium microphyllum. Next base: position 75,327,030 of record NC_141151.1, on the reverse strand, counting down.
AACTAAGAAAATACGAGGGTTCTAGCTTAGAAGTTGCAATAAGGTCTTGCTTGTTGTTAGTAATGAGAATAAGGTATCATGGCATCATTCTTAATTTGACCATTATTAATGTTCATTACAACATTTGAGGTCCGAGGATGTGCATCTATAACTCACTTCTCTTCCTAAATGGGACATGACTCACTTAATCTCAATAATTCATTAGAAATATAGCCTTCTAGTCATATTGAATTTAGGAGAGTTCTCATAATTAGGTCAACAAAGGGAAAAGACTTGATTATCTACTATAAGTAATGAATAGCCAAGAAGAAGTTACACAATGAATAGAAAGAAGAAGTTTCCCAAGTAATAATAGGTACCCAATGAATTTCCAAGAAGAAGTTTGTTCTACATGTGTTTGCTGATGGATAAATGGAAGAAAGTCTTGGATTGATTATGGAAGCTAGCAGCATGTAGATCAAGAAGAAACAACAACAATGTCCTGAGATGGAAATTTTCATATAGGACCAATAATGACTCCTAGCATTTATCTTTTCAATGAATGATAATCTAAGGACGTCCCTACTACCAGTATATCACAACCTTTCAACTCCCGAACAAAAGAACTACCATGTCACATTGATTCAAGCCTCTATATGCAAATCAATTGTATATGATAAATTGAGAAAATGTTGACAAAGCCAATGTAGTAAATGGCATTTGGTATAGAGGGTATGTATATGAATAGTTTTATCTCTTAGAAAATGTGGACAAAGCCAATGTAGTAAATGTCATTATGTATAGAGGGTTTGTGTATGTATACTTCTATCTCTTAGAATTAACCACCCTCTCTATTTAGAAATTTAAAAATGCATACCTTATGCATTTGAAGGCATTGAGGATTTCAAATATAACATTAATTGACATGTGATAGGATACACAAATAAATAACTTTTCTTGAGAAGTTTATTTTGAAGCAAGAACAAAAACAAGTACCCCAATTTTGTTTTACCCTTTGCTAGAGATGGAAATTAGCCTATAGAATCACATTTGCACCAACATGATAGAGATACAATGTTCAATTATTAGTTTTGGAGAAACCTAAGGGAGCCACTCAATCTCTAAGAGATGCTTTCTAGCATGTGTGGTCCTCTCCATCCACTAGAAAAGATATCAAATATTTTGGGAGAAAAGGAAAGGCATGGTTCTTGTAATAATTTTGAAACAAAAAATTCTACTTGTGTTAGTAATGCGGGCATGCCATGATTTCTTGTTTATTCTTCCATGTTAAAAAGGTTCTTTGAGTAAGAAGGATCACTAAGGTTAGCCTTTGCTAGGCCAACATGGAAAGCAATGAAGGTACATCACTAAGGCCAACATGGAAAGTAATGAAGGTGGTAGATTCTTTATGAGATCAACTATAACTCTAATATAACTATAATAATATGCAATTGTTATCACTTGAATTTGAGAATCTACCATATATAAATCTTTTTACTGTGTCTAGAACTGATGTTAATCATGATTATGTAAGTATATCCATGAAATTTATTAGATCTAAAGCTCCAATTTCACAATGCCATTTATAAGGGAGGAGTGTCATTGGACTTTGGTATATCATTTTTTTGAGCATATGTTATTTAATGAGTCGAAAGCATAAAGTGCATTAGAGTGGACTAGACACTACATTTAGAAGTTATTAAGTCCACAAATCTTACAACTTCAGGAAGGTTTTTGCATTTATATAAGTCAAACTTGGCAATTTGTGGTTTTAGATTAATATCCATGTACCTAAAAATTTGAGAAATATCTATAAAACCTCAAGGCCCATGATTTGTTACAAAGATTTGCACCATTCTACAATGTTTGTTAACTTGAAAATTCTTAATATGGATATGAAAATTGTAACTCCTACACATTATTGATGTTTTTCACTTCACAATTATGATGGTTTGATACAATTAATAATCAAATTAATAAGTTGGAATATGTTTATTATGAAGGAATAGTTAAGTGCATGTTTTGATTGTTTCCACCTTGACAGTCAATTCACCTTTTTTTCTTAAATTACACAGGATGGAAAAGACAAGCATTGGCATCTCAATGTGAAGGGTGATGAGGTTGGATATTGGATGGATGATTACATTTCAAACCTTAAAAAAGAAGGTGATCTAGTAATTTTTGGCGGTGCAGTGGATCTCAAAAGTTTGCACCCTCATTCTAGCACTGCTATGGGTTCTGGCAATTTTTCTTCAAGTAATTTTCCATGGGCTGCATACCAAAGGAAGATTTTTACCATGGATAAAAATAGCAACATAAATCAAGTTCCACTTGGAATGCTCACTTATTCTAGTAGTGATGAGAGTTCCTATAATGGGTCATTTTTTGTAGATGATAGAAATGTTTCGACATGGGGGTCATATTTGTTTTTTGGTGGGCCCGGAGGATCAAAATATTCCAAATGATTTTAGCGACCAATGGTCTTGTCCCATGTATGGAGACTATAACTATCAATTTGATTTATGTACCATTCACTATTGAATGTTGTTATGTCATTGAATATATTTGGGTGTTAAGAATATTCTTCACACAAACTAGAGAGTTATTTCAACTAAACCCTTGCAACTCTAAAGTGAACTCAAGTATAACTTTGAGTGGAAATGAAACATACTAAGGAAATCATCATGCACACTTCTATGCTCTTGCTAAAATGACATTTTTTGTCATGTTTTTTATTTAAAAAAATGTAAGATTTTGAAGGATCCTTTAATATGTGTATGGATTGTTTTATGGTCCCAAAACACATATTAAAGCAATACACATGTGCATTTGAGTGATTTTATATCTCATGAGTCCAAAAAGAGAAAATATAAGGGTTTAAAGAGACATCTTAGATGTGAATGAATTTTCATATGAACCCAAGTAATTCTACCAATGTAGATTTATGTAATTTACCCAAGCACCTCGTATACTTTTATACCATTGCTTATATAGAGAGCCATCTCTCATAAGTTTCAAAGCTTATTCAGACGTAACTATAATCCACACACCACATATATTCTAATTTGTGGGCCGTGACACAATTTCTTAGCTCTAAAGACTTATTATTTCACGTGCTAATTTGATTTCCTCCCATGTGTGCATCTCTTCATTGTAACACCCATTAGGAAAAATTTCAAATGTGAAACTATGGTTTCGTAAACTATCTTTTAAATAATGGGGCTAGAAAATGAGATGCAAGATGGAAGACTCATGTAGCGTCAATCTTTTTAGAATGTCAATGAACCGAGGTCTTGAAATCAAGAATATGGAATCTAATAATTATAATAAATTTTTATAGCAAGATGATTGGGAATTGTTTTTGGCATTGAGATTTTCCTTAAGTTATGGCCGTTAGAAGAAAAATATTTTTCATTGACTTTTCGGAATCCAATATCACTTTTTACCCATATTGGATAACCTAAATTTTAGCCTTGTCATTTTTGCTTCCGTATTTATTGTTATAACTTACTATGTATTTGCATTTTTTATTTTTATACATTTTCAAGAATATTGTGAGATAATAGAACAAATTTGTAAGGGATACTTGTAACCTATTTGCTTTTTCTCAAGTGAGGGACACCCTCACTATCATCAAATGCGAGGTCATCCACACATTTAGGATAATCCTTCAAACACATTGTATTCATTGTAGCTAAATCTGAGACTGGTTTGAGAAGCCCTTCATTGACTACAACCAACATACTACCTTTGGTGCTACACCTGTTGATGATCCTACACATGTCATCTTCATATGCATCCCATCGTACATCTTCAAAGAACCCAACAAGAAGCCCATGATTGCCAGGGGCTTCCCCTTTATTTAATCATGTGACTCAGATCTTCTATACCAAATTTCTATTAGGAAGCACAAAGATTCTTTAAGATCTATCAACCACATTGTTGCATAAAGTCTGAGCCTTGCCTCATCATTTTATTCTTTCATGCATCGATCACCCAAAATTGATTTAAGATGCATTCTAGAGGTATGCATAATGTCCTCATTCTCATTGGCAATGTTTCCATCCTCTCTTTCAATAGCTTGCATGGTTTCCTTTTGATGTTTTCTCTAAAAAGTGTATTGAAGAACAAGCTTGAGGGTGCCTCTTTAGCACATCCACGTGGCATTTATTTGAATTTGTTAAAACATGAAATCTATTTTCTTGATTTTTCATGTACCCTTCCATGCTTTATAGGTCCCATTCCATATTCTTATTATAAAGAGGCAAAAGAATACTAAGGCCTCTCAAGTCTCCTTAGATTTCTAGCATTACCTCTTCCATATTTCTTTGTCTCTTCACTCACAATAATAACACATCTATCCTTATTCATGGTTAGGTTCAAAGTATTACTAGACTTATATCTCCATATAGGTTGTATCTCTTCAATACAAATTTTATGATTTAAGAAGGTGATGGTGGCAATGTGTTTATTATGATGCATGGACATATTCTTTGACTTTTTTAGTACCTAGGACTAGGGATCATGATAAGCTCATTAAATTTTGTGATTATATTATAATAACATGTTATTCACATTGAAGTTTTATGTTAATAACATTAATGTTTAATGGTTGAAGCTGGTTGTGTAGGTAATCACGTCGGGATTTGTCCATTTCTTGGTAGGCTTGTCAAGAAATTGTAAAATCTTGATGGCCCATCAAAAAATGGAAAAATATTAGTGAGAAACGACTTGTAGGTAGAGAAACTACCAAAGCTTTTTTTTTGGGTGAGTCTCTTAGGGTTTACATCCTTACTTGGGTGAAGAATTCTCCTATGAGGTAAATATCTTATAGTACCTTATGCATTGAGTGGATGATTCTCATAAACTTATGATGAGCTCAATTCTATTATTGTCACAAAGGTAGTTAAAGACATTGAACATGCCTATCTAATGAACCCTTGATAATATGATTTTGGTAGTCTATCAAAGCATGCATCTAACGAGACTCTGTCGGGACTCCCAAGGAATATCCAAACTTTGTGTCTTAGAATCTCTTTATTCCAACCTTCTAGGAGAAGATTCAATAGATCCTTGCAAAAAGGATTGACTTGAAAAGGGATTCTCATAGCTTCTAAGATCTCATAACAAAGATTCTAGTATCACTTATGGTGGATAGCTACTTATGCAAGTCAACCCTATAACAAAAGAAGAACTGTGCCACACTTGGTTCAAGGAGAGTGAGAAACATAGGGGCATTGAGTATTTCAACTCATCTATCTATAGGGTAAAGTCTCACTCTGATCCCTTAAATGCACACTAAGGTAGGTTCTAAAGATTACATTATAAGATGTGTTGAGATTCAAACTCAATATCTACACTGACTTAGTTGTACAGTTGTGGTTAGTTGTCACCATCTTTTGTGCCATAGTAATGAGTTGGTCAAATTTAACTTAGGTTAGAGGTGTCTATACCATTAGTGATCTACTTTCATACATTGCATGTGTGACTTAGACTTAGTATCTTTTGTGTGCTTTACAATAAATGAATGATGGAAGAAGAGAGAGTACATTGCTCTATGTTCATGGCTCCCATTCTTATCTATCTCTTCCCCTCTCTTTGAATACGGTATCAGAGCTAGAGTTGTGGAGCTAGACTTGACCTTCTATTTATGAACATTCAGTCTATAACTCCATGTTCGAGATTTTGGGAATTTTCCATCAATATGGGAAAACCAAATCAAAATGGATTTTGTGAATATTGGGAATTTCATTAATTTGGAACTTGGTGCAACGAAACATATTGCTTATGGTTGTTTCCAAGAGATTGAAAAAAACTCAAAAAGGTGGTGTTAATAAACACCTTAGTTTTAATATCCTTGAAAATATTCAAGGAAAATCTTCAGTCGGATGGATTCTTGTAGACTTTCTTTAGCCTTCAATACAACCTTTAGGGGGCTTTTAAACTTTTTGGGAGATTTTGTACATTTCTTCATCCAAGAGAAGATAATGCTATCTATTGTTTCCCATCGTTCAGGATCTTTTTTGTTGCACATCCAATATTTATCCTAACAATTAAAATACACCTTTGCATCTGTAGCATTTTGACGACTACAAACTGGTGCCCAATATTGTATATGTACCTTATTGAAGTGTTTGGAATTTCTATTTGTATCGACCTCACTTTGTGCAACACCAAGCCATATTGTATATACTGGATCTAAAGGTCTAACAAGCACAAAGCCATCTTTTTTAACATCAAGCATTAGTTCAAATGCATGTTTGGGTCGTTTGCTCAGAGGACCACAATAGTGATCATTCAACTCTTCCAATCCAATAAAGTCATCTACATTATCTACATCTATATTGGTTACATCACTTTGTGTTCTTGGCCAAAAATCTATGAAAAATAACTCTTCTTGGACATTTGGAGTTTGAAGAGTGTAGATAATATGTTTCCAATAATCAATCAATGGTGTTATAAATGTTGTGAACTCTGCTTCAGGTCCTTGTACACTTGACAATCTTTCCTAATACTTCAAATAATCTTTAACTCCACTTACTACTTCTTGATGATCCTTAATGTACTCAAACATGGGCAGCAACATTGGAACACCCTTTGGAAGAGTAGGCTTTCTGCAAGGTCTCTCTTCCATAATTCAAGGCCACCTTCTCTTGGTAACCAGTCTGGGGACTTTGGATGCATCTTGTATTGCATGACAAGTGTATCTCATTGCATATAAAACCAAAATTGAAGAGGTTTTGAGTGACCAACAAGTGTATCTTTGGAATCACACAAGTATGCCTCAATGTATCTCTTAAAGTCAGGCACATGTGTCAATAAGAAAGGTGTAGAACTTGTCATCTAGCATGATTGAAAATGTTGCATAAGATGAGGAAAAGTGAAGATCATGCTCGTCCTTAGCTTCTCTAAAAATTTGCTGAACATTGCATCGATGTCTTCATGTGTATGACCCACCATGAGAAACCCAAGTTGGATCATCTTGAATGTTCCTCGTGCAACAAGCAATGATAGATAGGCAAAGAGATAGAGATTTTTGTTTTTTGATCCACAATTATCAAAAGTTGAAGTAGTAAGTTATCTAGCAATCATTTGAAATGATGATGGTCATCCTGTGGTGTATTATCTTCCATGCATGATTTATTTTGTACAACACATTGATGGTGGTCTAGTGCTTTTTTTGAGTTGAGGGCATTTAGTAGCACAGAGGTTGATCTCGGCATTCCATCTACTTGTAGATCACCATTTTGCATGCCTATGTACTCACTCTAAGTTCCTAAAGCACCACGACAATGAGGAAATTGTGAAGTTAGGTTCATGAGGACATAGATCGAGTGAGAAATTTCTATATCTACCTTCTCCATGTCCATGTGTAATCATGCCTATTAAAGAAACTGGTAGTTGAGTAGATCTTTCAGTCTCTTTTGATCGAAGTCTTAACCTAGGGATAGCTGTCTTTTGTTGGTTCATTTGATCATGTATGACACACAAGTTTTTATCTGGATCTAATGCTGAGGCCAAGCGCCAACTGTAGTATATGTTCCGACAACTTTTTTGCTGTATCATGTGACATTGACGCTTCTTTAGAAGCACATTTCACTCTTGAAGACACTTTGTTGCTGCAAGTTGCTCTTTGATCTTTGAGAAAATACTACATTTGGAGAACTCACTTGTCTATGCTAAGGTTACATGCTTGAACTCTGTGTTCCAAATATGATTGAAGGTGAACAAGGACATTTGCTTACATCCAATACCACTCAATGTTGTATTTACTTCTACCCATATATCTACCTGCTTGTAAACATCTGGGATGACCAATTGTGTCTCCCTTGATCCATCTTGCATTGTTTTACTCTTGTGTGGCATTTGCTCTGCATTCTTCTTAACAAAGTCTCTAAGGATGGCTCGTCCCATCTCTATGTGATCCCAAGTTGCTCTTATTACCCCCTTGTTTCCATGCATTGCCCTCCTCACCCCATGCTCAAATTGTGTTTTGTACCTATAAAAAGATGTCTTTGGGATTCCATGAATCTCATAGCATGCCCTTCCACATACCATTTGTCCATTGAAGATGAGGTTGTACTTCCTTGTTCCCAAGTAATCAATCTTGCATGATGATTCAAACTTGTCATAAACATAGTTTGTGCGGTCTTCAAATTGCAATCCCCAAAAGTATTTACGTAATTGTTGCATTGCTTCTCTATCAGGAAACTGACAACATTTTTCTTGGCAACAATCAATCATGGAAACATGTGAAATGGAGTCCATAGAAGTCCTCAAGTTTGCACCTTTAGGGGCAATAATTCGAGGCTTTCTATTGACCAAACAATATGATCTCTTCAGAACAAAAATTGATTTTTTTGTAGAAACATAATCTTCATTGGTATCTTCTATGTTTTTTGCACAAACATTTGTAGAGACAAATTGCATGTATGATTGTTATTGTAGCAGCGATGTTCCATCATCAAAGGTGACTTGTTTAATAGGCCATCTTTCCAAAGTGACACAGTGGAGGTTGTCATCTATGTATGTTCCTGTGGTTTGATCAAGGGCTTTATCTACCACCACACCAACATCCTCTTCTCCTAGCAATTCAAAGTTCATCACATCATATGGAAAAGCCAATAATATAACCCTTGTCCCAACACATACAGTGTTGCCTTTTGTCCATAGCATCACTCTATGTTCTCTCCAACTTTCACGAATGCTAAGCACATCAATATCCTTAGAAGGTAGGACATGGTTTGATTCATAATCATCTCCTTTGTCATGAATTGCTATCGAGTGTGAAACAACCACCACATCTTTCTTTCCCCATTTTGCAAAACCACCTATACAGCTTCATGAACCTTCATTGCATCAATTGTTGGGAATGGCAAATATGCTACTACATATAAACATTTATCAATAGCCACTGAAATATATCCAACTTCAAGTTTTTCTCCATGGCATGTCTCATTTGGATGTATTGCATGCACTCTCCCAAGTGCAACAATCTCATGATCAACTAGCAAATTCACAGTTTCTCCAAAATAAAATTCGTTATTCATGATACATGTACAAGTGAGAAAATGGAGATTTTATCATTTGTATGTTGTCACCTCTCAGAAAGAAGAAAATAGTAATGAAATTGCTAAATACAATGAAGTATCAAATTTCATTGAAACAAAAAAAGCACTTAAACATTAGATAGAATGAGTCCAACTTCCATAATAGAAAGTATTAATGGAAACATCATACAAAAAGGGGATAGATTTGACCATATGGACAAAAAAAAACTTTCTCATGAACTATGCCACCCTAAAGTAGATAAGAAAAGTTTATTCTATTATTTTTAATTTCCCTTGATTTTACTTTATTTTATTAGCTACTCTTTGAGTAAGCAAAAACTTCCTTGTGTGTTCTCATTGGGAAAAGATATAGCAGTTGTTCAAAACTTGTACTATATCTATTCAACACAAGAACAATGATTAAAATTATTTATAATGTGTATAGGAAAAGATTTAGCCACTTGGTCAAACATCTATTGTATGTATTCCATACCATAGCAAATATAAAGTATAATTGTGATCCCCATAGGAGAAAACATAGTCAAATGATTGAAACCTTTGTTGTATGTATTTCACATGAAAAAAATGATAAAAGTTTATTGTGGTCTCCATAGAAAAATATTTAGCCAAATGGTCAAAACTCAAGAAAAATACATACAACAATGATAAAAGTTCATTGTGATATTTATGAAAAAAGATTTAGCTAGATGGTCAAAACCTCTATTGCAACTATTTTACACAAGACTTAGGATTAAAATTCTTTGTGATATCCACAAGAAAAGATTTAGCCATATGGTCAAAATATGTATTTAACCTAGATGATAGCAAGGATAATAATTATTTGTGATGTCCATAGAATAAGATTTAGCCAAATGGTCAAAGCCTTTATTGTATGCCAACAAGGATAAATAATCTATATGATCTTCATTAGAAAATATTTGATCAAATGATCAAAAACTTTATTTCATGTATTCCACATGACAACAAGGATAAAGATATTTTATGAGAAACTTTGACCTCGTGCTTAAATGTTGAAACCACGATGACCTCTAAAGAATAGGAGATTTCATTCCCTATGACACAAACTTATAAAGATTGAAGAAATTTTAGCATCAATGAGAAGATATTTGAGAAGGAAATATAATTTTTATCATGGTTAAATATTTATAAATCTTATACTACCTACTTGTTGATAATAGTAAAATGTATCATATTACATTTTATTTTTAAGCTATACTATTTTAGTCTAAATCATATTATATTAGTATATCATACTATGTGCATATTATGGAATTTATTATTAAAATATATTTTTAAAAATATATATATTAAATTAATTTATTAATAATTAACAAATATAATTTAAATATATTAAATCATATTTTGTAAGATTATGTATATTTAATGTATCTAATATGCAATGTGTAATATCATTGAGGATTTTGAAGCCATCTTAGTGATAGTTCGAGAGTAGAATCTCTAGCAGGGTAGGATAGAGAGTATGTAGGCAAAATCTCTAGCTGTGAAAATAGGGGCAATATCCCAATGGTGGGCTCTTAAGGAGAAGTGAGGGGGAAGGAGCGGGTCTAGGAGAAATGCCCCCTTGTGAGAGTTTGAGGGCAACGTCCTCCTCGGTGGAGGTTTGGGAGCAATGACCCCAATCAAGGTTTGGGGATAGCACCCCTTGTAGTGTTTTGGGGGCAATGCTCCCAATGGGGGGTTTGAGGGGAAGCGCCCCTTAGTGGGGGTCTGCGGGCAACACCCCTAGTAGGGGGTTGGGGGTAGTGTCTCTGATAGGCGTTTGGGGGCAACGCCCGCAACGGGGAGTCTGGGGGGCAGTTCCCCCTTGTGGGGGTCTGGGGGCAACGCCCCCAGTGGGGGTTCGGGGGCAGTGCCCTCGGTGGGGGTTTGGGAGCAACACCCCCTTGTGGGGGTCTGAGGGCTGTTTGTCGGTAGACCCCAGCGGGGCGGGCGACGGTATAGCCATTACATGATTTTTGAAAAAATCACGACTTGAAATTTTTAATAAAATTAAAAAATAGATTTAAAAAAGATCTAAATCTACTCGAATTTCGTAACAAGTTATGGTTATTCGAATAGCGTGATAAAGGAAATGATCCCTTTCATGAGTCTTTCTTTACAACTAATCATAATGTTTTTCAAAATGAGTTTCTCTTCCCCTCCCTCTCTCTTCCATGCAATTCTCTAACCTGAGTGTTTTCTCTTTTGTGTTTTTACAGTTGCAAGTTTTGCATCTCTAATCCTGTTTGTTTTTATATTTGCTCATGTCACCCCTCCCTTACTGCAGGTGTTGCGGCCCTAATCTTTGGCGATTCTATCCCCCTCCTCTTCTTTGATTACTCTCCACTATTACATTTTCTCAAACTAAAACAGATTGTGCAGTGCAAATTCTGGTTCGAATCAGGGTATTATGACCAAAACTACATGCGTCTTCAAATTACAAATCTTGCTCCAAGGCTTCAGCAATTCAACAGGGCAGTGAATGATCGCCACTCCACACTGTGTTTGCTCTACTTTACGGGTGATTTTTTGTTACATTGGCACACATTACTGACCTACTAATTACAACAGGTTTTCAACTTTTCCCTACTTCATTTCTAATTTTGAGTTAAATTACATTGATTATGACCATTTCAATCCATACAATTACTACAAATCACACTACTACTCTTTTTTATGATTAGTATTGAATAATATTAAGATCAAACACCAAAATCATTTTCTAAATAAGAATCATGTATGAAAATTCAATGTAATTTGTATTTCTATAGCAATGAGATTAGGCACTTACTCTTGAGAATTCAATGTCTTCTTCCTCTTCCCGATTGCTTGATTGATCTCCTAGAGCGGCTTTCAATGTAATCTGTATTTCTATAGCAATGAGATTAGGCACTTACTCTTGAGAATTCAATGTCTTCGTCCTCTTCGCGATTACTTGATTGATCTCCTAGAGCAGCTGTCTTTTTTGTTGTCCAATCACTACCTTACAAATGATAGCTTATTTGCTGTGAATATGAAAAACATGATTTCTTGCACTGTTGAAAATACTCTTTTTGTTGTGAATATGAAATATATGATTTGTGTAATGTTGAAAAAGTCTCTTAGATGTGAATATGGAATAAATCTTGACCAGATATTAGTGAACATCTTGACCAAAGTGGTCTCTACCTCGCGCAGTGGACTGGGACAACAAACTGATGGCATCCTTATGGGCCTATCATATAGCCTATAAAACTGTGGTAGGACAGACTTCCTTCAAGTTACCCTACAAGACTAAATCCATTCTACCTGTAGAGTTCTTTGTCCCAGGCATGGACAGAGCCATTATACTGTATTTTCATAGTAAAAGCATTACCATCTGATTTTATGGTTACATTCTTTATAATTTTGCAATAAGCATATGGCTATACAATACCTACAAATACTCAATATGATTTTGCCATAGGATGTAATTTGATCTTCTAACAACACATATCATGATCTTTCATCAATCTATAGATTAGACCATATGGTCAAAAATTTTCTTGCAATATAAGAAGTACTTTTTGTTATTTTATTCAATACAATATGAGATTTGGCCATGAGGTCAAATCTTTTCTTATAATATAAGATGTAATTTATGTTATTTTTTCCAATATACTATGAGATTTTGCCATGTGGCCAAATATTCTCCTTAAGCTATCTCTTGGCCAAAATAAGGACTCTTGTAGTATCACAATATCTTGCAACAAATCAACCACTTTCTTCATTTTACTACAAGAATGACATTTCTCCATTTGGTCAAATACTTTCTTATATTATCAACCCTTACTTACTTCCAAAAGGAAAGGCTAGTTTTTACTTAGAATTCCTTACTTTCTATAATTTGGCCATGTGGTCAAATCTTGTTTTGCAACAAAAAAACCACTTTTTTGGAAATTGATTCTAAAAAATTAATACTAAATCTATGGTAGGTTCGATCACACAAATTTTGGGTATGCTAGATTTGGCTGTATGGCAAAATGATCTAAGAAAAACATATTCTATATTATCTCCAAAAAGGAAGACCATGTTCTACTTGGAACTCCTTGATTACCTACTATATTTATAGGAAGTTTTGCCATGTGGTCAAAACTTGTCGTGCAACAAACAAACCACTTTGTTTCCATAAACCATTTCTTTCATTTCAAATTTTCATAACTTCCTATCTATATGTTCATATATAAATATCATATCATTTTTCCACAAATCAATCACTTTTTCCATTCCACTACAAAATAAAAATTGGCCATATGGTCAAATCTTTCATTTTGTTATCAATGCTAGCATCCAAGAATCTTCCATTCTTGTTTCATTCGGCCATATGATCAAATCTAATCTCATACATCTTGCAAACCATGAGACCACTTTTTCATTCCACTATAAAACAATATTTGGCTATATAGTCAAATCCAATTTCACAACATGTTGCAAACAAATGAATCACTTTCTTCATATGGTTATGAAACTAGATTTGGCTTATCTTGTAGGTTTCACCATGAGGTAAAATCTCCACCTTTCAAGTGTTTTTCACTTTACCTTATATTGATATCTATGGGATTTGCTACATAGACATATTTATTTATATGTGAATCTCATATCACAATAAACAACATCCTCTCTTTAGCTAGCCTTTAAAAACCCTATGGTAAAAAACCATGGCAAAGTTTCTAATTTTATAGATAATTCTTATGACTAAATAGGATTTTACCACATGGCTAAAACCAATGACACTATTTCTACAATATAGCTCCTTTCAAGGGAAACTTATATGTGCACTAATTAAAATGCTAACTTTGGGCCAAATGGAATCATGAGATTTCTACATAACCACATTGATATATGGGTGGATCTCATATTGGACTAAATCTCATTCTTTGATTAAATAGGATTTGACCACATGGCCAAAAATTTTAGCAAAGTTCCTAGAGTATGATCCTTGCATAAGAAACTTACATGGAGAAGAACTCCAATGTTAACTTAGGGACAAAATCATCCATGAAATTTTCTACATAACCACAATGATTTTTCACTATATTTCATACCACACTCACACTCAATATTTCATTATCACTTGACCATTTGGTTAAGCACATGGTCAAGTCTCACTATTAATAGAATTTGATATTCTCACCAAAGTCCATGGCAAAGTTTTTACTATATGATTCTTGCAAGAGAAACATAATTAATGCTAACTTAGGGCCAAAATAATCCATGAGATTTGATACATAAGCACACATATTCATGGTTAGATCTCATACCACACTTAATCTCAAATTTCAATATTTCATTTTATGGAAGAGTCCCTTTAGAGTACATTTTTCTTGTATTTTGTAAAATCTTGTGTTGTGTTTTCAAATTTCAACCTAGAAATCTTATACATTTATTTGGGTTTTGTGAATTTTGAATATTTTTAAATCCACTTTTGTCTGACAGCTTTTTCTCTTTGTAGAACTATTCAAAGGCAAAGAAAGATACCACATCCAAAAAGGAGACCCAAACCATTTATGGAGTTAGTGGTGATTTTGTGTATCCATGGTACGTGGATGTTTATGATAGTCAAGGAAAAAGGGTTGACAATGTTCTCTTATTCACTTTAAAGAGTGATGTTGCATTTTTTCAATAAGATGGTGTCATAGAGAAGATAATAGATGGATGTGTTGGGAAAGAGGAAATACCATGTAATCTTGTTAAGATCAAGGGAAAAAATGTAGTATACAAACTTGATCCTTTGTCATTTCACTTTGCTTGTATTAAAGAGGATGAAGAATACTCTCTGAAAACAATGGGATGGACATTATTTGAGGAGATAAAGGGCACAGAAGACATTATATTTGTATTCCAAGCTGTTCAAAGTAGTGAGCTACTTTCCCTATCAAGAAAAGGTGATCACCCCAACAAAAGAATGAAGCTCCAAGATAAACAAATAGACTTAAGATCTTCAACTTCTCCTCAAGAAGAAAATAATTTATGGAATCCCACAAGCTCAAAGACAAAATCACCTCAACAAAGTTCCTTGTCACAAGCTCTTGTTGTTAGTATGGCTGCTAACACTACTGAGAATGATGCCACTTTACCTTCCATGCTAGAAGTTACACCTGCAAAGCCAATAATTTCTCTTGAGTTCAAGGGAGTAGAAAGAACATTCGATTTTCCTGAGATAGTTAAGAAGAAGGAAAAGAAGGAAGAATCAGGCTTTCACATGTTTGAAAAATTCTTTCCATTTGGTCCAACAACACAATTTCCTATTCTCGTTGATAGGTGTTATGAGGCACCTCCTTTGTATGCTTATAGGTCACTATGTTGGGATTATGTAGAGAAGCTAACCACCTCTTTATAAAGGATCCCATGAATCCAACAACAACAGCATATCTTATGCCTTTTGTACAAGACAACAATGAGAAGAGACCCATGCATCGTGATGAGGTGGATGCTAATACGTTGGACACTTATAGTTATTGGATTATGTCGGGGCTTCACTCAATTCATGCAGCAAAGATATATATTCATAGTAATACTACACGTTGTCTAGAAGCCAAGCATTTATACACCATGAGAAATGCTAGAATATTAGTTTATTGTCCTGCGGAAATGTGCATTGAGCTTTCACGAATGACAAATATGGAATCACATAATGTTATGAAGAATTCCCCTTATGTTGAGCAACTTTAACAATTGAGAGATCAGTGGCTAGCATTTGGTTCTCCACCAAAACCCCAACAAGGGCTTTCTAAGACAAACTCTCAAAGAGTACCATGGCAGGTAATCACATATAAGCTTACCTTCTCTTTTTGTGAAGATTAGTGTGATGCTTTCTTTTGTTCTATGCTCACTATTTTGATCTTTTTTTTGCAAAGATTTGTGGCATACATTGGAGTAAATTGTGCATATAGAGATTGCCATATGATTGTTAGCTCCCAAGAAATATTTGATAGTTGGATCAAAATCATGAAGAGATACTCTAGAGGTGAACTTATATCCCAAGAGGAGAGTTTGAGAAAAAATGGAATGCAACCTTCTCCTGTTGCATTTCGTTGCCTTATGGGTTTAAAGGATGGAGACATCCTTACACTACAAGAGGAGATCAATGAAGGTCATATCCTTTTTCTTAGAAACAAATGGGGATAAGGAATATATGATTGACATGGAAACAAGGGCTAAGCAAATCAAGCAAGATAGGGTCCTAAAGGAGGAATTAGTCACTCTTTTCAATGCTTCAATTCCAGAAAGTAGCGCTGTGATGAAGACTTGGGAAGATCTTGTTGATGATTATGATATCAATGATTAAGTCTACACAAAGATTTTAGGCATTTGCAATGATTGGGTATCAAAGAAGCTCACATGTGGAGCTGATGCAGGGTACCTACCAAATGGAGCAAAAGATATTGTAAACTTCCTAAATGGAAAAAAGAAAAATCATCTTCAATCCTTCACTATTTTCCCTTGGTGTGTATATGTTGTCGGATACAATCTAGAAACCTTCGATCTTATACATAATGTTTACAGAGATCCAATTACCATTGGGATTGTTCTAGATGCAGCACATGGGGTTGAGGGAATGAAATGGGACTTTATAAAGTTTGGAAAGGTTGTATCCACTCTATTAAAAATGACATGTGAACCTAAATAATTCATGTTGTTATCATTTCTTGATTGAAAGAGAATGGTAGCTTTGAAAAATGCTCTTGAAAGCATTTCTTGCAAGTATCGCATGCTAGTTGGTAGTGTTGACTTCCTACCAATGAATAGAATGTTTGCTTTTGGATCTATAGATTCTTTTGTGGTTTTGACATTAGTGACCATGGAGAAAAGCTTCGTCAATTTTGAGTGATATATAAACAATGTCAACAAGCCTTCCATTTTGGACTTTGAAGGCTTGGACAAGGAGTGCAATGATGAAGATGTTGAAGAAGAACAAAGGATTGCAAAGGCCGTTTTGAGAAAGAAAATGAAAGTTATGGAAACTACAATCAAAGCATTCAATGATGCTCATGAGGTTGTATTTGATGTATATGCAAGTGGACTTGCATCTAAGGTGGCATTGGTAAATCATATGAAAACTATTGCAGTGGTTTGCAACACTCAAGAGGAAAGGGAGTTTGAAGCACAATTGTGGAGGGTCAAACAAAATTCAAACTCCCAAGAGGTACCTCCTACCAAAGTTCAAGTTCTTGAAGTACTACCTGAGGGCATAGAAGAATCAAGCCAAGATATAGCAAGTCTAATTATGAAAGAGAAATTAAAGGCTACTTTAGGTGTTTAAACTCCGTTCCTTCTCCTTTCATCAAGGAAGACATATTGATGTAATTTTGATTTTTTCTTGAGAAGTTACTTCCATTAGCATTTGCAATATTTTCTTTCTTTGATGATATTACATAAAGAAACTATGTCCTTAGTTTTTTAATTTTTTACAAAAGGTACCAATCATGTTTGGTTTAAAAAATCTATTTAAGTAAATATTTTGCCAAAATAGTATTAAAGAGCTCATTAAAATTTATCATCATTTGCAAGGATAAGTGTTTAATTGTAATCTAGTGTGTGAGAATACTTATCATAATGAAAAGTTTGAGGTAGCTATGCAAAATTTACTTAAGTCTATTTTAGATCTTATTTCAATTAAACTCTTATATGTGTTGTGTAATGATCTTGTCATGTTAGTTTTGGTTAGATTTGTCCACATGGTCAAATGTCTTATCTCTTATAGCCTCTTTTACCACACATCACTAGTGTATGTCTATGCATGTACCTTAGGATGAGAGAGCCAACAATATATTGCACATCCCAAAAAAGATTCATTGCACCTCCCAAAGGAGTTTCACCTCAGTAGCAAATATTGCAACAAAGATTTCACTCCAATGTATCTTTCGAGATGTGTATATGGAATATTAAGGTTTAATCCTTGTTATAATTCATGAGTTTAAATATCTATGGGGTATAACTAGTTCAAAAATAGAATGGTTACTCCTTAAGAAGAAACTATGAAAACTTATCCAAATAGAGTATAACTTATGTCAATTAAATTATCATGTGTCACTTATATGTGACATAGTTTTGGTCACATGGTCAAAAGTATCATGTTTAAATTTACTTTTAATAATTAGGACTAATAAACACCTTCTTTGTACATACCATTTTGAAGGCCTATTTAGAAACTGAATATGTTAAAAATTATAATGATAATATAATTTTCGCAACTAATTACAAGAATCTATTGTTACTATCTCAAGTATACTTATAATTAGCAATAAAAAGTAGGTATGGAAAAATGACTTTATTAGAATAGATTTTACTTCAAAGAAATCATCATATATATTTTTTTCACCTCATGATATTACTCTTGGTTAGATTTAACCACATGGTCAAATGTCTCTTTTCTTAAGACATCATTTATTAAGTAGTACCTATGTATGTATTTATCAATGTGAAGTTAAATTGCTTTAGTGTTCTATGCCAGTTTATAGTTCAAGCATTAAGTAGAATGATGAGGAAGTAAATGAATCTAGTGTGTTTATTTTTCTTCTTTGTAACTTCAACTAAGACATCTATGGTTGGATATCTAACAGATTCAACAATAGTAGAGCATGATGATGTGATTGATGTGTCCTTGATAAGAAATGCAACACAATTATGTGTAATACTTGATCTCAATGGTTTTCTTTTACAATGATGCTTTGCTAAGTCTAAAAGGATTCAAAACTTTCAAATGGGAAAGCAATGGCTTGTTCTTCGACCAGGATGCATGGAGTTTCTTGAAGCCTTATTTACAAGATTCCAAGTGAGAGTTTGGTCAACAGCTTTACATAAGAATGTCATGGCAGTTATGAAGTGCTTGGAGATCCATGCAAAAAGGAAGTATCCTTTCTTTATGATTTGGGGCCAAGAACAATGTCATAGACATCAACTCAAAATCATATATAGGCCAGATAAGATGGGAGTAGAAGCAATGTTCAAGCCTTTAAAGTATGTATGGGATCAATATGGAGATGTTTGTAAGCATACCAAGACTATTCTCATAGATGACAGTCCTTACAAAGGATGTCCAAATCCTGTTGAGAATTGCATTTATCCAAAAACATTTGATATTGATCGTGAATACTCTATCTTGATCAAAGAACTTCTACCATACTTGATCCGGTTAAGCAAATACCATGATGCACGTGAAGTCATCAAGTTTGATTGATATGGACAGGATCCAGTTCAATATTGACATGAATTATATGCTCAATTCAAGGTTGTCATTGATGAATGGACTAGAGCAGAGAACGATGGTATTTCATCATCATCATCAGCACTGCACGAGACCATGATTGATAAAGATGGTATATATGTTCAACCTTCAATTACTTCTTGCTTCAAGAGACCATCTATTATACAAACATCCTCAACAAATGCCTCACGTCATCTATCTCTTACATTGAACAGCTCACAATTATCCATGTTGAAGCAGACTCCTTTAGTCTCTACTTTGAAAGATATGGAGGCAATGCAACTTGCTCATGAGTTAGGATATCACAAACGTTTCACAAATGGTAGTGCAGCTAAACGTTTTATACAAAATCTACAAAATTTATATTTTTTCAATATACATGATGTAATAAGAAGGTGGTGACTCTATATGGACTAATTTTGACTTTCATAATAAATATATCCCTTACATTAAAGGCTTTTGCATGGCTATGAAATATATGCTTGTTCTTTCAATAACATTAGTTAATTGTATTGAAATTTCTTATAAAGTGGTTTAAATCCTATTTTGTACTTTACGACCATCTACTATACAAACATACTCAACAAATGCCTCATGTCGTCTGTCACTTACATTGAACAACTCACAATTATCCAAGTTGAAGCAGACTCCTTTAGTCTCTACTTTGAAAGGTATGGAAGCAATGCAACTTGCTCATGAGTTAGGATATCATAAACATTTCATAAATGGTAGTGCAACTATCTACAAAAGTTGTATTTTTCCAATATACATGATGCAACAAGACAGTGACTCTATATGGACTAATTTTGACTTCCATAGTAAATATACCCCTTACATTAAGGGCTTTTGCATAGCTATGAAATATATGCTTGTTAGAAATTTAAAGTGCTTTATGTAGTTACCTTGGTGTTTTTAAACGCCACCAATATCAATGAGAGAATCTACTTAATGTTTTTTATTCTTTCAATAACATTAGTTAATTATGTTGAAATTTCTTATAAAATGGTTTAAGTCCAATTTTGTAATTTATGTCTTAGCTAACAAATAAGTCTTAATTAATAATAAAATTTATGTCTATTTCTTTGGAAACACAAACCATTGGGCAAAGGTTAAATCTTTAGTCTTAGAAAAATCATAAACTTCTAGCTTGGTATATAAATCTTCATTTTATGATATGAAAGCTCATTTAGCTAGTTAAAGTGTGAAGCTAGTTGATTTTGGCCAAAGCTAATATCCATCTTGTCCATATATTGTCAAGATAGATAGAAATTTTGAACAAAAGATATTTATATATCATGCATATACATATAAAAAATGCAAATGGGGTGAGCAATTATTTAACATACTTGTGTCTATTGGTTTACTCAAAAAAAAGAACCATCACATCATAGGTTATCCAAACTTATTACCATATGGTATTAGATCAAGTTATTAAACCATACTTAGTTAGTGGTGACTCTTTTAAGGTCCTAGTTCATGAAACTTATACATGTCACTTTAAATGATGCTATATCTAAAAGAAAAAGCTCATATTATAATATCTTCAAATCTATAACATTATAAATTTTGGCCATGATAACATATTTTCATACAATGTTTAAGGCTCTTGTATTCTAAATTCTCTCTCCACTCCATCAAACTTTTGTGCTCACACAAAATTTGGAAATTTCCTAGGTATATACTAGTTAAGCCTCCTTGATGTTTCCACCACCATACAACATCATATTTTGTTAGTATGCTAGAAAAGATAAAGGTGAAATCCAAATCTCTTAATAGCCACATAGCTTACATTCATCATTTAAGTTCTCAAGATGTGTGATCTCATATTTGTAACATACAAAGTGCCCTTTAAAGATAAACATTAACATAGTGCTCTCTTTCATTCATAAAAGTAAGACATTCATTAAAAGTGGGACTTGGGAAATTTCCAAAATCTCTAATATGGTGTTCTATGAGAAACCCTATAACAACCCTTTTTTTTGTAGAAGACATATTTTGCTTTTTGCAAAAATGGATTTTGGAGAAATGACCCAAGATCCCTAACAGTTTCGATGTGGTCTACAACCTAGCGAAAGAAAGTTTTTTCAACTTCTATATAGATTTTGAGATATTCAATACAAACCTGTGTAGACTAACTATTTACTACAATAGATAGCACTCATGATTTTGAGATATTCAACTTCTATATAGATTTTGAGATTTTCAATACAAACCTGTGTAGACTAGCTATTTACTACAATGGATAGCACTCATGACCAAATGATGCTTGGTTGTTCTTCTAGGATGCTATCTAAGATGCTTTGAGCATTGGCTACTCAATTTAGAGGTGCTTTATTACTAGTATAACATGTCCGTTGGTTGGTTATTGATAGAGTGAAGGCCCTTCATCATGTATACATGTTAAACATGAAATCAATAATGCTTATATGGATATGTTGTGACTCCCAAATGTTATAGAAAATTTTTGAGATGCTATGAAATGCTACTAAATTGAGAATACCTCATCTACTATACACTTTTTCATTGTTGGTTATTACAAATTGCTTGTCTATTGTCATGAAAGGGTTCACTGCATGTTGCAATGAGTTCTAGTCATTTACTAGTGCTCGTATGGATATGTTTTGATACTCGAATATTGTGGTGATATCTTGAGATGTTTTTGAGTTGATTTGGGACTGAGTTGAGCTCAGTTTAAGTGTCATTTTGCTATGGCCAACACTCATATAGCAAGTTATCCATAAAGCGATTTGATGCCGATAGAGTACTTCTAGTGATATATTAAATCTTGGGGTGTCATGTACATGTATGATGATGCTTAAGGGAGTTTTCAAGTTGCAAATTTGAACTACATTTTTTATATTGGAGCTTTGTTACACTACCACTAATTGTGATAAATACACTTGGTTTATGTCTTGAGAAGTTATTGATATTTGGAGCTACAACTAGTAAATTGTAATAGGGTTGTGGAGATTGTTTGAAGGCACTATTGTTGTCGGAGCTGAAAAGACATTGCATTGTCTTGAACTAGTAGCATTATGGCTAATGCAATAGGAACTGATAATATCACTCATATTATGAGGAAGAAACTAGACAATAAAAACTTTACTTTATGAAAATTCAGAATGCAAAGCTTCCTTATTGGAAGAGGTTATTGGGATTTTTGTACTAGAAATCCTACTCCTAAGTATCAAAGAGCTCATAAGTAGTGAATGGAAAGAGCTAGTAAAGTTCTTTATTGGTTCTCTTTATGCATATCAGATGCTATGGCCATGCAAATCACTAACTATCATTGGATTTCAAAGGATGCATGGAAGAGTCTTATGAAAAACTATGGCAATGCCACTCATGCACGAAAAATTCAGCTAAAGCAACAATTCAATAACATGTCAAGAAATGGAAAAAGCGTACACACTTATACCATAGAAATTAAAACCATTGTAGATTAGCTTGCTTCTATTAGATCAAAGGTCGAGGATGATGACATGAATGTAGTTACTTTTGATGGCTTTGATAAGGAATACAAAGCCTTTGACACATTGATTTCTATATGACTAGACCCCCCTTGATTGGGATGAGCTACTTGCATTGTTATGTATTAGAAAAAGTCAAACTTGGTTTGAATATAGATTTGAGTACCTTTCAAAGTAGAGATATCATCTTCTACTCTATTCAAAGAGCTAGTGTGGTAGGGCTCATGGAACCTCTCAAGGTTGTGGTGGTGATGCTCAAAATGCTTACGAATAGTAGTAACAAAATTCTTGCTAGAATCAAAATGCACAAGGTCAAAGAGGATCAGGATCTTTTAGAGGAAGGGGGAGATCACTAGAGGTAGAGGTGGTCCTTGATTATCTCATGATTAGTCAAATAGAGACAAAGACTATGATTACTATGGCAAGTATGAACATATAGCAGAATAGTTTCATAAAAAGAAAGATGATATGAAAGTAAAAGGTAGACAATATGGTAACTATACATCCTCTAGTAATGATATTGATGATTAGTCAAATAGGCTATTTGTTATGACACATGTATTGAAGGGTATACCTAAGCAAGGCAAGGCTAATGAAAAATGGTACATTGACTCAGATTCTTTAAATCATATGACGTGATATGGAGAATGGTTTGATGATATGACTGAAGGCTCTCATGGCTATGTATGTATTGGTGATAATGTGTAGCAGCATGATATTAAGTACACAAGTGTTGTACCACTAGTAATGCATGATGGGAAGAAAAAGAGTCTATATGGTGCCTTGCATGTACCATCTATCACTCACTTAAATTTTATTGTCTATTTGGAAAAAAGGTAGAGCAAAATTTGCAAGTAAGATTTAATAGAGATGGTTGCTTTATTGAAGAGTATGGAAATGGCTATAAGCTGATTGCTAAAGATAGAAGAGATAGCATGATGTTTACCTTTGATGCTACTATTGCTAATTTAAAGATAGCCATGTTTGCTCATGACACTAGAGCAATTAGAGATGTGAAAATTTGGCATAAGCACATTGGACATATAAATATACAATGGTTGAAAACCATGTAGTAGAAGGAGATTGTACTTAGTTTGCCAAAATTCAAGTATATGGAGTTAGGACATGTATGCTCTGCTTGCCAATTTGGAAAGAAAGCATGACTTCCATTTATCAAACGTGTCAAAAATAGTACTAGACCATTGAAGTTGGTACATTCAAATGTTTGGGTCCAACATATAATGTATCGTGCAGGGGTGCAAGATCTTATGTCTCGTTTATTGATGATTTCAGCAGATATACTTGGCTATATATTATAAAGCATAAGGATGAAGTGCTAGATGTTTTCAAGACTTTAAAACACATATTGAAAAATATTTTTGATGTTATATCTCATACTTAAGATCTAATGGAAGTGATGAGTATGTCTCTCATAAATTTGATAGGTACTTGGCTAAGTACGACATTAACAAGTAGCTTACATGCCATTATATACCACAAGAGAATGGTGTGGTAGAGAGAAAAAATAGGGTGCTTATGGAAGCTATAAGAGCCATAGTAAATGAAAAGAATTTATCAAACTATTATTGGCTTGAAGCAGTTCTAAGTATAGTATATGTCTTAAACAGAACTCCTACAACTAGTATTCTTTATCTTATACCATATAGAGACTGTATGGACACAAACTAGATATTAGCCATCTTAAATTATTTGGATGTATTTCTTATGTACATGTACTGAATGAGATGAGGAAGAAGGTAGATCTGAAGGTTGCTAAGTGTATCTTTATTGGCTATACATTGGATAGAAAAGCCTATGAATGCTATAATTAGACTTCCCGTGAGACATTGGTTAGTAGGGATGTAGTGTTTGATGAGTTGGCTTCATAGTATGGTGGTTCAAGTGTGGCTATTTCTAATAGACCAATAGATGATACTCATGCTAAAATTTACACTATGGATAGTATCACTATTAGTGGGCCTTCAAGAGACACATCCTCTACTATTAGTCCATGTACAGGTTGCTTGTGAATCATGGTTCTATATGTCCACTAGCATGATTATGTTAGTGAGGGGGAGATTGGATAAAGGCAAAGGGAAGATGTTTGAAGATGTAACTAAGCTACTTACTTCTAGTTATGATTCTCTTGGCACTGAAAATCTTGATAATAAACTTGGTTTACTATTTGTTACTATGCCTAGAGTTAGGCAAAGTAGGTATGTACTACCTCATGAGAGGGAATCACATAGTGCACTACAATTAAGATGGTCAAAGAGAGTTAAAAATAATGTTGATAGGCTAACTTACAATGTGCATCCAACCAGACACTTTGCTTACATGACTACAATGATGGGTCACAAAGAGCCTACCAAGTTCATAAAAGCAGTTGGGTGATGAGAATTGGTGTGGAGCCATGGATGAGGAATATGTAGCATTGATTAAAACTGACACTTGAGATTTGGCTAGGTTTCCTAAAGGCAAAATGTTAGCTATAAATGGGTTTACAAAGTAAAATGCAAAGCATATGGATCTCTTGAGAGATATAAAGCACGACTGGCTGCTAAAGTTTATATGTAGCAATATGGTCTTGAATATGAGGCGACTTTAATCCTAGTTGTAAAAATGGAAACCAAGAGAACTATCATTACTTTTGCAGTATCTAGGGATCAAATCTTTGGCAGATAGATGTCAAAAATGTATTTTTGAATGGAGATTTGATTGAGGAAGTGTATATGGAATAGCTTGAGGGTTACATACACCTTGATTACTTGAATAATGTGTATAGGCTAAAAATGACAGTCTATGGGTAAAACAGTCTCACCAAGAGCATTGAATGCTTAGATAAGATCGTATTTACAACTTGGATTTCATATTAAAAATGTAGATCATAGTCTATTCACTAAGCATAATAGACAAGGTATATAGTCTCAGTTATTTATGTAGATGAGATGATCATTAGTGGAGATGATGACCATGGTGTTGCAAAATTAGATCCATGTTACAAGTTGAGTTTAAGGTGAAAGACTTGGGAGAACTTAAATATTTTCTTGACATTGAGGTAGTGACTACACCTCAAGGAATATGCACAAGATATGCTGATCAAGTATGGAATGCTGGATTATAAGCCCATGGAAACATAGCTAAATTAGAACAATGTGAAGCTTGGAATTGATAGAGTGTGTTATTTTTGCAAGCTTTCGATTTCATGATTTTGTAATTAAACTTGATTTTTCAAGCTTTTTGAAACAACCTTGGGTTTTTTTCTACAAATGATATCGACGTGATTGTTCACTATATAATGGTATAATGATAATTAAAATAAATTAGTCTCACAATGCCACACACTACTGCTATTTTTTAATATGAATTATCATGCATGCATCACCATATGGGAGCTCCCAACAAAATATATACTATCCAAAATAGAGGAAGCAACACTACTAAATTATCACTATAGAAGGGAATATTCAAAACTTTTGTATCACCCACAAAGAGTACAATATGTAGAAATTTTCCAAGATTGCTACACCCTAATCTTATTGCAATAAAAAACGACATGCCACACCCTATTAATGTGTGCATGTTGACAAGTGGGCCAAAACAACGAACGAGCTATGCTAAGCTTTTTCTTCCTACATGATGAGGCATATCTTATATGTTTGCCTTAACACAAAGGCAAGGTTAGTGGGAGCTAGTGCAAGCTCATGTATGACCATGTCCTCCCTATGTTGAAAGCCAAGTGTATGCACATACACATAATACATATGTCTACATGCAAGAAATGCCATTTGGGTAGATTTCCCTTTCTAAAAATCAAGACAAGTGCACCTAGACTCTTCTTTGATGTATACATCATAATATCTCTTCATCAAGACTTGAGACACCAAATGTTGCCTCTCAAGTTCCACTATCTCCCCTAAGAATGTTGCAACTATCTAAAATACCATTGAAAAAACCATCATCGTATCTTCTCTTAGTTGTGTAGTAAGTACAAGTAACCTTGAGACATTGAAAACTTCCAAGACAATAGCTCAAGCACACAATGCACTCTATTGCGAAGGTGACCATCGTATTTATGTTCCATACCCATCATTCATTTATTACTATGTACTGTAGCTTGAAGCTCAAAAGCAATCATACCATTCTACTCAGTTGGGAGCTCATCCACCTTTTGTGGTGATATTTACATAGGAAGACACCTCCTTGCTTTAGCTGCCCACATGTAGCTCCTTTTCAATATTTGTGTTGTTATGAAGCCCCATGTGGACACCTTTGTCACTATATGCAACTTTTGAAATTGTCACTTTGTCTACATGCTTGTTATTATCTAAGGGTATTTCAAGACACAATGGAGTTGATTTGCTACAACCAAGAGTATAATCAATGCAATCAACAGTCTCATCTTTTATTGAGTCAATACTATCAAACACATGCACATAGTCAATTGAGTGCATGATAGAATAGGTGGTTGATTATGTGCTATTAATCAAGTAGTGCACATGCCCTTCATGATCCCATCTTGGAGTCACATTGACCTTATTTTCTCCACGTTCATCCTCTATGAATGCTTACAACCCTCAGATTTTCCATGTTGGAGGCAACAGATTATGCAGGTAGTACTCACTTAGAATAACCTCTCCATTTCTCAATGAAACCCTATGTTCTATGCAATCACCAACTATTCTCCATGTCAAAATGCCAAAACTTGACATGTTGTACTCTCTATTGGGTTATTATTTGATGAAAGAGAAGACAATAATGAATGAGAAAAATCATCTAGTTTTGCGAGCCCTAACGAATGAGCGGATTCATTAGACTTTAAGAAAAAATTTTAATCACTTGCTCACCTTCACTATTTTTTTACTTCTCTCTCCCTCTCCTTCTCCCTCTCTCTCTCTTTCTCAAATTTTTTATTTACAAGTTTTATTTATTTTTCACGAGTATCGCTCTTACTTACACACACATACACACACACACACACACACACACACACACACTCTCTCTCTCTCTCTCTCTCTCTCTCTCAATGCTTCAAGGATTTACCACTACTTATTTATGAGTTTTTTATTTAATTCAAAATAGATGTCATCTTGATGTTGTTGATATGTCCCTACCTATTACTTCATTTTGACACTTCATAGTACACTTATGCCTAAGTATAGTTTATCATAAAATAGGATTGTTGGTGGTGCTATCACAAAATTTTTATTTAGACTGATAGATTATTTAGATAAGAGCTCATCACAACACATCATCAACATTGATATCCAAGATGCAAGCCTACCTCTTTATCCATTTATCAAGAAGAACATCAGATAACTTGCGCTAGATGAAAACCTAGCATAATAGGAAAACACGAAAAACATCATACAAATGTGATTTAGTTTTTTTTGGCAATGTTTAAATTTGAAACCCATATTGGGTGTCTTGGCTATTTTGGGCATCAAATGACACCTAAAACTTGGAGACAAGGTGTCAAAATGAAATTTTGAAATAAGGGTAAAGGTTGCAAATGAAGTTTAAGTAAATGGGAAAAAGTGTCACCCATATTTACATATACATAGTGAGCATATGGGGTGACAATATTGGGATGTAGGACTAAGGCTTATTCTTAATAAAATTGCAATTTTAAGTAATTTTTTTCCTTGAAATGTGGTCCAATGCTCAACCCTTGAAGTTTGAAAGCTTAAATTAGCTGTCCCCGCTCACTACTCTTGCAATTACTAATCACTATTTGTATCTTTAGCCCTTCTCTATGGCAATCCCCCTTTCTTATTGTGGATCGTGTACTCCCTTCGAATTTTCCAAGTAGTCCCCCTTCCACATGCTTTAACCTCACTATTACTAAATAAGAATAAAGAGAGTGCCCCTAAATTAGGTCATGGACACCCGTGAACCTGTGATATTACCACTTCTTACATTTTTAACACAAAAATCAAGACAATAGAGCCTTGTTGACTAGGAAAAAACTAGTATAGTTTTTAAAACAAACCCAACCTTTGTGATGATGAATATCAATCGGTGCAAGCTGACTAGTCAAGTAGCCATTGGGGATAGATTATGTCATTGCAAGCTAATCACATGATTTGCACAACCATAGTCTCCTCTTCAAATCATGTTCTTAGCTTCTCCATGTGATGATCCATTGTAAGTAAGACATCTGCAAATGCCAACGATTGAAAGACTTGGTGGATGTGCCTGATTCATCATGCATATGAAGTTCACTACTCTTGGTAGTAGTGAGTGACTAGTAAGAGTAGCGAGTAGGTTCACTTGAAATAGCTATTCACTTGGCCAACCTATTTCATGGTAGGGTAACTCCTTTACTTTTGTCTAGAAAAGGAGGGAGTGTGGCCAAAATCCATTATCCATCCATTCAGATACTTGTAGAATATTGGTGTTGAGAGAGGAACTTGTGGAGTGTGTGAGGTGGTGCTCAACCATTGTACTCTTGTCATAGTAGACTCCTATTCTTATTTACATCTTGTGCATTGTCTCTTTCATCGATCTTGTGTCTTTCATTATTCCAATACATGTTTTGCTCTTCTAACATGGTATAAGATGTTTAGGTTGGTTGATGGAGTTGTACTTGTGTTTTTTATGTTACTTGGGATAGATTTCATGGACCCTTTGTGTGTGAGAAGGTTGTGTTTCTCTGTAGGATTGATCTACATCTTGCATTGTCATCCTGTGTCATTGTTTAAGTTGTATGGGTATAGCTACATTGGCATGTGCATAGCTAGCTAACCATGGATTCGCTATGTGTTTTGACATTGACAAAGGTGGTCCTTTGCTAACTTTGCTCTCAATTTGCATTTGTGAACTTTGTTCCCTTCATTGGTATTTTCCCATGCTTACATATTACTATTATTTGATGTTTGTATGCTGAGCTTGCTGGTTAATGTCATTCCTTTGTGGACTATGACTTTGTGGGGCAAAAGTCTACTACACATCTACATGTGTCAATTATGGTGATGTATAATGATCTGATGTGGCACTTGCTTACGATATTATAGATGCCAATTGATGTTGACTTTGCTATTTGTGTTTTAACATTGTTGACAATGTTCTCATGCAACCACTTGGCTTTTGCCTTGGTCGTTGTTGTTAGCCTATTGTGATCTGCATCATTGCATTGCCCATTTGATTTCTCGCTGATTGTGCATTTTGCCAATTTGTGCTTATGTCCACCTCACTGTGATTGACCTACTGCTAGCTACATTTGCCTGCGCTATTGCCTTGCACCAAGAACATGCTCCTCTCCACAATGTCTCCATTGACATTGAGGCAAACATTCTGTAGCAAGACATAAACACCCACCAAGCCACTAAAAGGAATAGATATGCTAAGGATCAAAGGGCTACAAGATGACTAGGTCATTTAGAATACTTTCACTTTGTCACACTCTCAAGGTCTACAACCTCAGCCCAACAAATCAGCACTATGTGTGCCTTTAAAAAACTCTTTATAATAAGCCTTTCCAATCTACAAGTGTCTTTAAGGTTCTCAAGCTTCCAAAAAGTCCTAAAACTAATATGCATTTAAGCATATGGATTTTATCTTCTTCATTCTCTATTTCAAAGTTAAGTGCTACTATTGTCTACTGTATTTTAAATCTTGTGTAGGATTTTGTTTATTATCATGTACTCTTAGTCTCAAACAAAGATATAAATGGTTTTGGGTCTTTCTTAACCTCCCACATTGCAACATAAACACCCTCATGAACTTTCTTAACCTCCCACATTGCAACATAAACACCACATTTATATTGGTGCAAAAAGGGTACTTGGAGTTCAATATTATGGAATATAATATCACTTATGTATCATGTTTCACATTAACTTGATCTTAGACTAAAAAGGCATGTGTAGAGAAAGAAAGCTTGAAAATTTATAAGACTAAAGTAAATGATAGTGCTCCAATTCCTTTGCCTTCTATGATTAGCTTGACATCAATATCTAGATGAGACGCCGATATATATGACAGGAAGATGTTGGTAATGCTGCGGGTGAAATAGGCAATTATGCTCGAGAGTGCTCCTTTGTTTGGCTATGGTCCTGAAGATGGCACGCCTTGTGTTGTTGCAGCAACCTGAGGACATGCTGCCACCCCAAGATTGCTGTTACGACCCTGCTGGGACATCTAAGTCAATCCAGCATGTCATCAGCGCATATAGCATGCCTATGAAGCTGCTCAGGTGGGCCTGCAGTGGGAATATATATAGCATGCCTATGAAGCTGCTCAGCGTGGGCACAACAGTCCCACTGCACAACATTTCCTTTGATTTCTCAAACTGATCTTTTTCTTTGATGTAGCGCCTTCCCCACAAGAGACTCTAAACCACTTACTATATAGAAAGTTCACATTATACCTAGGAAGATTACTAACAGAACTAGGAAGAATGTAGATTTTTCTAGTTATAACTGGATAATTTTGCCATCACTAGTCTCTTCTAACTAGTAACATCCTTTTCCTAGATAGTATCTAGAAAATTGAAGCCCTATCTAGCAACAT
Organism: Lygodium microphyllum; assembly: GCF_053477565.2. Classification (NCBI taxonomy): domain Eukaryota; kingdom Viridiplantae; phylum Streptophyta; class Polypodiopsida; order Schizaeales; family Lygodiaceae; genus Lygodium; species Lygodium microphyllum. The sequence continues at coordinate 75,295,771 of NC_141151.1, read as the reverse complement.
TATCTAGGAAGTTATTGTATAACTAGTAATAATATCAACCTAACTAGAAAATTTTAGTTTTTACTAGTCATAACTAGCAAGTACTATCCTCTAACTAGGGAATTATAGATATTCTATCAAGTTAACTTGGAACTCATGATTTTTCTAGGTATAACTAGTAAATAAATATTCATTGATTAGAAATTTACATTTGTATAATACTTACTCGCAGCTAAGCTTTTCACACTTGTTTGACACAAAAGCAAGACCACAGTTGTTGAAAGGTGATCACAATAACAAAAAAGAAAATTAAAAGAAAGATGTTTAGTACACATGAATAACACAAACTGTGTGGCCCCAACAACAGAGTCATTGCATTCAGCAACAATAACACTTACAATGTTGACCAAAGTACAAAGCTCATGATTATATTAGTGAAAAAAAAGCATATTGCACCAATGGATTAAATAGAAACTCCACACACTAACATCATATTCCCTACTGTCCAAATGAGCAACAAGAGCAAACATTCAAAGTGCATGGCAAGCAAACCACACAGTCATATATACCCCATCATGAAAATTAGATAGTCATATTAAAAAGGAAAGCACATTACCAAGTGCATGACCATATTGGTCATGGAAGTGCACATGGACAAAAAGAACCACCAAGGGAAAGCGCATAGCCATATTGAGAAAAAGCTAAATTGCATTGCCCAAAACATGTGGCTATAGAAAATAAAGCCAACTACATTGGTAGTTGTATGATGAAAAAATATAACCTTTCAAACTAGCACTAAACTTATAAACTTCATGTCTTAACACAAAAATATAAGTACCAAGGATTCTAGTGATTGCCAACTATTGTAGCTAGCTCTATGTGGAAGCTTGCAATATGATAGATGGGAAGCTACTTCAAGGTTCGCAATGAGGTGACTTGAATAACAAGAAGGCTACACCTAAAATAGCCTTACAAGGGTGGAAGTATATTACCTTTACAAAGAACTAGTGCTCCAAAATGAAGAAATCCTCATTGGATATTCTCATTTTATTAGGGTTTGAAGTTGAGCAATTCCATAGAAAAGTATCAATGGGAGTATATCAAATTCTCACCAATCTCAAAGGTAGGTGAAATAATTCAAACAATGTAGAAACTCTTGCAAATTCTCAATGGAATGTTGAAAGTGTATCATAATAAAAGGAAAACACAAGAGGAAAAGAAGAACAAATTAATATTGGAAAAATTTTGAATTTATCTTTTAAGAAAAAATAAGAGAGCTAAAAGAAAGGCATGCTTTTTGGGCTAAGAACATACTCAACAAGGCCAATATTAAAATAGAGTACTATAAAAAGCAAGGAGGGGAGGAAAGCATGTTGGGCTATTCTATCCTAGACATCTTAAACCTTCCATGTTGGGTAAAAAACCATAGGTTTGAATCTCTACAAGAGAGGCTGAACCCCTAGAGGATCTTAATGTACTCTCCATGAGGATTTCAATCATGCTATGCATTTGACAATTCAAAAATTATAATGTGTGCAATCTTGTGTAGCAACGTCTCCTATAGGCACCTATTTGCTAGTATCATCTCGTGGTCATAACAAACATCAAGTGTAACATCCATGACAAGTCTATTTATGCTACCCTTCAATCCCTCCTAACTTGTTCTACCCTCTAAGTCAAGCCTTAGAGGTAATTCAAAGCTCCCAAAAATCTTGGAACAACTCAAGAAAATTCATGAGCACTATCGTATCCCTGCTCTACCCTTAGAAATAATAGACACATGAATTTTTAGCAAGACCATTCATATACACTTGTGAAGATCATATCCCAAAGACTATATTTATGGTCCCAAAAAACATTATTATGAATATTTTAAAATTACTCTATGAAATTATCATTTTTTCTAATTATAACAAATATTTTAAAATTATTCTCTAAAATTATTGTTTTTCATGGAACAATCTGACAAAATTTTTATAATTGTAGTTCAAGCCATTGGCATCTCCATCCCAATATGCCTTAGCATCCTATAAGATGCCAAAATACTCACTAGTGGATTGGGATCCCGTGATCTTTTAGGAGATAGGTGTTTTTGATTACATGAGTGCTTGAGAAGGCAAAGGGCCAAGTGACCCTATTATATAGGATGCCTTTAATGCTAAGGGAAGCTTATCATGGCTCTAAGTTAATACTGTGTGTTGTTGACAGAAGTAGTGTAATCACATACAACCCAATCTCATGGGGTTGGAAGCTCATATCCTAGGCTAGACAATTGTTTTCTCTGTAGGGAGATGGATTTTATACTACTTCATGGAATGGTGTTTTTATATATTATCTTTTATGCAATAAAATGTTGTTTTCCAAAGTGTTTGTCATGTGCTAGATTTTGTGTTAATGGACCCTATGTAACATGATAATAAAAGAAAGCTACTTTTTTATGTTGTAATAGTATGGTGCCTTTGCTAATTAGATAAGTAAAATAGATCCCATCAAGGAAAGTGAGAATACCTCAATCCCAAAGACCAATCATCTATGGCTAGATGGACCTAATAATTTGGGTAGCTTTTCTAAACATTAGATGGAGCTATTAATATATGATCCTCCAAATTTAGTAGGATATATATGAGGCTCAACTTCATTTTTGGGGGGCTAATGTGAGATGATGCCTTATCGGCAAGGGGATCAACATTTTATTCTCTTTCACTTCTCACTCTCTTTGAACAAAGTGCAATATTTTCTCTAGTCTCACCTATGATTGATTACAAAGTAATATTTCTTAGGCAAGCATTATGTTGCTATTAGGGGTGACTTGCCTATGAAGTAGAATCGAGACTCTCATGCTCAGCTAAGTTTGAGGTTTCTTGAGGGAAAATTGGGCAGTGATGTGCATGGAGATAAATTTTTGTTGAATACTAGAGGACTTCTCTAGGTTTATTACATGAGACAATTCACAAGAATCCAGAAACTGATTGTGATTTCTATCCTCTAGGTAGGCAAGTCCTAAGACTCCTGAGGTGAAATAAGAGCTTGTCTCAATCCCACATGGGACTTAAAGAAAATGTCCTCGGGATGTAGAACTTATGAGAACGTGGATCTATTGCGCTACACCTAGTTCCTTAATAAGGGACAAAATGTCTCAATATGGGACTTTCATGTTCAATGGTGTTATGATGATGTCCTATGCTTCTTTACTTTCTAAAGGATAGTGATTATAGCTATAAAGTGCTCTTGGTGAGGGGTGTGTGTGTGTGTGTGTGTGCACTACTTACTTGGTGTAATCTATACCTAATTCATGTGTACTTAATACTTTTGGTGACCTAGCCTTGAGTTGAAATGACACACAAGGTTTTTAAGGCTGCAAGTGCAACTAGAGACCCTTCAAGGTCTCGAGTTGATCAACCTTAATATGAGTCCATCAGTGTATGTCCTTGTATTTTTCTTGTAACTCCTTTTTGTCTTATGGTGCTTGCCTCAATTTCAAAGTTGGCAAAGAGTCACCTCTTTCCCACTCTAGTAGTCTTGATACTAAGTTTGAGTCTAGGGTTCTTTGGGCACTTGTTTCCTTATGCGGCAATGCTTGGTAGCCAATGGTGGAAACCCTAATTTCTATGGTCTCAATGCACCAATGGGCTGACCTAGGTGTGGTGAACCCATTGTCAATTATCACTCTCTTTTCTTACTTGCAAGGTTAACTCCTAGCGGTGACAAGAAGCTACCTTTACATTGCAAGTTTTGTTAGTTGTCCCTATCTTTGTCAATTGCCACTAGATTTTCATACTTGCAAGGTTCCAATCTGGTGGCAAAATATTCCTATAGTGCACTATTTTCTGTGTGTGTGTGAGACGGCAACTAATAAGCCATCATGTGACCTAAAGTGTACCTAAAACCATGTATAACTAACAAAATGGACCTATATGAGGTGCATATGTATTGCCTAGTGCAAATGGGCTGCCTTAAACTAGTGTGGAGCTCTTAAAAATGTGAGTGTAACTAGTTGGGAGCTTGATATCATATTTCAATGGAGTTCAATGCTAAGAATATTAAGAATATAAGCATTGAAATGGATAGAATGGAGACAAACTTTCAAATTGGATTATATGGAATTGGAAATTGAAGATTACATGTCTCTTGAGTAGCCTTGGTTTTCATTCAATCTTTCCTATGATGTTGCAAATCACTCCCTTCCACCATCAAAGCTCCGATAGCAAGCGTTGAAAAGAGACTCTAACTTCTTCCAACATGTCCATATAGAAAGGGGAAGATAGTAGCACTGAATATCATTAGTAACACTAAGCCTTGTTGAGTACCTTGGGTGAGATATACTGGATTCTTAAACCCATTGGCTTAACCTTCATCTTGGTGCCCAAGGGTGTTTGTCTTACAAGGTTACTTCAAATTTGCATTGTACACTTGTTATGTTTTTCTTTTCATTTGAAATAAGCTCTTTTACTTTGATTGTGGAGAAAGTCAGTTGCTTAGGTGAGGGATTACAGTAAAAAATGTGATGTATGAAAGGGTATCAAAACATGTTATGTATGAATTTTTTATGTATTTATTTTTGTGTAAATGGCTTTTGTTAATGTACTATACTTTGAGGTCTCTTGCTAGTAATTCCTCTAAGTTTGAATGCAGCCTACATATTTTCATTGTTATATAGTACAAGCAAAAATGGTAAAGATCATCCTCTTCTTGACTTTCCTCTCACAAAACCCTATTGTACATTATTTAGCTTTAAATCTTAATAAGGTAGTTGAAGCTTGTGAAATCAAATGGGACAAATATGAGGACTTTTATCTGATTTACATAGCAACCAATAGGCCCAGTTTTCAAATTTTCCACTTTTCACTATGCTCTAAGTACTTAGAAGGTAAGATAATGTATAAATATTTAGTACAAAAGAATTCTATAACATCAAAGAAATATAATGTATAAATAACACCTTTAGATGAGCCATAACACAAATGAAAATGTGGCTTTTCTCATTGGTATAATTTTACTTTATAATATTGAAATATAAGTAAATTTGATAATACTTCAATGTTATGTAATTATAATATCAATTAAACTTGAAATAGATAAATATTTAGTCAAGGGTAGAAGGGAAGATAAAACGTTAGTCAAGGGTTGGTAGAAGGGAAATAACTCTACCTACCCCTTAATTCCCGCCAACGGATACTTCCCTCTCTTTTGTATAGTCTCCATTCTTTTGTTCAACATCGTTTCATCCTTCTTTTGTACCATTATAATATTCTTGCACTTTGCTTGTCGCCATATCTGCACCTGGATAGCCTGCATATTCCACCACAGTGAAAATATCCAGTGCTTCCAGGCGAACGTCTGTTGGGGGTGGGGGACAGAGGGAGTACAGTTGACGGACTGTAGCAGCTGTGGCCGTTTGCGCTTGACGTTGTCTTCGAAGATACCTTTCAAATCAATATATATATATTATATATATAGCGAGGTACAGTAGTACCGGCGCTACAGCAGGCGGGCTAGCGTGCCTGATCTGGCGTTGTAGGGCGTCGGGCGCTGATCTGGCGTACGTGCGCGATCAGATAGTACTGGCACTGATCAGCTGCAGGCGGGGCACTGATCATCGACTGGCAGCGCGCCTGACCTTGATCGATCCTGATCTATCTGCGTCATGAATCAAATGGAGCAGCAGCGCGCGCGGGAGGCCTAGCTGCTGACATTGTGCCTTTTTTTTAAATTGAAATAGGGCCTTGGTATAAGTAGGTACTCATCGTGTGCTGCACGGGCGCCAGCGTGCGGGCAGCTAGCTCTGTTGCACAGTGCATTCAAAGGGGCCTAGCCATGTCATCATGTGCGTGCCTTTGCTGGGTATAACTTATCTCAGCACGGCCTCCTCCTGATCACACGCGCGCGCCTTGCTGGGGTACTTGTCCTACGGCCTCCAGCTCCTCACACCGGCCTGTACTTGATTCTCCTTTGGGCACTAGCTACCTCAGCATTCGGGGGTATCATCGATGATGCTGCCGTTGTATTTGTGTAGCCGCAATGTTTTTCAGCGTGTGCAGTGCCTCTTCCGAGTAGTCACTGCCCGCCCTTGATAGCTCCGTGAGCAGCCTTTCCACAGCAGTGTGCCCGCGGGATTCTTCCGCCTCAAAGCCCTGCTCCACTTCACGGCCTAATAAGGTTTTTCTAGCTCATTTACTTTATGTGCATCAATTTGAGGCTTAATAAGGGATATTAATGTTTAGCATGAACATAGATATTCGTCTTCATGGAATATGAATATGATTATTTAGCATTTTTAAGGGTATGTTCATGGAATATTAATGCACTCTACTTAAATGGATTATGCCTTCAAAAGCTAAAAGTAAGAATGGAGCTACCACTAACTCTTCTATATTGCATGAAATTCTATGATATTTTGGAACGAGGAATACTCATGATTTCATTATAGTAAGTATCCTAAAATGATTTGTTTGAGGAAATGATTCAAGAGTGTTCCACATGGGTGCTATGTGGGTTTGTAAATGTGGATTAGAGTGTTTTTTATGTGCTTCCCTACTAGTGCCTAAGTCGTTTTCTACTTCGTATCCAAGTGATGTGATGGGTCTTTTTGGCCCAAGGGACACGATCTTCCTATCCAAGTAGGGTTTAGGGTTTATATCCTTTGCTTGTTTGAGGAGATGTCTAACCATGCTTTGCGAAAGGATAACTGTTGTGATGGGCCTTTTTGGCCCTAGGGACACGATCTTCCTATCCAAACAGGGGTTATGGTTCTCATGTTTACTTTTTACGCTAGGTTTTCTTGAGTATAAGTTTGTTATAGCCATGTTTTGAGGAGGTGTCTAACCATGTTTGAGGAGATGTCTAACCATGTTTTGCGAAAGGATAACTATTGTGACGGGCCTTTTTGGCACTAGGGACACGATCTTCCTATCCAAACAGGGGTTATGGTTCTCATGTTTACTTTTTACGCTAGGTTTTCTTGAGTATAAGTTTGTTATAGCAGGCTCCTAGTATCACTTGCACATATCGTGTCTGGAGAAATTTTTATAGAACATCTCCTTTGCATGTTTGAGGAGATGTCTAATCATGCTTTGGGAAAGTATAACTGTTGTGATGGGCCTTTTTGGCCCTAGGGACACGATCTTCCTATCCATAGATTCATTAGACGTGTCACTACATTTTCTTACACTCAAATAGGGAACAGTTGATGAAATGAAGGGAATTGTTTAATATAGTGGATAAACATTTAACACGTACATGCTTACGAGTAGACCTCATGTTCTTCAAAGAAATTAAACTATGCCAAATGTGTGCCTCATGTTCTCAAGCATAAGTTTATTATAGTAAGCTCCAAGTATCACTTGTTTGATAAGATATTTAACCATGCTTGAAAACTAAAATAGTTAAGAGATTATATAAAGTTTTAATTGAATGGTATTCTTGTGGCACAGATGGCAAGTTCCTCAAGTGATATGAGAAGATGCTCATGCTTATACAAGTGTTCAAAAACTAGTCAAGGATGGCAGATGGTTAGTCGAAGTACTTTCTACCATCATAGCCGCCAAGATTTACTTGGTAATATGCATAGGAGAGTTGGTTTACAAAATCCAAACTTGACGATGGCCGAAGACGAGGAACAATTAACTGAAACTATAGATGGGCCCACAGAGAGGAGACAGGTTTGGTGCGATTGCATTTTATATTGTCATGGTGGAAGATATGTTGTTCCTTCTACCTTTGCTATTCATCAACAATTGAGGTTGAAATATCGAGACTTGGGACTCGAGATAGGATTAACGCCACAATGCAATGATGACATAATAAGCGATGTTCATGATCATGGAGATCATGCATATAGTGACCCAGATCAACATTGTGAGGATAATGCTAACAATGTTGAGCACTTGGAAGAACATTATGAACATATGGATATGCATGAAGACGTTGATCCAAGTAGTGCAAATGTGGATGGTACAGAGTCTTTACTATGCATCCAGATACTTGAGAAAGTAATTGAGTTACAAGCTCTTTGGGATAAACATAGAATATCTATCACAGCTCAGGATGAAATGCTTCAACTTTTGTTTGGTGATATGGGTTGCAGAGAGTTGGAAAACGAGATAATGAGCCTTTGAAACCAAGCTTGAGTAAGCTCTTAGTTCAATTGCCTGAGACATGGGATGGGACCTTGGATGGAGTAAGGATTCCTGCATGTTGGGAGCAATTGATTACAATGTACAATGGACTTGGAATGATTCAATCTCAACGCTATAAGATTTGTGGAGGTACACGTGATAATCCTCATGAGATAGAGCTTTTTGAGCCTAGTAGCGAAGATCTGTATGTGGGAAATGTTGAAAAGTGTTCTTGTCTAGGAAATAGAAGACAAAGCATCTTGAAACGTGATTGCTTGATTTGTTCTTCCAAGTGTCCAAGGTGTCAAAAGACACGAAAGGATATGCTTTCATTTGACTATTTACCTATTAAGAATCAGCTACAACTTTTAGTAAAAAGTCAAAGCTTTTGCCATGGATTTTTACAAATGTGGCGCCACAAGGAGAGATGGCTTGGACAAGCAGTTTCTATGCATCCAAACTCATCCTTTGAATTTTGGGATGGATCAAAATGTCGTGAGGTCCAAGATTTTTGGAATCCAAATGCTGAGTATGAGCTACCTATCATCTGCCAAAACTCAAGGTGTAATACTGTGTTTTCCACCTTTCCAAGAAAATCGGAAACACTTCAGCGTGGATGGAGCGAATCTACCAAGGAGTATATATTTATATGCAATAAGTGTCGTACTTTGAATAAACACCATCAGCAGTTATGCAAGGTACATATTTCACTAGTTATCTCCTCAAAATATGTATATCAAATCTAGTTGTGAATACATAGAATCATACTAGTTATTGCTCTATGCGTATTTGTACTAAATTAAATTTTTATGTAGGGAGAGCCTCGAAACTTCGCTCTACTTCTACATTGGGATGGATTCCAAGCTTCTCGAACAACTCAAAAGGATTGTGGAGCAGTAGAAATTATGATTTTAAACAGTGGCAAAAGGTCTAGGGTTGGGATTCTTCCTGTATTATTTTTGCCACTAAGTAGCAAGAAATTGATTCGCAATTCAAGCTTTCCATTCGGGATCCTTTTGAGACCATTAATAAAAGAGCTTGAGGAGTTATTCATTGAGGGAGTAAATGTGTTTTATAATTATCCAATTGAACGTATCTTTGATAATTCCGCTCAACAAACGCAATTTTGCAAGATACGTGCAATGTTAATGATGGTCACAGGTGATCATCCAGCCCAATGCAAACTTGGAATGTTTAAAGATGGAGGACAATCCTTTTGTCGAAGGGATAAAGCTCAGGCTACCTTGGATAGTAATAACTCATCTTTTCAAGGTCGCTATATTTATGATGGAAATAGATATCAAGCTCGGTATCCTCCAGAAAAACGTACCATAGAAGGAATGAAAGAAGCACTTTTACAATCCAAAAAAACATTTACACAGATTGAACGAGAATGTATACTCAAGGAAGCAGGATTATCAGGAGAGTCTTTAATGTGGAGATTACATGATCTATATGGTTTCAATTTATCATTGGATTTAGTCTATGATTCAATGCATATTTTTGCATTGAATGTATTCAAAAAATATATAAGTGCTCTTATGCAAGCTACATCCAATGAGACAAAGAGAGAAATAGATACTTGTGTTGGAAAGGTATTTTCCCTCGCTCCACAATCCATTCGAATGGGTCGTTGGCCATCCACTCCAAGCAAATACCATGATATTTTTAAGGCAGAGGAGAATCAAAAGTTCATCCAGTGGTGTTTACCATATATTTTACTAAGAATTTCTGACTTACATAGAGAAATCTATGACTTGGGGATTCTTCTAGTAGATATATCCCATGGGTTTTATAATTACAGTCGCGAGAAAGGCTAGACAAAGGAAAGCATAGAAATGATGCGTTCCTTGCTTCTTTCATGGAGAGTAAGAAAGGAAGAGTCTATGGGGGAAAATTCTTCTCCTCTTGAGCATGTTGCAGGTATGAATCTTTATTAATTCAATATATCAATTTCTCATAGCCTCTAATAATGTCTACTAACTTATTTTATTTGCAGGGTTTGGAGAAATACTTGATGATGTTTGCAGGCATGGAATGCATGATATCTATTGGTGTTATGAATTTGAACGTAAGGTACTAACATATGTTGGTATCAAGACCAATAAAAAAGACATGGAGATATCGTACATTCATTATTATAGAAGAATACTATTTATAGAGGTTTTCTCAATATTATAGCAAGACAAGGATAGCCTTTTGCCACATGAGAGGACATTAAAAAGTGTTCATATGTGTTTGTCACTTCCTTCTTTTTTTGAGATAAGAAGTCGTGACAGCACATCATGCCACGCAACACATGAACAAGGAATCTTGGAGGTTTCGTCAGTCAAGAGGGCGAAGGAGCTATGGAGGGAGCTTGAAATAATGAATCAAGATATTGCATGTTGGAGAATGATAAAACAAAAAGGTATAGCAATACGACAAAAGAGAGGAATAATTAGACCACTTATTCAGGAGGAACAAAAGTATGTAGAGCACTATTGGTCTCTTGAAGAGAATTCTCTACAATCCCAACATGTGACAATGTATAAAAAGTTAGTGTTCAATGGGGATGTTTATAAGCTTGGGGATGATGTAGTAGTTAAAGTTGATGAGCCTAACACTACTGTTGAAAGCATGGGTCATTGGAAGGCTCATATTACATCATTTTTTTCAGTTCAATGGAATAGAGAGATCATGCTTTTCTTTGGGGCAGAGTATTATAAACAATGTATCACAGTAAAAGATAATAAAGAGTGCTTACTTATCGAACCAACTACAAGAATGAGTGTGTTACAAAGAGAACGTCTTCCATTTGACTGGGATTGTGTAAGGCATGTAAGCTCATTATTGCACAAGTGTATGCTTCTCCCTTTCACTAATAAGCTTATTGCTTATGAAATAAAAGATCTCTTACCCAGGACAAGACTGCTTCAAGTAGGTGAAGTTGGATGTATTCCTCCATGGCTAGAGAAGAATGATATTGTGTTGGCATATATGGATATGAATAACAATTTAACCAAACATGCGGTGGTACGTGAAGTGGATAGAGAAAAAAAAGAATGCAAATTAGCATGGTTGGAGAAAGATCACAATCAAAATAACTTATGGAAAGTTTCTATGGAGGATAAGTGCACGAGGGACTGGAATTGTTGTATCACAATAATACATGGATGGTTGATAAGGAAAAGGAGGAGAGAAATATTACCCTCTGGAGAATTATGTGATTTTCCAGTGTCATGGATATCCTAAATTTATGCAAAAAAGACATGTGTATATAGACTATATACATGCTTATAAATGTAAGTATCTTTTATAACGTTTATTTTATTAGATCAATCCAAGTTTCATATATCTCTAAAACTAATATTTACCATTTTATGAATGATTACTATCTTAAACATTATGTTTATTTGACTTGTATGTTTTTTTTTTCAAGTTATATTTTACGATGGCGTCTAATGAAGTCATGGCTGTAGATACACCAACATATGAGCAGATATTTTTGCCTCTGCCATCAAACAATCGCAATCCTAATAAGAAATATGGAAGAAAATATCTCATAGCATATTGTCGTAGTACACAAAACCAAATTTATTGTGCAAATCAAGCTACTGCAAGACGTTGGGTGAAATATGTGGAAGAAAAGTATAAAGATATGTGACATAAGCTTGACTTGCAACAAGAGATAAAAGATTACATTGAGTCTGAACATCATGAGATTAAGCCACTTGAGTTTCCAGGGGCAACTTATATTTGGAGAAAAGAAGACATCTACCTATATTTCCTTCGAAATATGCAAACAAATAGAAAATTCAAGAAACAAAAAATGAGACACTTATCAGAGAGCTCCTCTATGGTACACTCTTTTACATGTATTAGAACTTACTTTACTTTTTATACTCCTTACAATTCAATGTCTTTTACAGAAATCGACTACTTCTATAGTTGGAGAGGATGCTAAAGATGATCAAGAAGTTCGACAGGTTTATTTCAAAAAAATTATTTTCATTTTAGAGTGATGTTTTTTAAAATTGTGATTTGGTTTACATAAATGTACTGACATAAATTGCACTTTTTTGTTATATTAAAAAAAAAACATTGCAGCAATCCCAAGCTTTTAACAATGAAGAAAATGAGGGTTTGGATCATAATGCATGTGGCACAATAGAGGTTTGTCAATAAAACTATGATATGCACCTCATTGATCATTACTTTTTGGAATATTTATGTTTTTTATTTGAATACTGAGTTTTCTTTCAAACAAGATGGAGATAGAGGATGTTTATCGTCCAGAACTACCTTCACATACACAAGATGATTCAAATCACACTAAAAATGACGATAATTTTGATAGGGTGAGCATGATATTTGTAATTATTTTTAATAAAAACTTTGGATAATTTTACTAACATGTTTCATTTTCTTTTAAGGATGACATGCTCAAGAATTATAAATCCTTTACCGACCTTCTTGTACATGCTACACAGGTTAGTTATTTTCAATGCTTTGTAAAAAATAAATATTAATATATAGCATTTTATAATTTAATAATATTATTTTTCAAAAATTATAGATTGAGGAGAACACTATGTTGGCAAATAATGTTGTAGTTCTAAATCGAAAAAGCAAGCGAATCCCAAAGGTACTAAGATATTTCTATTTCTATTTATCTCTATAGTTTGTATTAAATATTATCTTTGTTTAATCAATTTCTTTTTATCTTATAGTGGAGTGAAAAGATGAAAGATAACATGAAGGAAATGAAGAAAAAAGCTTCAAGGGATATAGAGAATCATAATAAATCCAAGGTATTTTGAGTATATCTTAAGATAAACATGGATGTCTTTATTTTGGTAATTTAACCCTTTTATGATGCTTAATAGGGGATTGAAAACTCCAATGTGCGGCTAGCTAGGAGCCATGCTAAGACACTTGATAAATGCCAATCCTCTCAGGTTATATGTGTTGTGTTTATTTAGTATATGTGTGCATTGCTAAATATGTAAATATAAATTGTTTTTACTAAAATCATTTTTTTGGAATTGCAGAGTATGTTGAGTGAGGTGGATGAAGAAATGATCTTGTTAAAATACTTGGATATTGCTACGGTGGATGAGCTATATACATCATTAAAATCCACTTTTAACATCATTAAGAGAGATCCCACTTTCACTACAAATCGTACAGAGCATAATGTGGATGCCATGAGAAAGGCTATAGTACAATGGCTGGTGGTTCAAAAACGAGTTATAATCAAAGATACAATCATTGGAAGTTTAAGCCTAGATGATGTTAATGTAGTAGAATAGCGACAATTTGGATTTCACATTATAGTATGCCGCTTTTGTATTGTGGACATTGGCAAAAAAATCTATTATTCACTTTTACTTTATTAAAATCACTTTTAAAATAAAGTATTCTTTTATTATTATTTATATCAAAGATATAAAAATGTCATTCTATGAGATTTTGTTATATATATGTCTCCTATATGCTAAGTTGTATGATAAAGTTACTACATAGATGTTATATGTTATAATTTCTTATATGGTAACTTTTTCGATGAAGTTACTATATAGATTATTTCTATTTATGAAGTTACTATATAGTAAATTTTTTAGAAAGTTACTATATAGATAGTTATGATAATCAACTTCCTATATAGTAAGCTAACAAAAAAAAGATTTCTATATAAGAAATTAACTAGAAAAATCTTTCTATATTGGAAACTATCTTTCTAGATTGGCAATCTAGTAAAGTTTTATTTTTCCTATATTAGACTCTTTCTAGTTATGTGGAAATCTAACTAGAAAATTCTATTTTTTTTCCTATATAGTAAGTGGTTTAGAGTTTCTTGTGCCCCACCAAGATGGAGTATATTGCCACCTTCTGCAAACCCTGACATGTCAAATACACTTCATGCTTTTACATTCTCTCTCTGGCAATATCTCCTACGATAAGAAAACACCATGAGCAGCTGGCTCTCGGACAAGGACTCCACCATTAATTATGGACTATTTGTGCTTCTTCTAGGCTGCCTCCCTCTCCTGCACAGAACTGATGCTTGTACTTCTCTCTCTCGCCCACTATGATCACTGTGATCATCATAGCAGCGTGATCTTCTCGGGGTTGTCAGCATCATCACCATGTTGCGAAACCATAAAATCATTCTGGAAGCGCACTCTTCAAGAAGACGGGATGTTGCATTGAAGTGTGAAAAAATGGTTGTGTAGATGCTAGCTAATATCAATGCAAGCTTTGGGCTACTAAATCTACGTTGAAACCCACCTATGAGATGAAATTTGATGCTTAAGGATTCAATTCTTATGGCTCTCTTGATGTATGGTGTGTTAGAGACTTAGAATAATGATATTTTGCTTTGATAAGCTTCTTAAATTGTTTTGCCTTTCTTTTATATTTTTTTGATGGCACACAAATATGATGATAGATTGATTGTAATTTGCATGCCAATCTAAAGAAGCATAAGGGTAGGCATGTAATTAAAGGTTTGCAAGAAGGCCTCTAGCTAGGCATAACTTACACTCTCCCATATCCTTCTAATGAATAGGGTGCTCTTGTGTACTTCCATACTTATATACATAGAGCAGTTTTCAAGAAAAAATTGTTTGAGATTTTGTGTTATTGAAGCTCGTGATGTTGGTGCCACACTAAATGGTGTACTTCTTAAAATCTTAGAAGGGTTTGAGTACATACATAACATGGTTTCATTTGCAATGGGGATACAAGTGTTGTTGAGATGTTGATTATTAGAATGCATTTTGCTGGTCAAGTGTTGTTTCTTGGATGGTTATGACTTCATTGTATAGGATTGTTAGAACTTTGAGAGTTTGGTATTTTTTGTTTTGGCAACACGGTGATCACGCTTGCTCTTGGTTTGTTGTTAGACAACAGGGAGGTCACATGATAGGAGGAGAAATCGATCGTAGTGGAGCCTTGGGAAAGGAGACTGACAGGACCAAGGATGTGGGTCGATCTATGAGAGCTTGTAGGGAAACAATGCATGTAGTGTTGACGTTTGGTAAAAGCTAACCTTCTTCCCACCATGTGTCAATCTTTCCTCCCAAATGACTAGTTCCTCTTGCTAGCTCAAGGCTAGTTTCTTGAAGAAAAAGTTCTTCAAGGTCACTCTATTTAGCCAAAAGTCAAGGGTATGTTTGTAGTTCATTGCAGGTAGAGGTGGACAACCAATTAGCTTCATCCAACACATAAGACAATGTTTCTTGGCATTGTGAGTTACATTATCTAGACCATCAAAGCTTCTAGTGAAGAAATGCACTAGGGCAATGGCTTGCATTTTATCTCTCGCTTATTTGGCCCACCCACGAGGAATTCACTAGTAGTAATAAGGAGATGTCACCTGCATGCAAGAAATATATGAGAATACCCCTTATCTACCCTCTATTTATAGGACCTTACCTTATCAAATGTACCTTCCTTCCCTTAAATAACCCCCCTCCCTTACACTCATGTGGTACCATACGGTAAACCCTAGTGGACCCCGGGGGCCTACCACCACAAGTACTCCATCAAGCATTCTTGCTCTTGATCTATATTATGCTAGG
This sequence comes from Lygodium microphyllum, assembly GCF_053477565.2. Taxonomy (NCBI): domain Eukaryota; kingdom Viridiplantae; phylum Streptophyta; class Polypodiopsida; order Schizaeales; family Lygodiaceae; genus Lygodium; species Lygodium microphyllum. Next base: position 75,280,110 of record NC_141151.1, on the reverse strand, counting down.
TAGTAGTCTTAGCCTAAGCATATAGATACTTGGCTCATGCATGCGCGTGCACGCGTGCGCGTGCGCGCGCACACACACACACATGCAAGGCTTGGGTAGGTTAGGACCTTTGTTGCTTATTTCTCCTTCTTATATTTATCTCTTAAGGCTATTTCACAAAAGATAATTAAAAAATATTGCAAAGGCACCTTAGTGAGAAATGTAAAAAGGAGAAATTAACCATACCATAGGCCATAAGCTAGCATATCATAGTCTATATATACCAGTACTAGCATTTACATGCTTAGGCTTAGGCCATGTAAGAGTAGGTTAAATGAATGCATAGATTGGACATATACTATAGACATACATACTACCTTGAATGCTTTATTAAGGCTTCATAGACGCTAGGAAAGAGAGGGGAGAGAAGGACATGAGGAGCTATTTTCAAAAAGTGACTGGTATGATTTAACATCAACAAGAGGTTGCTAATATTTACATCATACAATAAAAATCTCTTTTGTGTTTTGTGTTACAAAAATCAATATTGAAGTGTGCAATACATTAGAAAGCATGGATACTTATCTCAAGTTGGGATTTGTGAAATATCTTAAACAAGCTCTAAATGTGCTTAAATGAGTGAATGGTAATGCAAAGGTTGCAAGAATTTCTTGAAAGCAATAGTCACTTTCTTAGGAGCCTGAGTAACCATGTTGTTGTCTTTCATGGTTGAACTTTCATGTGGTAAATATGATCTAGTTTGAAAAAATTAGTACAAGTTGATGCAAGTTGTCCATATGGCGAAAGTGTGATGAATTTGTAGCAACATCAAACATGCCATCATTGGCAAAGCTAATAAATCTTATTGCAACAAAATGACTTCTAAATGTCACTTGAAATCCTTGGCGGAGAAAATTATGGCACCCAGAGTTTGCCCTTATGCCTGTTTGTAGATCGATGCCTCATGAGGTAGTCAAATTTTCCATCGATAATGCCCAGTGGTTGATTCCTTCTTTTGATTCCACTTGTTATCTTGAGACTATGGGACACTTTCTTATAGCAAGAGTACTACACAAGCCACCCAAGGTACTCAAGATAATGCAAAGGCTAGTCAAGCTACCACTAGAGCCACTACTACTATGATGTGCCCGACCGAGCCACTTCCTTGCTAGCACATTCTTAGTAGCCCATCAAGAGATATCCTAGACAATGCTATTTGGGATTCCATGAGATACCTTGAAGTTTGCTATCTAGGCTCGCTCGAGTCTACTTCATAGTGGAAGTTTTGGCCGTTCCCACAAGGATCGACCTGAGTTTTAGGTTCCTATTATGGGTCAAATCTCCTGCTAATGGTCAGTTAATGCCAGTATTTCGAGTTCCCACTTCTTATAGGATTACTTGAACTAAAACAGACTTGCATTGCACTTGGTTCAAAGAGAATGGAAGAAAAGGGGAGTGCGGCATGTCAACCCTTCTGCCCATAGGGAAAAATCCCATTTCGGTTCCCGAAAATGATGTAAGTCGGGTTTCCTAATATCTAGTGATCTTTGGCTTACTTATTTATGAACGAAGTTTTTTCCCTTTGAGAAAAGCTCTCGGTTTACCGAGTCCACCCAACCGTAGGTCTGGACCCATCAAGGATCCAGACCAACCTCCTGCTTCCCTCGATAAAGTATTTTTAATTACCTACCACTTTAGGTTCCCACTTTAGGTTCCCACTTTAGGTTCGACATATAAAAACAACTTCTTTGATTATCTCTTGACACAAATTCGTTACATGCCTTTATTTCACGACACAAAAATAGTGTAAAGCAATTCCTTCTCAATAGTTCCTTCAAGAAAAAAATTCCTATTTAATGGAGTTCCATGGATCTTTGTCCAACAATAATTTAAAATTCTTGGTTAGTTTTATTAAAAAATTTATTTTTAACAATTTCATCTCAAGATTTTTTTAAATAAGAGAATTAGCATCCATGTTTATCAATTAGAGGTTTCACTAGTTCAATACAAATCAAAATTTTAACTCTTTTGGGAAGCGTAGTATTTTCCTTGCTTCCTATTCCCGATGCATCTCGTACAAACCCAAATTATTCCTTGGAATTTGTAGTTAAGAATTTCTTTAGGAATTTCATGCAAGACATTTTTTTAAAAATCCTATTCTACAAAATGCAGTATTTTCGTTACCAACCCATAGGATTATGATCTACTTGCTACCTTTAATATTTAAATTAAGAATCAAATATGGTACTTGGGGATTTATGATGAGTGCTTGGTTGATGGTATCCACATCTTCATTTGTAATCCTAGTACTTGCCATTCGATTTGGTAGTGGTCACACCCACAGCATTATCAATAGCTCCCACGACCTTCATAATTTTCTTATTTGGGGCCATGGTCTTTAATCACGAGATTGTAGAGAAGATTTTGCAATAGAGATTTGGGTCATGACAAGTGGATTGATAGAGATGGAGATTATTAAAAATTGAGAGAAATTTGAGTAGAGTTTTGATTCTACAAGGAAGTGAAAGCAGAAGAGGTGGGATTGGATTGCAAGAGTCGGTGGAGTATTTCCTTATCTTCACGGCAAGAATTTCCTTCCTCACACTCCTCTTACCTCTCTCCCTATTACTCTTCTCTCTGGGTTTAAGAAGAGTCTCTTCTCTTTGTTCTAACTGCCTCCCAACGGCTCCTCATGTCCCATATTTATACTTAAATTGAAGGGGAGGGGGTTTATAGGTTGTGGCCAAGAAGAGGAGTTCTTTTTCGAGGGCATCTTGCCAATCTAGCTATCTGGAAGCTTTCAAGATGCGATTTGATGCTGGCGATTTGATCTTTGAGGTCTAGAGAGGCTATTATAGATGCCATGACTGATTTACCTGGCTCTCGGGTGATCTTGCTCTAATCTAAGCCTCTTGTCGAACTAAGAAAAGGGGGAGATTGTTGGAGATCCAGCTATTTGGAAGCTTTCAAGATGCAATCTGATGCTAGTGATTTGATCTTTGAGGTCTAGAGAGGCTGCTAGAGATTCCATGACTAATTCGCCTAGCTCTCGAGTGATCTTCTCCAATCTAAGCCTCTTGTCAAACTGAGAAGTCTCACACTGAGATTGAGGAGGAGAATTTAGGTTTTTTCCCCTATTTATCAATTTCTCCCAATTTGGGAAGGATGCACCGTTTTTTTAAAACGAAAGAAGGAGGAGGGAGGGGTGGTGGCCAGATTTGTCGAATGCTTATTCACAATAATCTTTTTATTAAAGTTTAATGCTTTTTTTTTCTTCCTTTCTTCCTTAGTCTACCAAGTTTTTCTGACTTATGAGTCATGACTGGGTTGAAGGCCTAAAGCAACCTATCAAATTGATCAATCCCAGCAATTCTCTGATTTTTTCACTTTGCTTCACCACTTGCTGGTCAAAAAATGGCTACCGAGTGGAGAAGATACAAAATTAGTATTTCTCTCTCCTCCCTCTCTGTCCTCTTGTTGCCTGTTCACACACATGATTCTATGGAAGAAGGGGGTCGAGTTGGATGCAAGATACTGATGGAATGATGGTATCAAAGTGAAGGAGATCGTAGATCGAGCTGGGAATGAGCATCAACAGGCGGCCCAGAATGAGCGTCAGTGGCCTTCCAACCATGAAATACATGCCTCCAAAATCGGGTTTAATCTATGTGTAAGTAATAGATCCATTTATTTTATGATAGATGGTTGATGGAATTGTTTGTAAATAGTTGCCTTTGATTGATGATGCTGAAATTTATTAGAAATCTTGAAGAAAACTAAAAAATTTAGTCATTTAATAATTTATATCAAAACATGCAAAACCCGCAATTATGCGGTTTTCATAGAAATGATACATTTTGGGGGTTTTGTAGTGATTTTGGGGTTCATATGGATTAGAAAGGAATATAAAATCAATTCTCAATGATTGTGATTAGTCTCAATTTGTAAATTAGAAATATTATAATTTTTATCTAAATAAATAAAGAAAATAGTAAAAAATAGAAAAATTTTAGTTTTTTCATTAGAAAATCAAGAAAAAATATGCTTTATATTCATGGATGTATGGCATGGTAGGGGAAAAGAGGGGTTTTTCTATTGATTAGTTGATGATAATATTTGAAATTCTGATCTATTTGCTTGTGCAACCATATAGGATGTTTATAATTTAAGTTTAAGAGGGTCTAGCAGCACGAGGCTGCTCGATGCTAACCCTTAGCAACACAGCATTACGTGTAGACTGAAATCACTGAAATAAATGTATTTGCACTATACAAAGTTGTTTTTTAAATCGTAAAATGTTTGAGTACTATGGTCATTCACTGTTCCATTGTGCATATCATATGGTGTGATTCCTAGATGCATTGTAATTGTTTTCTTATACATATGATCTATGCTGAGTTGTGAGACACTTAAGCTGTATGTTTAGATCATCGGGTTCCTTAGGGAATTGCTAAGTGAGAAAATATCTTATCTCCTAGAACGGATTAAAACAAGAGTGGAGTTTGTGACATTCGTGTTATTTGTATTAGCGGCGCATCAAGGAGCCAATTCCCGAGGTGTAGGAGAGCTGTAGTGGGGCCATGCCATTCAGCTGAGGGCTGCCTCCTTTTTTTTGTACTTACGAGGTATTTTTACACTGATATATGTGTAGGGACTCCCTCTAAGGAGTATGGGAAAGGCTTAACTATTGGACTACAATCTAAAACAAACGCAAAATTTATGATAGAAGTTAGGGAAGTGTATCCCTTAGACACTCCCTGGCCACGAGGCCGAGGGGTTGTGTTCTTTGAGTATAGAGAGGCCCCCGACTAGTGCTTAGAGCTAGTGTGAGGACCATTTTAGGTCCCGACGAGACTCCTCTTTCTAATGGCCTAAACTCTCAAATCCTAATTACGAGAAGTTGAGAAAGTCAAAATATCACATCTTCTTCCCCTTAGAGAGGAATTGAGATGTCCTCATCTCGAATAAAACTGGGGATATTGGTTACATAGTGATTTTTCGTCAACCCAAGTGGCATCCTCTTCAGGGTAGTCTTTCCAATGAATGAAATACTCCCTAAGGGTTTTATTTCTTAGAGTCTTCTCTCGCATGCCAAATTATCTTTTCTTGTTGAAGTTCGAGGACCCCTTGACTTGGCATCCCAATTTATTGGTCATTTACATGGTTAGGGTTGGGAACATTGGCTTTCAATAGAGTGACATGAAATACATTATGCACTTTCAAGTTGTCTGCAACTTGTAAGCATTGGGTCCTAGAGACTTTAGCACCTTATATGGTCCACAATACCCCAAACTTAGCTTCTTGAATTCTCTGAGAGATAAGGAACTTTTCTTTGGGTGAACTCGAATAGAACCCATATCACCTTCTTTGAAAATGTGTTCTTATCTTTGTTGGTTGGCATATGCCTTTTGTTGATCCTTGGTAGCTTGAATATCTTGCCTTAAGGCTTTACTGCTGACCCATTTCTTCCAGTATATGTTTCTTAGATGCTTCTACATGTAGGGTAGGATTTTAAAAAAATAGTGGTGTAAGACAACCTTGCCCATACAATGCGTGAAAAGGAGACATTTGAATACTTTGATGGTATGATGCATTGTAGGTGAATTCAAGTAAGTATAGGTTTTGGATCCACCACTTGGGCTCCTTGTTGCAATAAGCTCTAAGTAAGTATAGGTGTTGGATCCACCACTTGGACTCCTTGTTGTAATAAGCTCTAAGTATGTCTTCAATAACTTGATTGGCCCATTCTATCTGACTATCAGTTTGGGGATGATAAGCAGTACTCAAGCTGAGCTAGGTCCTTGGAGCTTCGAACACACTCTTCTAAAATTTTGATGTAAAGAGGGAATCATGATCTCTAATGATTCCTTGGGGTAATCCATGTAATCTGAAAATTTTCTTAATGAAAAGTATGGTAATATCGAAAGCCTTCTAATTGGTTTTTACAATAATAAGGTTTGTATTTTTTGTTAGCATATCAATGACTACCATTATGGAGTTATATCCTCTTTGTACCGGGGGTAATCCAACTATGAAGAATATGTTGATATATTTCCATTTCATTTTAGGGATGTCACACAAGTGGCTGGATCTTTCCTGGCAACTTGACACGTTCGGCCTTAATTTTCTACTAGTAGTTTAGGCATTCGATAACATACTTGAGTGCATCACCCTTGAGTCTTTCCCAATAGAATCTTGTTCTAGTTGTATTAAGAGTCTTAGCATATTCAGGATGACCTAAAAATGGAGAATAGTGAGCTTCCAAGAGGATTTTCTTCTTGAGTTTTTGGCTTGCAGGAATACAGTCTTGTCTTGAAATAGGTAAGCTCCCTCACTTATGGAAAAATATTGATACTTAGACTTGAGTTTTGGACTTGAATCCTTAATGGGATTTTCTCTTAACATTCTTTAATAGCTTGGATCCTTCACTGCTTCTTCTTTGGCCATTTCTATGATAGGGTTACTAGGCATTGAAATTATTGTAGCGAGAGTTTCTACCCTAGAGGGTTTCTCTAGGACTAGAGTATTAAGAAACGATTTATGGCCTAGGGCATCCACAATCGCATTTTATTTGCCTAGTCTATATTTGATCTCAAAGTCAAATTCTTGCAAGATCTCAATCCATCAGCGTTGTCTCATATTGAGGTCTGGTTGAGTAAAAATCCACTTCAAGCTTTTATGATCAATGACTAAAAAAAATTTGTTACCAAGTAGATAATGTCTTCATAATTTGAAGGCATGAATTACAACAAGTAATTCTAGATCATGTGTGGCATATTTTCTTTCATGGATCTTTGATTTTCTTAAAGCATAGTCTACTTGATGTCCTTCTTGCATAAGCACACAACCCAATGCAAGAGAGCTTGTGTCAGTTATGACTTCGAACTCCTTGCTTAGGTTAGGTAGCCTTAAAATAGGGGAGTTTACCAAACTATATGTAAGATTTTCAAAGCTGGATTATTCATTGGGCATCCATAGAATGAAGACCTGCTCATTGAGAAGGTCAGTGAGAGGTGCGGTGATCTAAGCATAGTCTTTATGAAGACTCTATACCAATGTGTTAGCCCTAGAAAGCTTCGCACTTCTTTGTGACCAGCCAAAGACCAAGCAACTTTTAACCAGGTTGTCAAGCCAAATCCTCGGAGTTGTTGCATTGAATAGATGATATGGATAACTAATTTCTATGATTTATCCTAGCCTTCCTCAATATTTACAACACTCGTTTGTAGTAGTCCAACTAATCTAACATCGAAAACTTAGTAAGTTTGCTTAATCTTGCTCTTCATCTCTAGTTCTATACTAAACACTTAAATACTAACCCTAGGATTTTAATCCCTTCGAGAATTAACTTCAAAGCATAAATCCTACAGTTCTATCTAATTCATTTTATTATCAAATCAACTAACATTCCTTAAACCCATAAACTCTAATTTTCTTTTAAAAATTTTCCCTTTTCCAATGTTTGTATAACTTAATACTTTGTCAACACTTTTAATTTGCATAGAGTTAAACACATCATATTTTATATTAATAATATTCAAACAAATAACATCGAATAAATTTTCTTTTTCTCTAACCCCAAGAACTTTTTCTCTAACCCCAAGAACTTTTCATAAAATAGTCAAAACTATATTCTTAGGTTTTTAATCGAAGATCTTAATTTTTGGTTGAATTAAAAACATGATTTTTATCAAAAAATAATGTAATGTTCATCTAAAATAACTATTTTTTATTTTTAAGATACAATAAACATTTTCTAAAATTTTTGAAAAATTTTCAAAATACTTTAAGTAGAACATACTTCCTCAAGAAAATATCACATCTGATAATTGTTCAACCAAATATTTTATAAAAAATTATCTATACCATTTTAAGCCATTTAAACCATTTTTAACAGTTTTTTGATTTTTAAAATATAAATTAGACCTATATAAATTCTAAAAACTATCCAAACTTGAAATTAAGGTTCAAAGAAATTTTATAAAATTTCAAAGCCAAAGAAATATTTACACAAAATTATTATTTTTAATGTTAAACGAGTTAAGGTACTTACATGAAATACGAGAATCGTAATTGCATCTTTGGGAGCCGTGTCCTTTGCAATCTAGCCAGGGAGAGTCTATTCAATCGTTCTCAACGGTGAGCTCATCATTTTCCCTCTCCCAAGAGATCAATTGGCCAATTGCATTGTTGCCATAGAAATAGCCAATTGTAACTCTTTTAAGACTTAATCTTTATTAAGTCCAAGCTTACAAGCTTAACCTCCATGGTTTTATGTAGATGACTAAGAGAGAAAAGAAGAGAAAAGCTCCAAAATGGAGATAGAAGGAGAAGACATGGCAATAGCTATGGGATAAGCATTGGCTTCAATTCTCTCTTCTTGCCATCTCCAACTTCAATTGTTTCTTCAAATCCTCTTGCTTGGATGGCTTAAATTGATAGCGCTTCCTTCAGGATGATAGCATCTACTTCTTGATGATGGCACCCTCCTCCTACTTAGTTTGCTCTCTTCCCCTCTTTGTAGGATGGTACCCCCTCCTCTCCAACTCCTCTCTTTCTCATGACTCTTCAACTTCCACTAACTCCTGTCAAGATTGTGGGAGAGAAGGAAGGAGTCTCACTTGTAGCTTTCTTGCTTGCACAATGGGGGAATACACACAAGGGTGGAGGCTGAAAACAGTTTTCCTCTTCTTAGTTGTGTAAGCCAAAAGAACTCTTATACAAAGAAATAGAAGAACCCTATATATGGGTCTCAAACCAAAGACAACTAACTAAGGTGGCATACTAACTGAGCCACAAACTAGAGTAGATAAGGATAGCTGTCATCTAGCTATTATTCATGGGCGGTGTACCAACCGCATCTGCAATAGACACGTCAGTGACATAAATGCACAACGGTCACCCTGGCATATCACGAGTGGAGCTCGATATCTCAACACTCCCCCTCAAGCTCAATCCCAATTCCTGCACACCAAGCAGGTCTCTGAACTTGCGCAGCTTCTCTGCGCCCAATGCCGCTGTGCTGACATAAACTGGATCAATAAGACCTAGTAAAACCCTCTCCCGCACATAGTGATAATGCACCTCAATGTGCTTTGTTCTAGCATGATAGACTGGGTTATTTGCCAACTGTATACTGCTCACGTTGTCACAATAAATGACAACTGGCCCATCTGTAGGCTGATGCATATCATAAAGTAGCTTATGAAACCAAGCTACCTCACATGCAGCCATTGCTGTACCCCTGTTCTCGGCCTCTGTGCTCGATAAGGCAACTATAGGCTGTTTCTTGCTGCTCCAAGTGACTGCAGCACTCCCAAAAGAGAACACATATCCATTGGTAGATCGTCTATCAGAAATACTACTAGCCCAATCAGCATCAGTGTATCCATGCAGCTGTATCTGAACCCCAGTCTCATAAAATAGTCCATACTGCAATGTGGACTTCACATACCTGAGTATGCGTCTAGCCACATCCAAATGCGGTTTCCTTGGAGCCTGCATAAACTGACTTACCAATCCAACAGCATAGCTCAATCTGGCCTGGTAATAGTCATATAAATCAAACTTCCTACTATGCGTCTGTACATAGTAGGGTCTTCCAGAAGCTCACCTGCATCTGTGCTCAGCTTCACATTCTGCTCCAAAGGAACTGAAATAGACTTACAGCCTGTCATCCCATATTTGGACAGCATGTCCAATCCATACTGCCTCTGTAAGAGCTGTATCCCACTTGGTGATCTAATCACCTCAATGCCCAAGAAATAACGCAGCTCCCCCAAATCCTTCATCTCAAACTTTTGCTTCAATAGCATTTTCACATGGAGGATATCTTCATCACGATCACCTGTCATAATCAAATCATCAACATAAATGACAAGTAGCATAATACCTTTCTCTATTTTTCTCACATAAAGTGAGAAATCTGCCTTGGAAATCTGAAAACCAATAGTGACAAGATACTGTCCTATCTTGTCAGACCATGCTCTAGGTGCTTGCTTCAAGCCATACAATGCTTTCTTCAACCTGCAAACAAACTCATGATGAACAACATGCACATAACCTGGTGGCTGCTCCATATATACCTCTTCTTGCAAATCACCATGCAAGAAGGCATTCTTTACATCCATTTGATGTAAAGACCATTCCTTTGATGCAGCCATAGCAATGACTGCTCTTACGGTTGCCATCCTTGCAACCGGACTGAATGTTTCTTCATAATCAATGCCATATGTTTGTGCATACCCCTTGACTACTAATCTTGCCTTGTATCTATTCACAGAACCATCTGCATTGTGCTTCACCTTATAAACCCACTTACAGCCAATTGCATTCTTACCTTTAGGCAAATGTACTAACTCCCATGTAGCATTTTCTTCCAAGGCATCCATTTCTTCATCCATGGCTTTCTCCCATTTTTCTTTTCCCATGGCTTGCTCAAAAGAAGTGGGTTCTGGTTCCTGTATCACTTTGACCATATATGCATAGTGAATGGCTGTAAATCCATCATATTTCAGCCTATCCACAGGATACCTAGCTCTCGTAGACCTGCGCAAAATAGGTTCAAATCTAAATAAAATTTCAATCAATTGAAGACCTATTATGTATAGGGACTAACATCAGACTTGGTGCTTTACAAGTCCTTTAGGATCCAACTTAAACTTGTAGAGGATACCAAGACTATTGGATGGGGAGAGTTATTCCTTACCTTGATCATTCATATTTAGAGCAACATTACCACCAAGGAAAACTAATCTAGTGGAGTAAGGGTTATAACATTATTGAGTGGCAAGATAGATATTTTACGTGGGATATTAAGGTCTATTTCTATCACTATCATAGGGTTCTTACTAAGTGTCCCTATCGAGTTCACTGAGGAAGGATAGATTGTACATGTCTTACACCCTCTCTCTTGATTAGACTTTGATTATTATCATAAGTACGAGTAGGTTGATTACTATGGTAGGTTACATCAATGAAGCTTGGGTTTATACATTATATTTTGATGGAGCTTCTTGAGGACCTGCTAAGCATGCAAGAGTAGGGGTTGTGATAAAAGATCCCTAGTGTTGAGTGGTTTGAAAAATGGGAGTGTATTTAGGAATTGCTTGTACAAATAACATGGTGGAATGCAAGGCTGAGGAACCCCATTCTAAGAATGTACCATCGTGAAACCTTGGATGCACTTGAGATCTTTGAGCTAGTGACTTGCTAGTTAATCCACGACAATGGAATTGATTTGCAGATTTCGTAGCTAATTATGGCTTTCTTGAATATTCCTTTCTTAACTATGGTCCTAAGGGGCTTTTACAATTGCCTCCTAATTTTAGTTTAGGGCTGCTATGGGGATTGCTTACTCACATGTCCTATTTTGTCCATCGATGGTTAGTGTATGCATTATGAGTCAAGTAGTGATTGAGCATCTTCCTATTCTATCATGTATGCATCGGATCATTCAATGGTGTATTTGTAGAACACCCCTTTCTATTTATGCAAGCAGGTTAGCTAATAATTTGATGTGTTTAGTGTAGGGCTTGAGTAGTCCATCCCCTTGGTCTAGTTTTGTGCTTCAGTATGGTTTATGTGGGGACTAAGGGTTTGTTTGCAGTAGTAGGTTATTGAATAGTGTGCTTTATTGGTTAATTTTGTTAGGCCAAGGTGGCCCTTTGTTCTTGAAGAGAGTTGTTTGATTTTACCAGGCCAAGAGGGCCAGTTTATTTTATAGTGAAATGGTTTATTTTACTAGGCCAAGAGGATCATTTGTCTATTTGGTGTGGGTGCAATTAATGGTTTTTTTTTGTAGTGTTGTACTAAATAGATTCAACGCAACACCTAGAGAGAGCCTCTTACTGCATAGAATATTCTTGTAGCCAAGTCCACGTGATGTCCTTTCTTTACCGGCTCATTCCCTCTATGCTTTATATGTATGTGGAAAATGTTTCTTTTTGTGAAGGGCCGACATCCAAGGCATGAAGTCCCAAGGTTAAGTTCAGTGTGTTTGGGGAGATTTGAGTAGTTGTGTGATATCCCGACTTTAATTTCTTGACTTCTCACAAAATGGACTTGAAGAACTCTAAAATCATTAAATAGAGAAGATCTCAAGCAAAAAGACTTGAGGATAGTAACCCAACATTTTTCTAGATTGACAAGGACTGTAGCCACGCATCACGAAAGTTATTGCGTGAACCAAAGTTATGAACCATATTAATAATTAATGTCAGTATCTATAGTATGGATGGTCCAAAAATACTAGACTTTTAGACAAAACTAGCATATTTTTTATATTTTGGATATTATTTGTTGTAAATATCTTAAAAAGCTATGGAAAGTTTTAAGAAGAGAGTGTCATGTTAAAAAAAAAAGTGGCTTTTTGAGCTAGTTTTGGAGATTTAATGCAAAAAGAAGGATTGGCAAAATTGTGTGTGTCATGATCACAATTTACAAGCAACAAACAATACTCCAAATAGGAAGGAGTGATCTGGAAGAATTTTAAGCAAGTGTCATCCTAGGGTTTTACCCCCCTTTCGGAGCCAATGAAACTATCAAATTTGTTGTTTGAGCATCAGATTGCATCTTGGAAGCTTCAGATTGCTGATTTTGCCAAGATCCCCTCCATAAAGAGCTCTTCTTCTTTGCCACAATCCTTCTTCTCAAAATTTGCTATAAATAAGAGGCATGGGGAGCCATTGAGACCAGTCCAAGCAAGAAGGGAGAGGCCCTTCTCTCAAGACTATAGAGCAAGAGGAAGTGGGGCAAGAGAAGTGTGAGCATGGTAATTTCTTGTCAGGAAGACAATGAGAATACTCTACGAGCTCTCGAATTCAATTCCTCTATCCCTTCTATCCTATTCCCCCCTATGGAATTAAGATCTTCTCAATTTCTTGAAATTCTTGGTGATGAAAATTTTCCCCCTGTCAATCAAAATTCCATCAATGTAATTACCCCCAAGCTCCTTCACAAAATTTCCTTTTTTGCGATCTCATGATTAAAGAAAGCTATGAAGGTCACAGAGGCAAGAGCTACCAATAATGCTATAGACACAACTACTACAAATGGAATGGTGAGTACGGGGATTACAAACGAAGCCGTAAAAACCATCAACCAAGCACCTATCATGGATCTTCAAGTACTAATTTTCTTTTAAAAAAATAGCTAGCAGGCCTTTATCCCATGAATAGGCAACAAAAGCTACATGCATAAAATAAGATTTTATTTGATTACTACATATAACTTCTTTGAGAAATTCTTAACCGTGAATTCCAAGAGGCAACTTGGGGTATAAGATGAACGTAAGAGAGTAAAAGAAAGGTAATGTGTCCCTAAAAGATTTAATATTTCTAATTTTTGTGTTGATCAAACAAAATCTCTAAATCATGAATGCTAATCCTTGGTATATAAGAGACCTTGAGATGCAATTTCCAAATGAAACTATTCGTAATTAAACTAATCAAGATTTTCTTGTATTGCGGGCAAAGACCCACAAAACTCCAAGGCAGTTATCCTCAAGTATGAAATTCTTGCTTAAATTTAATCCAAACTAATCCCCAAGGAGGAAGGAGTCCAGGAAGACTATTGGAAGGCATTGCCACTTATGCTGATTTGTCTCGAATATATTTTGCCACTTATGCTAATTTTTCTCGATATTATTATTTTTTAAAAGAAAAGATTTGTCTTGGAAATAAACTTGTTAAAATTTTATGTATAATGCATTTGAAATAATATGTTTGTGACTGTAAGCTAGGCACTGATCTTTCCTAAAATCATCAGGCTAAAAGATGGATGACTGAGTAAGAGATCGTCGACTGAGGTAGTATTATGGTGAACATAGAACACCGACTAAGGTAGTGTTCTTGATGGCACTAGATCTCTCCAAGGCGAGCGTGAATAAAACCTACTCCAAGGGGTTTTTCTTCTTTTTGTTTCTCATTAGTGAGTTTAGACCAATCATGACACGAAAGGTCTTGTCATAGGCAACTCTAGTCAATAGGAGGAGGTGAGGATACCGGGGGCTTTGGTCATAAACTCCTTAGGCTTTTACAAACTGCCAACTATCCTTCGATTTGTAGACTATGTCTGGAAGTTCCAATACTAGTTGAGAAATGGAACTTGGAGAGAATGCCACTTTGAATAGAAAACATTGTAAAGGTCATTTTTTTCTAAAAGGAACTATTAAGAAGGAATTGCTTTACTCTGTTTTTGTATCATGAATAAAAGGTGTGTAATGAATTTATATCAAGAGATAATTAGATAACTAAAACTACTCTCTTGAGGGAAGTGGGAGGATGGCGAATCCAAATCTATGGCTGGGTGGTCTCGATAAGCCAAGATATTTCCTAAGAAGGAATAAAAATTGCACTTCATGGATCATTAGAAACTAGAAAGACTGGCTCACATCACTTTAGGATCCGCTAATATTAATTAACTGCTAGTAATAGATTTGACTAGAAAAACTTAGGTCGATCCTTGTGGGAGTGGTCGGAACTTCCACTACGGGGTAGACTCAAGCAAGTCTAGCTATACCAAACTCCGAGGGTTTAATCAAAATCTCGGATGGCACTTGCTAGGATATCTCTTATTGGGCTATTAAGAACATACCGCCAAGGAATAGCTCGGGCAGCATGTTACAAGTTGTCCATGCCTCTTGTAAAGACGTTGTTGGGCACTCTTCTAAGAGTTGTTTTTTAGAGTAATCCTGGTGACCTTGTTTTGCTAGCTTGCTAGGCAACTATTTCTCGAAATCTCTGTTAGTTATGAGGTAGTTAGGGAATCTTGCCAAATAAAAGAGAAAATTATGTGTGTGTGTGTGTGTGTGTGTGTGTGTAAAAGATATAGAGATGTGCAAAAGGGGTTCTAACTCCCAAAATAAGAAAATAAAGGAAGAAAACTTCCAAGAGTAGATGATCATTGGCTTGCAAATTCTTGGTAGGTTCATGGAGGTGAGTTAGTTGATGCCTTGTCTTCCTAAGAGTGGCATCTAGCCAGGGGAAAAATAAGGATGGTTAGACTGAAAACAAAGTGAGAAAAAGAAGAAAAGGATTTAGTGTCACCTTACAAGAGCTTGGTAGCTTCTTGGTTATGGAGACAATACTTGAGGTCAATGCCCTACTCTCCTTATATCACAATATACTAACCTCCCTTCTTTTTACATGCTCGAGTATAAAATATTTTTAAAAATGGTCAAATGGAAAAATACTAGCTGAGGGCATCAGATGCATCATTTTTTGACTCTCCAATGCTTTGATCCTAGCAAGTAGATCGGGTGATTTGGATGTGTCAGTAGCTAGGAAATTGTGTCAATGGCCCCATTTCCTTGAGTTACTAGACTGTATGCAAATTTTTGAGTAATCAATCTATATTTAATTTTAATGATGAATTGTTAGTGCATACGATGAATTGATCTAATACCACATTTATATTGCATATACAAAGTGTATGGAACTCCGTGCTTAAATAACTTAACTAAAAACTAGCCAGTGTTGGGCCCATTTTAGGTATCTGCTATATATGTGGATCAACTAGTCCCTAGAATTCTAACCTTGCTTGCATGATTTTGGATGTATCTCCAATTTGGTCACATCTTTGTTCACAAGTATCTATTGTTGCAACTTGATGTATGTTTGCAATATCACATCCTTTACCAAATGTAGGGTTCCTTTTATTTTTTGAACCCTTACTCTATGCACATAACTTCATTTCTTTAGTTTGCCATCTGTGCTATCATAGTCACTAATCATGGCATCCTCTCCTTTGTCACCCTCATTTTGAAGAAGAAAACATACTATTGTATTGTCACTCCTAGCTTTAGTACTATTGTCATTGCTATGAAAAAAGGCATCATCTTCATCTTTATCACTAAAACCATCTAGGTTCTCAAAGAGATTAATATTTTCTTCCATCCTTTCATCTTCAATGCTATGAATAGTAGAACATGGATTCCTATCTCTCAAGGGTTCACCAACCATTCTCAAAAGTGATTTGCCTAATAGGCCATCTATCTAAAT